>NC_054060.1:60219514-60574514 GCF_017639655.2 Falco naumanni
ATATCACACAAAGAATATTTTCCATTGTGGCATCTTTGTTCTTTGGGGACCCCTAACATCTGTAGTGTTAATGGTTTTATCGTTGCCTCTGGGTCTAACTCCAATTAAATTGACCGTGGCAGTTTGTTGCAGCCTCATCCTCTTGAGTACCTGGATTTCTTTGACTTACCTTTGCCTGTGAAGAAAGTGCACTTTTATCCTTTTGAAAATAAAGTCCATGGGCAGGAATGTGTTCCTCCTGAGACTAATATGTAAGTCCTTTTGTGGTTAGACAAAGGGTTTTCTTAATGCATTCTGTGATAGAAGTGCCCTTAGAGCCAGCCCATCCTTGTGCACAGACCCCTGTGTGAGCTCCGTCTTTTCGTAAATTGGGAACAAACTTTACAACACTCCTTGCTTGCAACAAAATTGGACATTCATTTTTAAGCACACAGCCTCATAACCAATTCTTTAAAGAAGAGAACTCCCTTTGTGCAATAAAGGGAAGGTGGAGAGAAAAAAAAAAAAAAAGGTCTGGGGTAGTGATTTAATAAGCATTGTTGTCTGGTGCTTCCACGCCGAGGCTTGTGGAATACAGTAGACTTTCCACTGTCACTCTTAATTACCATGACTGATTATTTTAGTATGTTTGCTTTTAATAGTTTGGTGCATCTCTTATATTCTGATTTTGATCTTAGTTCAAGTCATTAGAAGGGCTTTGTACTTTTAATGCAATGACCAGAAGTGCCTTAAGTATAAGCCAGCATACATGTTAAACAAAAAATCTAGACTAATAAACTGAGCAGTGTTAACACTGCACAGTATAAAGTTACAAGCCAAAACGTATTGAAATAATTTGAGTACCTGTGCCATGTAGGCACGGTAAATCTGGAAATATTTTTCCATAAAAAGCAAACCCAAAATCTGGTCTAGGATGAGGGCCATAAAACTTTTCATAATGGTGTTAACTGGATGCAGTTGCATCCCCTGTGTTTTATGGCATAATTTTGGCAATGTTAACGCTAGCTTCTTTAAATGCACATATACATATACCCTGTCTAAAGGAATCTCACATTAAAAATATACTAAAAACATCTAAGATACTGCTGCGTTTGGTGTAAAAAAATTGGCAATTTTTAATACAATAAAAATTTCATGTTTTCACATCTTTTTTTTTTTTAGCCATAAATTTGCTATCTCTTAGACTAAAGCTTAAAATTACAGAACTGGGCTTTAGTCTGTTTCCATTCTAAATGTGGTCTAATAAAAGCTGGATTTGTAAAGCGATAGCTGCAGCTAAGATGGAAACGTCTTCCTTTCCCACTCCATTCAATTAATGAAAGCTGAACTTCAAAGTCTAAACAGGATCATTTGAAGTGCTAAAATTATTGAACACCAGAACTGTTTACCTTCCTATCTGACCAAGAAAAAGAGACAGCTTGAAATGTAAAAGTAAAATTAAACCGCTGAAATAAAGTTAGGAAACTTTACAAGTTCTTGTTGCAAGTAGTGGTGCTAGCTTGGTTGAGAGGCATTTGTGCATAATTTTAAGTGACTCACTTGACAGTCACACATTTTTTTCATGACTGTGGCAGTAAAAACTTTTCTGGGAGGTCTTAGTTGTGTGCTGCTCAGAAAATTGAGTTCCTATGAGAGTGTGTCTAAGCAACACCCCTGACAAGCTAAGAAAGCATGCATGGATGTCACCAGGGACTGAAGCCTTTCTACAGTGTCATAAGCACTTATGTTGTTATCACCAGTTTTTATCAGTTGTTATCAGAAGTTTTTAGGTTGGTCAGCTGCTTGTTATTTTGCCCACAGGCCTTAATATTTCTCCTGAGCTCTACTTTGTCCTTTTTCACCATAAGCACTGGCTGTGCCACCAACTCAGGGGGACCATGTAGTGAGGGTCAGTGGGTACCTAACTTTGACTGACACATTTGATGGCAGTAAGCATCAGCCTTGGGTCTTCTGCCGCAAACTGTGAAATAGGAAGTTAATGGATATCTGTTTCTAAAGGTCGGTCTTTGGCTGGAGATGGGGTGAGCTTCTGAAGTTCAGTGGCAAAGTGCAGGAGAGGACTATAGGAGCTGGAGAGGCCCAAGGAGAGACTGACTCCTGGGCAGTGCCAAGAGGCAGTAGTGGCTACAGGTAGTGAGCAATGAGCTGTGCTGAGCAGTTGTCGCAAGTAGGGAGGAACATATTTGCAAATAGCATCAAGCGAAACAGGAAAAAGGAATGGAGTCAGGCACAAACTGCTTGGGATGCCAGAGACTGCCCATTTCTGTGTCTATTTTAAGTATTTAATTTTTCTGACACACACTTGGGATAGACAGAACACACACAGTCCTATTAAATGTAATGAATTGCATGTGAGACTTGTTCATCTGACCACCTCTGTAGGCCTTGCTGCCACGCTCCAGGGTTTCTTGTACTGGCAGCATACCACCACAGCTGCTCTCCCACTCTGTTACCCACATGCCAGACACAACCAGGCTGCCTAACCCAAGATACTTTGACCAGCTGTACTGGGTGTAGGGAGCCCTACATCCCTGTGCAGCAGCTGGAGGATCTGTAATTTTTGTGTGCCTTTATATTTAACAAAACAAAGGTGGGAGGCACGCTTCCAGGTACAGTATCTTCTTCAGCCCAATATCCATGCATGCCTTTGGCCTCTGAGCTGGTCCATCCCCAGCCTTTTTGGGTGACTCAGCAAATGAATTCTCATTTGTTATGATTTAAAATATTTGAATGTTCTGGTCATTAATGAGGAAGTCTCAGGAAATTCAGTTAAATCCCATTGAATTTGTTTTTAATTCTTCAGTTAGTTAATTCCTTAATTCTACAGAACAATTGAATTAAGTATATTTTAATTCTATAAGACACCAAAGCAGACACACTGAGTTACAGCATTTTTTTCCCTCCAGTATTTACCATGGTCTGTCTTTTTCATTCTTATCTATCCAGAGCAAATAGAATTAGACTCCAAAAACAACACTTTGTACATGCCAAATTTCAAATGAAGGCATTTTTGCCCTAGCTTTGTTCAGGTATGTGTGATTAGAACTTTCTTCCCACCCCCTAAGAAAAATCTGTAACCTGTCATGAAACAAAATGGAAAGCTGAATGTTTACAAATTTTCTGTGTGGGGTAGGGAAAAGCTTTATCATTATTCGCAAACTTGACTATAGAAGTTGCTACAAATCATCCAAGAACGATCCAGAAACATTTGTTTCTGTACTAAGCAGCACCGAGTAAGAATAACTTTATGCTGTGTCATGTAGGGGCTTGAGTTTTTTAGAAACATCTAGCTTGCTAGCACAGTACAAAACTATGACAAAACTATTACAGTTGCAATACTGAACCAGCTGGTCAAAAGGCAGGGACTGGATTATACTGGTGCTCCTTTTTTTCTGTTCTGTTCCCCTCTTTTCTTTTTAGCTTCAACGTAGCTGCCTGTGGGTTTTCAACTTTCAAGAAGTTTTGATGGAAAATACAAAAGTTTAATTTCTCATTGGCAAAGCACAGGTTGAATAGATTTTACAGCATTTTCATTACAAATGGGATAGTGATTAGATCAGGCCCTTAACTAGTATAAATCAGCATAGCTCCACTGAAGTTTATACCTGTTGAAACTCTTTTCCACCTTAAGAATGATGAGAAACAAATAATCTAGAGAAAGAAAAATGTAAGTTCAAACAGAAAATGCAGAAAGGTTAAGTGTCTAGGAAGGGATGTAAAATGGTTTCATGGGCATCTTATAAAATGAAGAAAAAAACCTGAAAAAGATCCTTTATTGGTTATTTGTCATCCTATGAATTTATTTCTTTTGCTGAATACTCCTTGATTTGGATTTAGAATTGCACATTAAGCCTCATCCTTTGTTTTGATATAATTTATGTTGTAATCTGTTCTTTCAAAGCATAGTTTCATGCGCCGTCAGGGTCTCACAACAGATTTTCTGTATTGTAAGATGTTTTTCCCCTATTATTTTTTAGAACTTATTTTGTCTAAAGCTTTTATTTAAACGTAGATTCTGGCAAATACCCTAAACGATGCGAAACACAACTACTGTAATGCTGCTTGTGTCCCTGGGTACACATACGTCACCGATTGCATTCTGTTCCAACTAACTAAGCCATCCTGATTACACAGAAATGACTTTGTGCTGGTCAGTCTGCGGAGGAGCAGCAGCCCTTCCATCCGGGCTAAGCTGTGTTTGGGTTTCCCCTCTGTTATGAGACTCGAGGGGATAAAGGACGTGGATTTTTATCGGTGATGAGGGGCTGATGGCCCGCTGGTATTGCAGATGCTCCTTCCCCAAGTGTGGGAGCGCCGGCAGCCTCCTGCTCCGGCTGGGTCGGCACAGCTGCGGGGTCTGCAGCCGATGGAGGCGACGAGGCCGGGCCGGGGCCGGGCAGCATGTACATCGCTGCGCCTCGGCAAAACGTCAAAGGCGAGAAGGGAAAGCTCAGCACCGAGCCCTTCCGCGGTCTCGTCCGCAACGCCAGCGCCGCCACAGTGGGGTGCATTGGCGTGGGTTTCGGTTCCCAGGTAGGGGTGAGTCTCTGGGTGATAAAAGTGGCTCTGCCCTCGCTCACCGGCACCAGGCTATTGAAATACATAGGCTGCAGTCTACAAGTGCTGCTACAAGCCCGCCGCGTGCCCCTCCGCGCCGGGATGCGCAGTCCGAGGGGCGTCCCGTCCCGTCCCGCCCCGTCCCGTCCCGTCCCGCGGGCGGGCGGAGTGGCGGTGCGCGCCGGCAGGTGGCGCTGTGGGCCCAGGCACGGCGCTCCCTCCGCCGGCGGCCGCGCGCTGCCCAGCCCTGCCCGGCCGGCCCTGCCGCTTCCCGGCCCGCCGCTGTTTGCGGTTTCTACAGATGTGCGCTCTTGCGTGGTTTCAACGACATTTTATTGCCGTCATTTGAAAGATAGTGGGATTATTGTGATTTGTGATGCCTGGCAAAGAAAGCGAATCCGGCGGGGCAGGCCGCGGCCCGTGCTCCCTCAGCGGGGCTCCCCGCGGGCAGTGGGTCCCCAGCCGCAGGCCCGGCCTTGCCATGCTCAGTGCCTGGTGCTGGCAGCTCTGCCTCTTTTTTCCTCAGATAACTTGGCGCATCGTGGCTCTGTGGGAGCCTGCATGTGTATATATATAATTTTTTTCCCCCAGGCCCCCAAACCAGCCCCCCAGCATTCCCTGTGCCACCCCCACGCCTGCTCAGGCCTGCAGCCCACCTCATCTGTGCGGCGAGGGGCACGTGCCGGGCTGCTGGAGACTGCTGCTTGGCAGTTTCTAAGCACCAGCGTGAAGCAGCAGATATAGAAACACAGGCATGTTTTGTCAGAGGGCAGAAGTAACTTGGTTGCTAGTAGTTGCTTTTTTATACTGGTGCAAGGCTGCAATGTCTCTGAGCACCCTTTTGAAGGCATACAGACATCGAGTACTGCAGGCAGATGTTATACGTGTCTGTCTCCGTAAAATACATGACGCATATACAAGAGAGAGCCTTTCTTCATTTTTTTGTGCTTACCATATCACCTTGTCTCTCAAGGACAACACATTGCTAAAATGCAGGCAGAGATTTATTGGAGGGACTAGAAAGACTTTACTCCTCCTGTGCCTGCCTTTCCCCCGCAGCTCACATGTCCTACTGCTTTGCCAGTCTGGCATCTCTTACGCTCCACTGCGAGCTGGGAGAAAGCAAGAAACAGAGCTGAGGAACATCTTGCCTCCCCTTGGTCCCATAGCTTGATGTAGGGAACATAGCCTTTGTGGTATGGCCTGATATGGGAGAGAGAAGATGCAGCCACCTTCATTACTTGCCCCAGAGTGCAGGGAGGCACGTCATCTCACCACATCCACTGGGCTGTTCTGCCTGTCTTCTTTCCCCCTTTCTGGAATGTCCTGATAAACAGCCTACAACAAAACCCACAGAATAACAGTTTTCATCCTTATAATGTTCTGAGATGCAGTGGGTTCCATGAATAGAGATGGCAATAGTCTCCTTTTCATACTGAGGATGCGTAAGGGTCTCATATAAATAATAATAATAATTAAAACAAAGTATTTAGAATGCCTGAGTGAGTGCTGTCATGCCTGCAGTATGCACTGGAGTGTCCTGTCAGAGGCTAGCTTTGGTTCAGAAGCACTGCCACTTCAGCTGGAAGCCAGGAGTTGGTTCTTGGGCCCTGCTTCTTGGCACAGTGTTGGACCAAAATAACTGCTACCATGAATTTTGGAGGAAGTGTGACTCTGCTTGGTCTGGGCTATTACCATTGCGCTTCTTTGCATAACACAGCTGTGCACCAACTGCTCAAACTCATTTCTTTCTTGTTTAGAATTCCAGTTTCATGTGTCACTTCAGAGAAGGGGATTTGGGCTCTTGAGTTGCTCAGGAGCCTTTGAAAGTTTTACGTGTAGCTTGCTTTCAGCTATCTGAATGGACTAGTAATTGACAGAAAGAATTCCATAAATAAATTGGTGAGAACGAGATACTGAGTGTATATACGGAGTTGTTATCTGACTAGAAATTAAAATTCTCACCATGCTGTGAAATTCATAGTTAGTAACTAATAATATAACCAATATTAGACCTAACTTAATCTGCTCTTCATCTTGTAATAGATGGACATTTCTCTTCAGAGTTAATTTTCAGCATGCTTATAAACATCACAGTCAGTTTATTCCATTTACTCTCTTGCTTTGTGGTGGATAAGATTTCAGTAAAATTATCTGTACCCAGTATGTGCTTACAGTATCATCTAATCATGTAAATTCATGGGCACTATTTTTAATCAGACAATATAATTGGTACTAATCTTGAAATAAATGGTGCTCCTGAGAAGCAGGAGCTCCTGTCTTCTCAGGAACCCCATCTGTGTGGCTCATATGCAATCAGCAATATTTATATTAAATGCTATATATTCTGCCTCACCTACTGTTAGATTTCTTCTGAGTCTCATCCTGTGAACCAAAACAGGGATCACAAGACCCAAGTTCTGACAAGTAGTTTCTTCCCTCAGTCCACTCATGTATATAATGCAGCTTTGTTCAGCACTTAATTCAGCCAGCAGTGCTCATGCTACACCCAGTCTGCCCAGTGCAAGGTCTTCAGCTCAATTTTCATTGTAATCTATATGCAGCTTTTTACATATTCCCCTCATATCTTCTAAAACTTACTGTTTTCTCCATTTCATCACAGTCATATAGATGTCGCATTGTTCTGTTCCAAAATATCACCTTAGATTATCCCCAGAAACACCAGTCTGCTCCTCATTTACTAGAAGGCCACTTGCTAATTGTTTATTTCTTTGCACGCTTGTAAAGTAAAAGGCAACATTTTACAAAATGAGAGTACAAAACACTCCTGGCTTAAAAAAAAAATACCGAGCATACATTTTCCGGATTGCCATTTTACTAACAAATATGCTTTTCTTGTTCTTTCTCTTTTCTTATCTGGTAAGGGGTTTGTAAGCAAGCTGGATGAATTCATTCACTGGTTAAATGAAGCCATGGAAACAACAGAGAATTGGACTCCTCCTAAAGCAGAGACAGACAGCCTTAAACTGTACCTGGAGACGCACTTGGTAGGACAAGATTATACTATGATTACTATCTGTAATTGAAGTGTTCTGCTGTGCTTTTTACTTGATTATTATTTTTTAATTACTGGTGTGAATCTATATTTTAAAGTAAGATTTGCAGCATTGCAGTTTATTTTAATGAAAATACCAACAAATTATTTTCTGTATTTGAAATATGTACTGATAGCTTTGTAAAAATTAAATTAAAAGCAAGAATTACATTGCAGTTCAGAAATTATCTCCAAAACTGAAAGAAAATGGCGATAGCAAAAGGAGAAAAGATAATGTTTCTTCTGATCATTCTAGGATTTTTACTAGACTGTAACATTAGCAAAACTGCCACTAGCAAGGAACTCTTCCTCTCTCCCACACTTTTAACATAGTACAGAGTAATTTAAATAAATATTTGAAATAATTATTTCCATCATTTTACTTGATGTGCATTTCTGTTGTATTATTAATACAACTGTCACTAAGCTTGTTCTTGTGCAAAAAGCTAAATCATTGGGTGGAAGTAGCAAACACTTGGATGAATAATCTTCTGAATATATTGCAAGCTGGAATTACACATTGAGAAATATTTGGTAAACCTCACGAGACATTCACTGAGTTCTTCCAGTTTCTGGAAGAATTCTGTTTCTGGTTATGTGGAGGTGAAACAAAGACCTGAATTAAACCAAATATTAGGTTCTCAAAAGCAAAATTTTATGCTGCAGGTAGAAAACAGACATCAATATATGCTGTTCAATGGATAGGTGTCTTAATAGGTAAACTATACAGTAAAAAAACAAAAAAAAAAAAAGAAGAAAAAAAAAGAATGGAAAATTAAGCTAAGTTATTCCTTCTCTGCCAAAATCTTAGGTTCTTGCCAGTATGAATTGGAAGAAAACCTAGTGATAGCACTATTCTGAGCCAATGACTTAGACGCCCCAGCTAGATAAAACAGTACATTAGCTGAACCCACATCAGAGCATCAACCTGCAAAGCTCAGGCTCATTTCCAGTCTCTGATAATCTGATGGTGGAAAATTATTTGACAGTCCCAGGAAGTCACATGATGCATTACAGGAAAAAATGTCATTCTGCCCCTCCCGTAATACTGGAGTGACTGTTATTAATTAAATATACATTAACCACATATAAAATTAGAACCAAACTGAAAACTGTCTTTAGAATTTCAGCTATAAGAAAATTCTTTTGTGTCTTTTGTTCTTAAACATTTCTGTTGTAGTAGCACCTATAGGCAGCCACTAGACCAAGTGCCTGTTGTGCTAGTCTATCAAATGTAGTATGAAGACACTACATATTCACCTTACATTGCAGATTTTGGATTTTATGGCAGAGTTTGTTTTTTTGCCTTTTCTGCACACACTTGGTCCCATGATTCCCACTATGTTTACAGGTGCTCTGAAGACGTAGAGATCAGGCCTCAGGAAAGGCATTGGTAATTTCAATTTGTTTTCTTCTTACTCTGCAACATGAAACTTTTGGAGAGATGAATTTTTGCAAGTAGAACTGCAATTTTCACTCTTGACTGGATAGAAAGAAACATATTCCAGGAACAGGGCAATCACCAGTCTGAGTCTCTGTCACAGTCAGTTTCTTTTTCTCCCTCTTCCATGGGGAGTAGCACAGTAGCTCTTTTGCAGACTTCCAAATTTGCCTTGTCCTTCTGTGGGAGGTGAGGCCAAACCCATCTATCAAACTGGAATGTGGAGTAGTAGCCCAGAGGCAACTCCTTCATTGCTAGAGGTAGTCAGAATAAATGAGTATGTGGGCACCTGTACAACTTCACTTTCCTCTGCAAGTACTTAGGCTCCCAGCTGTACTCTGTATATCTGCGTATCTTTGGGGCAAGAAGATCTTCATATGTTTCAGGATTACTATGTTATGAAACAAGAAGATTGGTTTGTTGTTTTTTTTCCTTTACTACTGTGATGTAAAATGTCTAAAGAATAGTTCAGTTTCAATTTGATGATATTATAATTATTTTTGTGGCATATATAGCTAGTGAAAATATCATTGTACAACCTAAAAAAAGTAACTGTGACTTTTTAGATTTCAGAAAACTTGCTATTGTGATTGTTTCTACGCAGTGAATTGAACTATTAAAATACAGAGCATTTTTATAGTGGGGAAGATAGTAATTTATATTAATTAGATTGTCAGCTTTTCAGTGTCATTTGTCTGTCAGAAATCCTAATCTGTGTTTAAACAGAAGTATATGAACTACAATTCACATTAAGCTCAATGTTAAGATGTCCCTTGGTTCAGCATTATGAGACAATGGTGATTAAGGTCTCTGTGAGGGTACTTATACTGCTCATTTTCTTCTTTTGCCAGTCGGTGACATGCTGTTACTCGCCTAAGATTTGTTGAAGGGGGCTTTAGTACTTTACAGGTTTAGGTTCCAGACTTAGGGGTTCAGACACTAGTAGCAAACTAACCTGGAAAACAAAGAAAATGTATTGGTTCTTTTCTATATACTGCATCTGCACTGGCAAACCTTATAGCTATGATTCCTCACTGGTGCACATTTTCTGGTTGTAGAAGGAGTGAAAACTCCGTAGATTAGTATTTTTATTAGTAGAGGCAAGGCCTTAGCCTTTGGCACAAATTATCAATTTCACCACCTGTGATATTGTTTTCTTGGAAATATGTTTGTTGCAATAACAAAATTAGTGCCATAAAGTGAGAATATTTTGCATTCATGAATTAAATGTCTGCTGTCAAAATCTAAGGAAAGAAAATATGGGAGCATGAAAACAGAAAAATGTACTTGTCCCCTTTCTCCTTATTGGCTGGGAAAAGTCTTACACAGGACACAAGGACAAAGTTGTGAACATCCTCAAAATTTTTCAGTATGTAAAATTATTGACTCTTATTTTAGGGTCTCAGTGTAAATTGTTGATACAAGATTGAATTTTAAAGTCTTTCCTCACTAACTCGCTTTTTTACATCTTTGACATTTCCAGAAATGGTGTGGCACAAACACTTAAAGAGAGTGTATTTATATTAAGAAAACCCCCAAAACCCCACAAAAACACACCACAAGAAACCGACAACCTCAATTTATTAGAATCTTTGTATAAGGTAATGCTCACATGAGGAATCAAATCTCTTGAACAGGATGGCAATGCAAGTCTCTATTATAAGCATCCTTGCATGACATCAGCTTAAATTGGTAGAACTCCCCAAACTATTGTTCTAGTTAATTCTTATACTTGGTCTGACATGACTGTCCATGCAGGATGTTAATCAGCACTTTGAAGCATACAAATAGTGTATGTCTATTGCTCTTGGCCTAGCAAGAGCTACCTGGAGTCATCACTGTGACTGTCTGAAGGTCCCACCTGGACAGCTCCTGAAATAATTAGTGAAGCACTTCATTGTGAAAGGTGGAAGACAGCCTCTCCTCAAGTTGGTCTGTTGTTCCCAATTAGTCCATTATGTCGTCTGTGCAGAGACTAGCTGTGGAGTTCCTGGGCCATCCAGGGAATTGTCAACTAAGTGCACTGTGTGTGCACACAGGCACAGCCCTGATACCCAAATACACCACAATTATAATTACTAACTGTAGGACAAATTGAAATTTCATTCTGAAATTACAGTTACAACTTAAACTCCATAGATTTTGCCATGATGAGTGATCATATGGTTTGGTAAAGAGTAAATTTCTTCTACAAATTGAAATGTAGTCTACATCTGGAATGTGCACCAAACAGACAATCTTCAGCTTGGAGGCAGTTTTCTTGCAAATTTTAAAATTCAGTTCCCTGATTTTCTGAAAAAAGACATTGCTATATACTTCATTTTAGATAACACCAAAGCACAAAGCAATCAATAAAAATACTCTGAGAGACCCCTGGAATAGTGACCGAAATTATTCTTTCCATTTTATGGGTCTTCACAACTGAGCAACATTGGTGAAAGTGATTTGGGCGTTGTGTGCTTCCCTTTCATATAGGAGAGCTGACATGGAGCTGCCACCACTTGGACTTCTGGCACCACTGCAGGCAGCCACCCAAGCCGACAGATGTTGAAAACACTCTCATATGTTTTTCATAAAATGGGCATTTTTCAGCAGAAATCTGCTTTGCCACAAAGGCCTCAGTCAGCCCCTACTAGAGAAAAAAGGGGGGCAGGTTTTGAATTTTGTGAATGGTTAGGCTCAAATCACTTCCTAATGAAAAGATAGCTTCATTATCCTTACAAAAAGGAACTTCTGAAAATGGTTTCTAATTCACTTTATCTTTTGTAGCTCTTCTTTTCTGTTTTGCTGATTCTTGCCCATTGGCACCCAGATCAAAATCAGCTACTAGCAGACTCTAAGCATAGTCTTGGTGGTATGCAGATGAGTTCTCATCAAAAACAGTATCCTGAAGGTAGCTTGTGAGCTAAAAGCATCTGTCTAGATGGTACTGCTGTGCTCCTGAAACCAAACAGACTTTCTTACCAGCTTAACAAATAAGAATTCTCCATGTTACTTGTGACCATTTTAGTCTGCTAAAATAGACATTTTACTACTCTTTCTCCCTGACCTGAAAAGATACATTGTTTTAGCACAGTAAAGAAGTAAGCTAGCAAATGGGGAAATGTGAAGAGCCATTAAGGAAAAGGTTTAGATGAAAGGCACTGGATATATTTGCTGAGGCCTGGGACTTTTAATTCTGTAGTCTCAGCTTTTCCCTTTGTTGTCAATACAGTAATCTGCTTTCTTGTTGCTGCACAACTCCTGGTTGTGCACCATAGTGTGGTGTCCTCTTAGGTCTTTTGGCCAAATCCATTTTTGTGTTTAGTGTCATACTTAGAGCTGGGTAATACAAGCCTTTTAAATTGAAACCTACAAATTAAAAATAACTTATTTGATGGAACTTTTTAAATCCTTGCATTTATTAGTGGATGTTGACAAACTGTTTTTCAGTGGAGATAAAATTAATTAAGGAAAGGTCGTCTTAGAAATTTGGAATTAGTAGTCAGGTATTTTTGTCCTAGCAATCTTGCTCTTCAGAATATCTTAAGGTTAAAATGCTGAAATCTTGAGTACAAGGAACAAGAGGGGAAGTAGGATGATAGATTTAGCATTTTTATTTCAAAACCAGCTGAAGAATTGCTAGAGGTTCCTAAGATGATGTACTTTCTTTCGAAGTGCCTGTTGCCTTTTGAGTAAGACCATGGCTGTGACCTGCTTACATTTAAGTTTGCAGTCTGGATGAGAGCAAATTGTATAATCACATAATCATAGAATGGTTTGAGTTGGAAGGGACCTTTAAAGGTCATCTAGTCCAACCATCCTGCAGTGAGCAGGGACATCTTTAACTAGAGCCCGGTCCAACCTGACCTTGAATTTTTCTAGGGATGGGGCATCTACCATCTCTCTGGACAACCTGTTCCAGTGTTTCACCACCCTCATTGTAAGAAATGTCTTCCTTATGTCTAGTCTGAAACTTTTAGTTTAAAATATTACCTCTTGTCCTGTTGCAACAGGCCTTGCTAAAAACTTTGTCCCCAGCTTTCTTATAAGCCCCCTTTAAGTACTGAAAGGCCACAATAAAGTCTTTCCGGAGCCCTCTCTTGTCCAGGCTGAACAACCCCAAGTCCCTCAGTCTTTCCTCATAAGAGGGGTGCTTCATTCTTCTGATCATTTTTTGTAGCTCTCCTCTGGACCTGCTCCAGCATGTCCATGCCTCTTCGGTGCTTAGGGCCCCAGAGCTGGATGCAGCACTCTAGGTGGGGGCTCAGCAGAGCTGAACAGGGGCAGAATCACCTCTCTCAACCTGCTGATCACGCTTCTTTTGATGCGGAACAGGATACGGTTGGCTTTCTGGGCTGTGAGCGCACATTGCTGGCTCATGTCCAGCTTTTAATCTACTAGTACCCCCAGGTCCTTCTCTGCAGGGCTTCTCTCAATGTTTCACTTTGCTGTCATTGTAAATGTGGACATAAGTTATCCTTAGAAAAGATGGCAGCTGGTGGTTTCCTGTTTCTCCAGATAGCACAAAGGAATTGTTGGTCACTCACAGAAAGAATGGAGGAAGATGGCCTCCTTGAAAATAATTGTTCACACCAGGGTTATTTATTTGTTGGCTTTTTTAGGCAAAAATATCTGTTCTATTTAGTTGAAACTAGAATAGCAAATACTGTTCTGTAGAAAGTACAAGTGGCTTGGATTGGATGGAGTCATTGCAGTACAAAGTGTGGTTTGGCTATGCTAAATGATCATTTCCATCAATGAGAATTTTTTTGGTTTTATTTCTAAAAAATTGTGAGATCCCTTTCTGTATTTTTAACCTCATTTTATTTGCAACTTTTATGCCACATTAAAGGGCTTTTTAGCTCAGAATTGTTCCATTATATTAACCTTCTCAGTCACCATATTTACTTTACATGCTACAGTCTTAAAAATATCATAGAGCAATTATCACTAGTATTTCAAAGCAAATTATACATGTTGATTCACACTAGCATTTACTTCTCTTCTGTATATGAATTTTAGATGTCAACTCCATTCCAAAACTAAATTCTTCTTACGATATGGGAGTTTTGATAGTTTTATCTACAGAGAAATGAAATAAGAATTTTCCTATGTCCAGTATAAATGTTTCTGGCCACATCATTGCTCAGCACTTTCTTAGCTGTAAATAGAAAATGCTTTCATACAGAAAATAGACTGTATTTCCCCATTTAAGAAATTGTATTGGTGAAGTAATGATGCTTCTGTGATATCTCATGATAACTGATTGTCTGTTTGTAACAAGTCTGCTATGTCTGAAAAAAAAATCATTCTCATCTCCTTGGAAAATCTCATTTTCTGAAAAATGTCAGTTTAGAGGAGTATTAAATACCTGTTCTTGTTGAAAATAAGGTTAAATACACATGCCTTGGGCTAATCTACTGGCTGTCTTTGTGGTAGTGGTGGTAACAGTAATTTTATTAAATGTATTAAAGCCTCTGAAATGGCAAAGTTATGTACTGTGCTTTTGCTGTTTGGGCATTTCCAATGTCCTTGTCAGCCAATTTAGATTTTTTTCTTCAAAATACACAATAGTGTCTGCAGGATGATGGTGCTGAAGAGTCTGAGCGCCATGGGTGGACTAATCTCTTGCTTTTCTAAGGACTTTGGTTTGAATCTGTTTAGCCTATTGTTACTTTGAATTTCTGAATCCTATGCTGTTATCTTGAAAGGTATTTTGGGTATGCATGGGTTCCTGAATGTATGCCCTTTTATATAGAGAGCAGTCTGCAGAACACACTAATCAGAGATACAGACTAAACCCAGCAGATTGCAAATGACACAGGCAAATAAAAGGACTTAATAGAAAGTAAGACATCAATCTTAAACAAAGAGAATGCATGTACATTGCCAGTTGTGACTATTATTCAGTTTTTTAAATATGTAAATTCAATAACTTCTATGTATTTTTTTCTGTTTCTTGAGTTTGAGATCATCAAGAGGAAATGTTGCTGTCATTTAATGCATTTGGCTGTACCTGGAGCCAGACAGTGTACAGTTGCTGACAGTGGGAAAAATAGAGGCTTCTAAACTGTTTGGACTGTTCTTTAGAATTTCAGCGACTTTTTTTGTGACTAAATAAGAGAAAAAATCAGGTATATAAGAGAAATCCAGGTATATAGTCTGCTAATCACAGTATTGTTGTCCTGACCAATAGAGAGATGCTGTGCTTGATCTAAAAATGTTTCCCATAAGGTCACGCAATGAGGAAGAGCTGACACATATCTTTTCTTTGTAAGAAGGAGTGGGCCATGTTTATGCTCCCAGCATCACAGAAGTAGGAGATCTGTTACTACTATGTTTGTTTTCAGTGAAGGAAGGACTTGTCCATTTACTGGCCCATGCTGTTACTACCAGCTGTTACCACACAGTCCCACTCAGGAGGTTTATTTTGTGCAAGCTTGTACCAAAAGAAGTGATGGCTTAATAATTTTCCTAGAGACTGAATGGCTTGAATGCTATTAAGAGTACAACTTTTTTCTAAACTTGTCTTCCAAATTTGTAGATACCTAACCTTGCATAGGTACTTTTTACAGCCATGAAGAAAAAAAGGCTATTGCATTTACTTTTTTTTTTATTGGTTCACACCATCCCAGTACTCCTTTTCTTCTCTTTGTTACCACACTGAATTTACATAGTTGTGCATAGGAGGGGAATAGGATCCCATCATAAAAGGTAGCACTGTTGGGCCTGCCTGTAACATATTAGTTAACTAGCTTCACAGGAGGCTGTCCCAGCATCTCTAGTTTTTAGAGCTGCAGCTCTCTCTGGACAGAGGAGGCATTAAACCAGAGGCAAAGAATATTAGAACATCACCCTAAAGTAGCTCTGCTGCTTCTACTGAAGGAGAAGGGAAAATTGTAATGTCCAAAATCTAAACTCCATCATTTGTGAGGATTTTGAAGTCTTTTGATCTAAGTGTATGGAAATCTAGTGTATGAACAAGTTTAATGTATGTCTCAAGAACAATGATACTGCTCTGTTGGGTTTTGTTTGTTTGTTTGTTTGTTTTAAAAAAAAATACATCATCTTTGAGATTTGAAAAAAACAGAATTTTATTTTCACCAATATCCAGGATGCTTTTAAGCTAATATTTATTGCTTTGGAGGAGGGAACGATGAGATCCTTAAAGCATAGTGTTCTTTTACATGCAAGAATATAGAGGGTGGTATATTCCTCTGGGTATGTATGAAATATCTGATGTAGTTTTCTTAGAAAACAAGGCCAAACGCTGTCATGAAGCACATTAAAACCCAGATTGTTCAGACTTTGGGAAAGGTTTAAATTCATTTGCACTTGTGGATGAAGCTGAACAAGGCAGGGTAATGACTTGGCAGTGTTACAGTGTTCATCCCCTCTCAAGTCTCACCACTCATAACAGTAAAACTCTTGGGTGCTGAGGTATCCCAAAACACAGATACTGTAAGTCTGAGTGGTGAAAGTTAGGGATTCCGCTGGGTCCACTGTGTGCCTGGCTTGCAGAAGAAATTGTTTGCATGCAGGGGATTCAGTGTCTGTAATGATATAATAGAATCAAAATGCCATTATAAAATGTTCTGTACTAACTTGATCAGGAAATTTCAGTAAAAAAGTATTTCATGTAGTTCTGACTTAGAAGCTGTATAGCAATTGCCAAATAATCTCTCTTTGAATGACAACTTGGTTACTCTCTTTACACTAATTTATCATTGTAAGATTTTGCAAAACTTTAAAAATTTGATTTTAAAGTTATGATTATTTTATTAATGAATTGCATAATGCTTTGTGTAGAAACTCGGTTAACTGTGATTTTTATGTCTAAATATATATGCTGTTGCCTGAAATTTTAGTATGCTGGCATGATCAATATAGATGTAGTCTGTAATTTGTTTTTGAAAGTGAAATGAAATCTATTCTTAAAAAATTCTGAGGCTAAAAAGAATATAATGCTAGGATCTCAGAGGACAAACAAGCACACTTTCAACAACATTTAAACTATATTTGCTTTTACTTATCTGCCAAGAGTTAGTTCACTCCCATGGGTTCTGTGGTATGTCTCTCAGAGGCATAATATTCACACTTTAAGTACTAGAAGTGATAGCATTGCTGACTGTGTTTTGGTGTTTGCAATGCCAAAGATTTCAGCAGAATTATTGAAAAATCAGGACATGAATGGAGGTCTTCACTGGTAAATGTTTTGCATTGCACCTCCTATGGTATTTGTTTTTTTTTGTTTCCTAATTCTACAGATGAATTGGATTAATAATTTGGAATCTCAGTTTGTTAGGTATATTTTGCTAAGAAGGCATTTTAGTTCACCTTTAAATTGCACTAAACCTTATATCTGTACATATATAAAAAGCAAATTACATCGCATTCATATTCCCCTGAAATTTTAACAGAACTAAAATCTTTCAAGGATTTTTCTAAAACTAGATACTGTTATTTAGTGTCAGTGAGTGCTTTTTGGTCTGTAAGTTAGTAAATTTATTTTTAAATTTTATATCTATATCTATCTATATCTATATCCACCCCTCCCCCCCAGTAACTCCATATTTGCCAAGGCTGCTGTACCCCATTAATTTATCTTTGGATTGGAAAGTTCTTTTCTCTTGGTTGGCTTTTTTTTTGCATGTGGTAGGACAATACTACTTAGGCATATTTTGGTGAAATATCTTTCCGGCATGTTGGGTCTCTCCAGATGGAAGAAGTATACCTAGAAATGTGTAAGATCAGCTAGACAAATGTCATCTTGAAAGAAAAAGGAGTCAGAAGACTGTGACTTCTGGGGATTATTTTCTGAGTATGTCAGGAAGACGTGATCAAGGACAGTTACATATGGTGGACTGGATGTGCAGTTCTCCGTGCTTATGACAATTTAACAATTGTTTCACTGTATAGCCATTTTGCCCCTGTGCTTTCTTGCCCATGTTCTTCCATTCCTCATCCCTTGATAATGAACAGAGATTCAATTTAGGAAGCCTCACGTAAACATTTTTATGAATGTACAATGCTTAGACAAAAGCAGAGAGAAATTTCTGTAGTGAAACACAAAAAAGAAATCAGAGTTGGCAGCAGGAGAATTTACATGAGTTTGTGTTGTGGTTTAACCCTTGCTGGTGATGAAGTACCACGCAGCTGCTCGTGCACTCCCCCCACCCTGGTGTGATGGGAAGGCGAATTAGAAAAAGGTAAAAGCTATAGGTTGAGATAAGATTTTAATAATTAAATAGAGTAAAACACAACAACAGCAACAACAACATAACAGTAGATAATGAAAAGGGAGATAAAAAAAAAAAAGAGGCAGAGGAACAAAACCCAAGAAAAACAAGTGATGCACAATGCAATTGCTTACTACCTGCTGACTGATGCCCATCCAGTTCCCAAGCAGCAACTGACCTCTCCCAGCCAGCTCCTGCCAGTTTGTATATTGAGCATGACGTTCCATGGTACGGAATATCCCTTTGGCTAGTTCGGGTCACCTGCCCTGGCCATGCTCCCTCTTGCCTTTTTGTGCACCTGCTCACTGGCAGAGCATGGGAAACTGAAAAGTCCTTGACTTAGGGTAAGCACCACTTGGCAACAACTAAAACATCAGTGTGTGATCAACATCATTCTCATACTAAATCCAAACCACTGCACTGTACCAGCTACTAGGAAGAAAATTAACTCTATCCCAGCTGAAACCAGGACAGTTTGAAATTGGAAGCATCTGCAAAAATAGCCTGTATGCCTTCTAAACTAAATCTGCAAAAAGGGCTTCCTGGAGAGTTGGGCTAGCTATACTTTTTTTCTCAAAGTCTAAAATTAGGCATTGAAAACTTGGCTAAATTCTGAAGAGATGAAAAACACCATGAGAAATGAGAAACAGAAACTGGGAAACCTAAAGTATTTACTGTGAAGAAGATTGTGCTATTCATGGTTAGGAGGTAACAAAGGGAAAAGACATTGATTGCCTAGTACTGGAATGGCAGAAGCTGTGATGGAGAAGAAAGGGGTGAGGTGGTTTTACAAAAGTGTGAATTACTGTAGGACTTCTGGGGTAGAGCCTTCCCCACTGTATTTAGATTTTTTGGCCTGTCACAAATTCGATGGTATGCGAAAGACCTAGGCTGCTCTCTGTCCTTGTATTGTAGTTCTTACTCTTACAATTTTATCTATTTAAAGGTCTCAAGGGATCAGGGCTTTCACTATTTCCCTTAGGAGATTATTACACAATCTAATAGATCTGACTTTTTCTTAATTTAATTCCATTAGTCCCATCTACTATACCCTCTGATACTGTACTATGCTAATAAGTCTTCTTTCTGCTTGGTGTTCAGATTCATGGAATATAAGTAGCTGATAATGGCCCTTAATCATCATTTAGTCAGTCTTGTTTATTGCTTATAAACTTCTACCATTTCTACCTTTAAACATATTCCGTTTGCTCTTCACTAAACTCCCACCAGTCTGTGTCTTCACAAATATGCTGGGTCCTCCCAGGCAAAATGTATATTCAGATCAAGTGAAAGGTGGAGAATGCATATCGGTGATTGGAAGGTAAAATCATTCCTGGGCTTGCTATAATTATCTTGTTACTAAGCATTTTGAACTCAGAATGTTCAGTTAATACTATGTTTAAATGAATGATAAACTTACAAAAAGAAATTGTCTGAGCAGTCAAACCACCTTACATCTGATCTACATCTACAGTGGCACAATGCCAGCATAAGATGATGATTGTGGGATTTCAGTAGTGAGGTTCCCAGATCAGTTTTATGTCAATTTTAAAGGCATTTTAGATTATAATCTGATATTGTGAATCAACATAGATAGTGATACTGTTATTTTGCCCAGTTTTATCTGCCTACAGATGCCAATGGAAGGAATTACCCCCAGAGAAACCCAACAAATTAATCTTTTAAAGCTTTCTCATTGTTGCAGGGAGTAGAAGATGACATCTTTCCACTAGCTATCCAATTTTAAAAAATATCTACCAGCTCCCATCAGTTACAGAAGGAAATACTGTGTGGTTCATCTAAGGAAAATGATGATCATATTCTATTAGGCATTAGAAATTTGCTTAGCAGTTGGTGATAATTGGCCCCTTGGCCATCGCTGCTGTAGGGAGGTTATGTTCTCAGTCTTAGGGAAAGAAGAAAAAGATCCTTAGTGGGTGCTGCAGCTTCAGAAGTGAATTCACCATGTTCTCCTTAGAAAGCAAAGGTAGAATGTCTGCTGTTGTGGTAAAAATAAACCTTGACTATGGAGCTTTGTAAAGCATTTCCATAGTGTTTGTGTTCTGTTTAATAGGTGGAGTGTTACTCAGAAATACAGCTTAAAAAAAAGAAGAAATTAAAAAATTCTTTATACTCACCTAGGTTTTATAGAAAATGTGATCAAAGGAGACATTTACTGGAACCATTTCACATGTAACATTTAATGCCCAGGAAAACATATCCTAGTGACTTCTAATAGTGAGTAAGCTTTATATCTCTGATGAAAAATGTAAGGCTTTCCTAAGCAAGATATTCGCCAATTGTTAAAAACTCAAATAGTTTGATGATCTATTTGTAGATCTGTGAAATGCACTATTTCATAGAAGATAGGATCTTTTTCCATGTACAAATTGCATATGAATACCCATTTTATATAACCATTGACCCATTAATTATGTATTTATTATTATGTCATTAGAATGCTAAATATATGACCATTTCCTTGTTAACATAAGGGCAGCTTTCATAGTAGTTATTTTTTTGATTTACTGAATGTCATTGTTAGGTAGTGTTCAGGAGTGTGAAAGTACCATATTATTACATGGCTTATTAGGTTGTTAACTCGAGTATGTTAAGAGTAGACAGTGACCGGACAGAGACTTTCTGTGTGGTCAGAACTCCTCAAGGAAAAAAAAACAAACACCAAAAAACCAAACCAAACCAAACCAAAACCAACAACAACAAAAAACAACCAAAAAACCCACCCAAAACCCACTATCTTTGCATAACCAAAAGTTGAATTCAGTACTTTATATCTTGGTATTTTGTCGTAGCAAGCTATTGGGAGGTAACTGTGCCAGGACCAACATAGTTGCAAAAGTATATTAAGAATATCAGAACAAATTTTCAGAAACTGTTTCAAGTCATATTCCCTTTAAGAAAAATGTAATATGATAATTAAAAAAAATCAACATTTTTTTTTTTTTGCTTGGAGATTATTGGTATATGGCATATATTTAGTAAATAAATGAAACACATTTGTTGCTCCATTTTCTTGGAACTTTACTGTGAGTTGAAACTGTCTACCTATCCAAAACACAGCATGGCTGGTAATATTTGCAGGAGTTTGGTTACCCTTTCAGGATTGTCTCAGTGAAAGAATCACATGCCTTTTCTACCAGAAACTGTACCCATCACTCTAAATTTCACAATTTAATTCTAACTGTCACAGAAAGTGTTGTAATTAAATGTGCTACATTATTAGCAAAAACATACATTCAACTGTACCTAAATATAGAAGTCCCTACTTTAGTAATATTGTGGTTTTCTTGAAAAATGCAAATGACTATAGGAAATTTTAAATTAAGCTTTCTATTTAAAATTCTAAAATCATAGCTCACTTAAAGTTGAATTGTCTAAACCATTGCTCTAAAAATAAATACCCTAAAAGTGGTGATATTTTTCTCAAAGGTATTCAAACACATAAAAAAATGAACCTCAAGAAAATTAGGTCTCAGGGGTAGCCCAGTACTCCACACACACTAATAGTATGATTGACTGAGATAATTAAAATATTTATTTTAGTACATTACCTTCATCTGGCAGTAGTTGTAATCTGCTGTGTCATTTAAAGTAATCTATATTAACATATACATTTTAGGTTCACATGATACTTAGTTGCTTATTTGTGTTTCAGAGATGCAAAGTACTCTAGAAATCATTAGTTGGACACATCATGACTTAAATAAAATACATGCTTACACAAAGTCTTTGTGCCTCTGGAAACAAAAATACTCATTATTTGACTTCCCTTACTGCAGATATGAAGAGGTCAAGACCCAAGTTGTGCTTTATCACATTACAAAGATTTGTTAAGAACAGAGGGTTGCGAAACAGTGAAAGGTTGTATATCAGAGCTCAATATGTACATACTGTAGGATACCTACTCAGTAGAAGTTTCCTAAATATAAGTACCTACAGCTGTAAAATATATCCTCAGGGGAACTTCAAATAAATATTTTTTCAAATATTTTTTCTCATCCCCAGTTGCACAGGCGAATAAGATGAGAGGGCAAGATTATAATATGTTGGAAAAGTACTCTTATTTTTAGTGTGTTCAGAGCCCAGTATAGATCAGGAGGTGCCTTTTTCCCCATGGAGGTTCTTGCAGTATTGTTGCCCAATGAATCAATCAGTTTGCTAAGTGTCAGGGGACAGCTTCATTTTGTGAAGGCTGAGCTCCTTGGCCCCGTGCAGCCAACAGAAGATAGCACTCCTGGGGCTTTGTACTTACAGTTTTGGAGTCTTTATTCCTGTTTATTTACAGTTCTGTAGCTTTAACAGAACTGCATGATTCCTGCCTCACTTTTCCTTTCTTGCTAAATCAGAACAGTTGATATTTATATATAGATGCATGGTGACTGGGAAAAGTGCAGAGAACTTCATAAGGATGTTTTGCTTCTTGCAGCTTGTAAACTACATTATATACACTGTAGTGCTAGGGATGACATTAATGTGTTGTTTAAAAAGCTGCTGTCAGGCCAATGCACATGCATTTTCCATAATGTATATGTGCTCATGTGTGATATTTAGACTGCTCCATAGCTGCAAATGTGTCTGGTAAAATGGCTTTGATTAATTGACTACCCTCCTCTTCTCCTTTCCTCTCCTCAAATGCAAAGGCTCCATTCATTATCAGGGAAGATCAGAGGAGGAGGGGAGCAGAGTTCCTGGGTCGCACGCTGTTAGAGTTACAATTTTCCAGATGCCATAAGTGAACAGTAGGGAACGGGAAATATCTGGGATGGGAGAGGACCTCTATGTTTGAAGTTCCTCCTCCATTCTAAATATTTCACCTGATTTTATTTTTAGCTGTGCAAATTTGCATCTCTCCATTGTATAAACATGTAATACTTGTTACATCTTCAACTCTTCCTTTTTCATGTGTCACATTATCAGCCCTGCGGTATGAGGAACCATGAACACCGATGCCCTGATTGAGGGCTATTCTTTCCAGCATTCCTTGTCCATTTGTTTCTTTTTCTTATGAAATTACCACCTGTAAGGAATTATACATACATATATAATTCTAAAGCCAAAACTCACATTTCACCTACATCAACTGACAATTTCCTTTTCTTCTGTTGGTATTTAAACTTACATGAGTGGTTCCCTTCTTTTAGTGTGTGCTGGTTTTGGCTGGGATAGAGTTAATATTCCTCACAGTAGCTAGCATGGGGCTGTGTTTTAGGTTTTTGCTGAAAGCAGTGTTGATAACACAGGGGTGTTTTCGTTATTGCTGGGCAGCGCTCACACAGAGCCAAGGCTTCTTCTGCTCCTCACCCCACCCCACCAGCAAGGGGCTGGCAGGGCACAAGGAGCTGGGAGGGGGCACAGCCGGGACAGCTGGCCCCAACTGACCGAAGGGACATTCCACACCATATGGCATCATGCTCAGCATATGAAGCTGGGTGAATAAGAAGGAAGGGGGGGAATGTTCAGAGTGATGGTGTTTGTCTTCCCAAATAACTGTTGAGTGATGGAGCCCGGCTTTCCTGGAGGTGGCTGAACACCTGCCTGCTGATGGGAGGTGGTGAATGAATTCCTTCTTTTGCTTTACTTGTATGTCTGGCTTTTGCTTTCCCTATTAAACTGTCTTTATCTCAACTCACGAGTTTTCTCATTTTTACTCTTCTGCTTCTCTCCCCCATCCTGCCCGGGGGGAAATGAGTGAGCGACTGCGTGGGGCTTAGTCTCTGGCTAGGCTTAAACCACAATGTGGTGGCTCTGTGCTGATAAGAGTTTATTTCTGTTAAATTTCATGTATGTTCACAGTATTTGTGCCACACATGATTTAGCCTTAAAATCAGAATTTTGCACAAGGAGAATATTGCTAGTCAAACCCCAGAAGTTTGGCCCCATCTTTATTCATCATATTTTGCTTCTTCAGTTTAACATTATTACTGGTTAATAGGTGCACCTGAAAATCAAGCTGTATTGTAGTATCTGGTGCGTTATGTTAAATGAATCTTTTCTAGGACACCAAGCCTCTTTTTTTTTCCCTAATGAAAAAGAATACCTCATCTTTTCCAATTTTCCTATCAAATACATCCACATCATCTCGAGACACTGCCACATCCAGCTGCATCTATACTCAACTTCAATTATATGAAATTACACAACCTACTCTCAGGTCCTTTAGGTTCTCTTTTGCTGTGTGAGGCACACGCATAGTGCATTTCCTGTGAAGTGCATGATTACAAACTATTCAGTACAAGCCTGTTTTAAGTAAACAGAAAATTAAATATTGTCAATGCTTGTTCAGACATGCTCTTACGAAGGAAAAAGAACTTCTAGATTTGAGTTCATAAAACTCTAGATTTAAGAAAGGGCCAGACGTAAACTAGGCATCCTTTCTCCTTCTTAACTTCTCTCGGCTGCCCCAGTTGTTCAACAGCTGGTACGAAACAATGTATTCAGATGCCCACCCAAGGAAAATTGGACTAGGCAAAATGCTGAAGGTAGCAAAATTCTTGTTTATTGCTCTATTTGAATGGAGAATTCTTAAAAAGATTCTGTCACTAAGTGTGAGGTACACTGTTGCCTGAGACTCTTAGTCTGCCTGAGCAAGATGCCTCTTTCAACCATGACAAATATAGTAAAAGAACATCACTTTTTTACAGTTCAGGTAATATTATTTTCTGCTACACCAATCAGCCTGACTACAGAAGTTAGGAAAGAAAGGAAATGGTTGCTTCCCTAAGAAATGAAGGCTTTTGAGTATTTTGTGGTGGCTGCTACTTCAGTACTAACATAGTCACTAGTATTTGGAGACTTATAAATAAGTTTTATAAAACCCAGAAGCTGCAAATGTACTCTTGCAGTCTCCTTTCATCTCTTTCATCATCTACTTAACTCATTCCCAAGAGAAGGCAAAACAGTTTTCTTCCAAGGGGTCAAATATTGTTTTCATTCATTCCATAGACATTTCAAAGGGAACAATAGTTGTGTGTGTGTGTGTGTGTTCAGGGCTGCACATGGTTTATGATTAAATACAGCAAGTACCCCTTTCTTTATTGTATTGTGTTTCTCTTTCTTACACACAAGTACGAGTGAGAAGCTCTGGCAAATAATTCACAAATTTATCCAAGTTATCGGTAGTGTATGAAATGGCATAACATATAGTACTAGATCATGTTTCCAGTTCCTTTCTTTATCACTAGATTTTAATGTAATTTGTAAAAATAAAAATTAAATTTAAAAAAGAAACAAAATATTTTAATCACTGTTAAAGCGGAGATCCTTTGTAAACTAGTAAAAATATTCGTGAAAAAAAGGATGAAAAATACTTGCTTTGCAAATTAAGAATGCAGAGATCTAAAGCAGTCTGATTTGTTCTTTGAAAACGGATATGAGAGAAACTCAGAAACACAATATTAATAGTTTTGTATGAGTGCGCATAAGGCCAATATATTCAATGCTGTAATTTTTTATGGTTTCATAAATAGTGCTATCACCAACATTTCAAAGAAATCTGAAAAATACAGAGCTCATATGTGGTAGCATAAATTTAGTGTATTTTATAGAACACTGTTACTCCAGATATAGCCTACGGGTTGTGACTTTTCATAAAACCTAATGAATTTCTAGATTTGTCAGCTGTTTCAACACAGATGCACTTTGCTGATCTAATGGAAACATTTTGAGCCCAGATCCAAAATATCAATAGCTTTTAGTATCGCAAATTAGTTTGGCTATTGGGTAAATAGGGATGTGGTTCTTGATAAAAAGCAGCAAGTAATTTTGTACGTGTGTTTTATGATAACTGCCTCTCCAATGTCTGATACTGAGATTTTTCCTCTTTTTTTTTCTTCTCTTTTTTTTGCAGAGTTTTAAGTTGAATGTAGATAGCCACTGTGCTTTAAAAGAAGCAGTGGTAGAAGAGGGACGTCAACTTCTTGAGCTTATTGTATCTCACAAATCAGGTAAATCCTTCTGAAATATTGCAAGTCTTTATGTCTCCAGACTATTAAAGAATGAAGAAGCATTGCTGTAAATTACTGCATATATTCACTTCCTTATGTATTATTAATATTTACATTATCAGATTGACCTTCAAGATTTATAAATGTTTCATATACTGCATACAATGCAGTGATACTTATAAAATGAAATACTGCCTGCAAATAGTCTGTTCATTTTATTTTGGTCTTGCTGCTCAGCTGAGTTTCAATTGAAATCACATCACTGAAAACTTCACACTGACACATTCTTTGATGTAGGTGCTATGGAAATAACATTAAGATAATGAATTAGGATTTCAAATATATATATATTTTTACATACTCTGCATGGATAATTGCATTGGTAAAGCTTTATTTTGCCACTTAAACTAATTCTTACATTGATTTTAATATATTTATGAGGAATAAATTAAAAATACCTTTTCCCCTTGGTTAGGCTTGTCTTCTGCAGAGGCCTTAAATCGAGAGGAGGGGGAGAGATATGCTTATTTCCCTATCTCTATCCCCACCACCCCCTATATTTTTAGGTGTTTGTGTGACTTGTATGATAGTAGGGTTTTAATCAGCATATACTGATATGGAATGTCATCTTAATTTTGGCCTATTTGACATGCTTTTCGTCCTGGTTGAAGTTATCCTTTGGTCTACTGTTTTCTGCTCATGTGCTTCTATTGTTTCTGATCATGTGCCTCTTTCACATTGTGCCTCTATTGTTTCACAGCATCAGACATCTGTGTAATGTGAAAGCTATAGGAAATTAGTGACTTCTATGTATAGTTCCAAAAAGGTATAGAAACCATAACAGAGAAGGGTAGTGCATGTCATCATACACTTAGGAAACGATAATGTGTAAACAGCAGATAATATTTACAAAAAATATATTCTGAAGATTCTGAAATGTTTTGTAATAAAGACTAGATATTAGAGGTTCAGATTACCAGAGCATTCCCTACTGCATAGGAATCACAGTTTATGTGGGATTTTCCTTTTCTTGAAATCATCAGCTGAAACATAATCAAAATTTAACTTGATGGCCAAAAGAAATGTTTTTACCATATAGCATTGTTGTGCAGTATGAACAAAGGTAATGCTTGAATTTATTGCTGAGAAAATACATTAAAATCCGTGGTTCAATTATTCTTTTAAATATCCTGCTGATTCTTTGAATAAAGAATAATATTTAAAGATGCAGTTGAGTTTACAGCTTTAACTCTTTTCCCCTTCATTGTGGAGAAGGACTGAAGGACATGCTGCAGATGATTGCAAGTCAATGGAAGGAACTACAGAGGCAAATCAAACGGCAACACAGCTGGATTCTTAGGGCTCTGGATATCATCAAAGCAGAGATACTGGCTACTGATGTGTCTGTAGAGAATGAGGAAGGGACTGGGAGCCCTAAGGTAAGTGGCTTGAAGTTTGCCTTATTTCCTCTTATTTCTGTCTTCTTTTGAACTAGGCACCACTGAAGTTTTCTTTCTTTTCATTTCTACTGGGTAAACTTTTTTTTAATAAACAAAATGAAATGCCTTACTCTGAAACAATAAAAAATCTTAGAACTTTCAAGTTTTCTGGGAAGACCTGTCTCACTGTATGTGTAGAGGGGCATGGGGGGGAACATAAAACATTTAGTAAACAAAACATAAAGCATCTTTAACATGAATAATCAGAATGGTTTTAAATTGTTTTGTTGCAACTATAAATCACTATAATCAGTGCAATCACTCAGCTCTGACATCCATTAGCCGCTTGGTTACAGCAAATTAACAAAGAAGAGAGAAAGTGATTCATTATCTCATTCCTGTTAATGACTATCAGATGCATTGCTTAATTAGGGGATGGCCATTGTAGTGGGAAGAAGGTCATATGCCTTTTCACAAATCTTTTTGCTCTGAGTTTAAGTCCTCTGTAATAGTGCATGTGTTAAATACAACAAGTACTTTAAGAATAAGGTAGTGACACCTATCATAATTGTGTGGGTATTAATTATTAAAGGGGGCTTTAGTACTTACCAGTTGCCAAACTTAATATTTTTAAGAGCATTTTGAATACAAAACATGCTTATTCAAATTGGTGCAAGTAGTGTGGGGACACTACACACAATAGGAACTACTGGCAGAGGATCTATGACCTTTCATTATCATCAGTAGTAAGCAAAGGTGGTTGGGGGAAGGTGCATTGGAGAAGTGCTGATTTTTCCAATGCATTCTATGCAAAGAATATGCAGCAGAATAATCCAATAACTTAATGTCTTGGCATGCAGCAGGCTCAGATTTGTAGACAAATTCACAATTCCGATTTCTAGAAATAACAGAGATGGTTGTGCTGAATAGATTTTAAAATTCTGATACTAGACAATTCTTTGCATTTGTCTTTAATGCTTCCTAGTGACTAGTTTGTAGAGTGACTTGTCTAGGTTTACATGAAATGTTCTGGTGCTTTTTTATAATAATTCTACATAGCAAGAATGTTCCTAGAGATGGTGGAGGAAGAGCCAAGGATAACAATGAAACAAAAATTCAGGAAAAGACATATATGCAGGAGACACAATTTGAACTGATAGTCCTCATCACATGCGTGGTGGAAGGTGCTGCTGTGGCACGCAGCTCTTTAGAGAGGAGGTAGTGGAGCAACACTTGGTTTCATAGTTAGGTCTGTTAAAGTAAACAGAATAGCTCAAAGCTCAGGTTCTACCCCACCAATAGTATGACCACACTGAATAGCTTGACTCATCCATGGCCAAAAGTCTAACCACATAAAACTGGTCTAAAATTCAGCTGGATTTTGCTGTGGAAATCATCGAAACCTTAGCTTGGAGTAATTATATTCAAATATTTGCTTCAAAAGGGAGAAATGGAGGCATGTTTTATGTTGCAGTAACTTTTTCATAGAGATAGGTGGTAGGTCCTTGCCCTGTGCTTTTCATCATAGAGATAGGAGCCTGAAGCAATGCTTTTTTTGTGCCTACAGTTAAATAAAAACACAAATAGAGGAAAAAAAAATAGACCAAACAAGAAGTATTTTCAGGTTAATTCATTAATTAAATCACATCCCTGTATGATTCTTGTAAATACGGGCAATAGTGCAGTCAAATGCCATCTACCTCTTCATGCTGAAAGATTAAGTAATGTTAAAATACAGTTGGTAATATAACTGTAGGTTTCAGTTTGCATTTATTTCAAAAGCCAAAAGGAACTTGAGAAGTATAATAGAAAATCTAAAGATTATATCTAGAGGGTATTTTTCTTTTTGCCTTGTTTGAGAAGCTACAGGAACAGTGCTGGTGTTAGAAATCTGTAAAGAAATAGGAAAAGAAGAAATTTCAAAGACCCTAGGAAACTTTTCCCTTAGGACTTTCTAAACATGTTTTCACAGTGCTACAGCATCTTTTATGCAAGCAATGGAGAGTGGAAGGGAGAGAAGGACATTCTGCACTCTAGAAATACATTGTCAACATTTGTATTCAAGAATTCAGATTTTGCTTATGAAATTTTTCATTTTATTGTATATGAGTCTCGTAGTGGTTCCTAGTGATTGCTGTAGAAGACTCAAGGGATTTCAAATATTTCTCTTGCCTAAGCTTTTCTAAGGTATTGCATTCTCTGTACAATCTTAGAAAAACAATTAGGTCTCCTCTTTAAGTATTTACTATAACTGTTATTCGGTCATTTTTATAAAGAAACAAATGATGACTGTATTCAGCTTAAATTGAAGGATATAAGGTTTTGCCTTCTTACCCCATTGAGAAATACCTTTAAAAATAAATGTCAGAATTGCCATGATACATTCCAACAAGTACTGATCTAACATTATGAGTAGTAAACATGACATACAATACATATGACTTCCTTTCAGAATCTTAAGACACTTAGCTAACAGTAGGGGTTTTCTCCCCGTGGAAATAGTAAGTAATATTCTAAAATATCTGGAAAATAGGATGAATGTTTGCATATGTGTATGTATCTTGTGTTTTTTCACCTTCTGGAGATGTCTGAGACCACTTGTTTTGTAACAAACTCTATAATTGGGCCACTTCTCCATCAGGAAAGGCCTACTGGAACAGTATTGCTTCCAATGAACAGTGAAGAGTGGTATTGAAAAATAAAAAGATGAACTTTCTTATCTAGTGGCTATGTTATTGCCTGAGTATTACCCTGATCTATTTAAATCATTGTTTGGTGGAAAAGTTCTGAAGACCCCGTAAGTTAAGTGTTTAACTTATGCCCATGGCAGACATTCTCCTTCATTGAAACTTGTATGGAATATTATTCTTAGGGTCACCTGTAAGTTTTACTCCCAACATGCTTTTGGACAGTTGGTTCATTACTACAGTTTTTGGATCTGGATATTTTTGTTCTGCAAGTAAATGTTTGAAGTAAATTTTGGTTTTTATGTAACAGTTCAGAGCAAAACATCAGAACGTAAAGGCTGGTAGGTTAAAAGGATAGTGCTGTACTTTAGAAATATATATGTAGTCTGTACTTCTGGACATGTTCCTTTCCAGAATAACTGCTGTATTACTGGAAAATATTTCTGCTTTTCCATTCCAGCTTCAGAGAAACAAGCATGAAACTGTTTAAGGCATTGGGGCTAATGCTTAGAACATTGAAATCTGACTTTGTTGTCTCAGGTGAAAAGCGCTCTTGGGAAGATTGTCATAACTCTCTGATAGACTTGTCTGTCAGTGGGTAATTGATAGAAACAGTAAGGATTTAAAGAATATTAGAAGGAGAGGTGAAAATAATAACAAAGTAAACCTAAATCACAGAAATAATAGATGGCTCAGGATAACAGAGTTCAAAGTGGTTAAAAAAGCCTTTGTATAAAGGGAAAAAGAAAACGAGTCTATTTTCCTCTTGATGTGTAATTAAGCATCCCACACGTCAAGGATCATCTCCCACTCAATTGCACATAATTTTACAGTTTTACAGCCATTCTAAACAAATGGTCTTCAGTACATAGAAAAGTGATTTTCATGAAAAAAATTAAAACTTGGTGAAGCTGTTTAATATCTACCTCAGTTTGAGATTCTGGGAACACTCCTTGACAGACAGTTTTATAGTGTCACTGGTCTCAGACCTAACTCATGGACTTAACACTGCAGTCCAGAACAATTGCATCCTGTTTAACGTTTTAATATGAGGATGAATCTGTGAAATGGACAAGACAGACCAAAGGTTAGAGAATGGTAACAGTCCGTCCTTTATTACTTCAGACTTGTAATGTCCTGGCCATCATATCATGCTGCTATGACTACAACATTTAGATTAATACGTTGATACAAAAGGAATATACAAATGAAGTGTTTTGGCATCTTTGTGATCAGTGCAGAAAAATATCATATTTGTGAGTCGACATTTTGCTTTTTCTCAATGTCTTTTATCAGCTCTAGATTTCTAATCTGCAGACATCAGTATGATGCATGTGCTGTAATATAAAAGCCAACACACTGGTATTTCTTCTGATGTCTTCCATTATTTAAAAACAGGCAAAGTCTGTATTGGGACAGTCTTAAATATTGTCAACAGATAACAGAGAGTTAGCTGCATCTAGTGAAAAGGCAGGAATAGCATATGCTAGAGGGATCATTTTACTTGGGTTGCTGGAGTTTCTTAAGTCACAGAAGACTTCTGAAACTTCACACCTCAAACTGAATTTATTTATTTTACAGTCTCTCTTTCTTTGTCTTCTACATGCACAAACTCAGTGTCAGACACATGCATTCAATCCTATGTCTCATGTTCTTAATATTGTGGAATAAAATGTCAAATAAATAGCCATCACTTCGTCAGTAACAATTTGAAAAATAATAAAATGAAAATCAGACTTCCATCTCTGACATGGTACAGACATATGGAAAGGGAACCTCATCTGGTGGTACACATGCCATGCGGTTATCTCATGGCTTAATCAAGTCTTTTCTTGGAAAAGAAATGTACAAGGAAAGTTTGTGCTTTATTTTTTTCTCTAATGTGTCCATAATGAGCCACATTCCCATCTAGACATGAGAGAGCTTTATGCTGTGAATACAACACCTTATAGATCAGACATTAAAGTTAAGTTCCAACTACCTTTATCCAGGCTTACTTCCAGTGTCAGTAATTACCATCTGCTGTCTTAATTCTTTGCAGTTTCAGCTGAATGTATTAGTCTCTTCTGTTCAGAACAACTGGATAGTCCTGGGCACAGTTAAATAGTTACTACTTTTCACTGGTGAATAAATTTCCTTATAATACCTTACAAAGTATTTACAAATTATTTCTGTGCTGAAAAGTATTACTGCAAGTCTGTAGCTCACCATTCGCTACTGCAAAAGGTGGTAATAGGGGAAGTGATTTCCTGTAATTAGAACAGAAGGTTTTGCTATGTTGCCATTGTGGCATAGTCTTAAATTGTTGAATATTTAAAATGCTGTCTGTACATAAATAGTATTATTGTGCCTAACAGCTGAACAGTTTAAAATCATTCATGTGACATTTCAATTCTGAATCTTTTGTAACTTTGGAAGTCTAGACTAAAGATATTGTGATCTCACTCTTGAGTAGAAATGATGCTGTTAATTCTGCCCTACTCAGAAAAAAAATGCATTGACAGTTATTATTTTGCTTGGATTTAGGTATTTTAGTATGTGACATTACAGTATTCTTGATGTGTCAGCCTCTATGGTGGGGTTGGATGAGTTGGTCAAATGGATAGAAAGGGTAGTGGTATTTCCAAAATCCTTCTGTAAATTGATAGACAAAATTTTGGTTTTGTGAGGAACAAGCCTGTCTATTAGTGTTTTTACTGGAGCATGTGAAACACAACTGAGTTCTTTTTATATTAGTTGTTATCCAAATACGGGATTGAAAATGTCCATTAAGAATTTCCAAGCTAGTCAAAACAAGCTATGTTGATGTAACAATGAAAAGAACCTAAGAAACAAGAAGGAATATTTGTGTCTTTTAGTGCAGCTAGACACTTCTGCTTCCTCAGTTTGCTAGCTTTTAATACCTTGCTTTATAAGTTAAGTATTTTTAATCTTACAGACATCACCTAGAATGTGCACAGACCTAGCCATCATTGTAACATAAAGTATCTTCAGGAAGGATTTGAGAGGTGAAACCATAATTTACACACCATTTTACAGTGGATGAATAAAAGGAAACAGAAGGGTGTTTTAGATTAAGTGTAGTAGCACAAGCCGGCATTGGTAAAAGGACAGCCTGCATATGGAAAATTGAATGGGACTGACTTATAGTGAGTCTTATAGAAACAAGAAATACGGATAAATGGAATCTACTGAAGGGTATCAAAGATGTGATCATGACAACTGGGCAGAAAATCTTTTTTGAAAGTATTGTACTAGACTGAGAATTAGTTGGAAAATTTTACGTGAGAACTGTAGTATAGAGAGAAAGAAAACACAGAACTTTAGTACTTTTTAGTACCTTTCTGGTATGGGGGTTTTAATCGGCAAAATCTGTGCCTTGCCAAGGAGGTGCCTTTCTTTGTCACATTTCGAAGAACAATTTTCTTGAGATAAGCAGAAGCTTTCAAAAACCCATGCAAAGCCAAGGTAGCCATGTAATCTTCTATGTATAGAAAGTTTCCTTTAAGTTTCTAAGTGAATGCAATCTTAAATTTATAAATTCCATACAGAATAATATTCACAGAATGCCTCGGCTTCATCATAAAACTGCTAAGATTCTTCTGTCTTGTCTTTTGTGTCTATTCTAGAGTAAAGGAATTATGTAGTTGAACAAGTTCTTGCTTAGTTAAAAGGCTTTAAATGAGCAAGTAATTTTGGGGTGAAAGATTGTAAATTTCAAAGCTCATAAAAATTGAATTTTTAGGATCATTAGACCAAGGTCTTTTTCACAAACATAGGCACAAGCAAACTGAACCTTAAAACCTTCCCTTTGTCAGCTCTTTTAAAAGGGCTTTCTCCCCACCACACCCTGAGCAGGTGTCTGAACTATTGTTCTTTTTCTGGAGGAAGAGTGTTACATTCCAGCTGGCTTTTCAGAAGGATTTACACAGCTGAGATCTTCCAGGAAATGCTCTTAATCAAATCATGTCCTTGGTAGCCTCATCATGTTGTGCCCCTGTAAGCCCGCTGTGGACCGTGCCAGTGGGCTGCTTCACAGGAAAAGAGATGGTGTGGTTCTTCCCCACTGCCTTCCTCACCACTGGCTGGAAATCCACAGCCTGCACTACTGAGGCCACCTGGGATGAATCTCACCCATTGTTTTGGTGGGAGTATGTTGTGATAATAACTACATTTTTCAATGGCTGAAGTGCAGCATTATGCAGGTGTGCTTGTAAATGGATTAGTAACACTTTACCATTGCTTTTAGAAGTCATTTTTAGTTGATAGAAGAATTTAAAAGTTATGTATCTGGGAGAGCTGTATTTTGAAAATGTTTCTTTTGTTCAAATAATTGTAGATTTTTTTTTCTGTATGATTGAAAACAAAAAAATTTGAGGTGCCCCAAAAAAGATTTAGGGCTCTTGAATGTACAGTCAGCTTCCACACGGTAGATTCACTGGTATTTACTGGAAGATGTTTCTCCCGAGTTGTTAACTGTATGACTTTTAGTGAGCAGGAGGAACAGTTTTGTGTTTAATTCAGAGCCCCCCTTCACGGAGAAAGGAATGAAACTAAGCAGACTGTGCTTGGACTGCAATAAGACAAATGAATACGAGCGCCATCCTCTTTCTTTCATTCTTTTCTTTCATGTTACATAAGCCCTGTTAAAACCTCTCTATATCACAACTTAACTAAATATCTTGCTAGTTTTCAATGGTACTATGTCCCTGAAGTCTTAGTTAAGCAAACCTGGGTCCCATTTTAGTTCTCAGATTGTTTTCTCATATATCCATCAACCTCCTTGCTTATTTGCTGCAAATTTTGTATGACAATATTGTTTTCATGGTATCTAAAATAATTTTGATACTCTTTAACAAGCCAGATTTCTAAAAGAGTAGCAAAGCTCCTCATTTTTTTCCAGTGAATCTAAAAGTAACCTTATCTTTGGTTTATTGAGCTCACTAGCAAGTATAAAATGCAGAGTACCGTACTTTAAAAGTCGTATTTTTGCAGCTAAGTTGCATCTACTATTAAGCACAATGTTAAATCCTGTTATAAAACATAGGTATGTATTTAAACCAATATATTCTGATATTTCCTACAAAAATATTAAAAGTCATATTCTAACTGAAGATGTGAACAAGGACTCCAAGGTATCTGTGGTACTTATAGTATGCTTCTATAATTTTTACACCTTAGTGATTCTAGATAGTGTATATTGATGACTTTTGGCGACTGTAGGCTCTTTAACAGCCATCACTGTTAATAGAAACAGTTACACTTAAACAGTTACCAAAGAAATTATGATTTTTTACTTTAAGAATAAGGAAAGCTACTTTCTATTAAAACATAGATCAAGTTCAGTTTGAAAGATGTTTTAAATCTAAATCACTCCACTGAGAACAAGTGCAGACTGAGAACTTGATGAGAACTGATATTTAAACTGACATACGCCCAAGGGGCAAATTTTATCATAATGCTATTTGAATCTTTGAACGCTATTATCTGAAACTCTGAAAGTATGTTAGGCTATTGTAACTTTGCATGCATAACTGGACAACTCCGACATTTTATTTAGACAAAAATCCCAGTTGGGCTTGGCCTGTATTTGAAAATACAAAGACAAGAGTGTATTTGTGTATGTATTCATATGAACACATTTATCTTAAGTGACTTAAACTAAGTATTAACCACTCAAAGGCCTTGATTTTCTATTTTGCCAGTATCTGTTCATTCTGCTTTCTCTATACAATTCTATTTATGCATTTTTGTTCTGTTAGTTTTAATAGAATGTATTTTCAGCAGTGAATATTGGTAGAAGGCTGTTCTTATTCATGTCTGCTTATTGTTTCACATGCTTCTCAGATTTCAAGAGAAATCCACATTTAATAAGTGTTTAGTAACATGCACATACAAATATACAGATTCATTTTACTGAAAACTGGACATCTCCCACTTCAAAGCAGAAATTTCTAGGATAGGCTGTTGGAGCTATTACTTCTCTTTTTCCTGTGTGGGCTCAGAATCCGGTGTGCCCCTTCAAGTTTTTACAGCCACAGGAGAAACAGCTTTTTTCTTTATTTATTTTTTTGAGTTTGAATTCAGAAATAAGCAAGTGAAAAGAAGGAATACTAGCTGACTGAAAAGTCTTGGTGGAACAAGTTTGTGGTTGGCTTTGTAGATAGTGATCACTAACAAAGCAAATTATTTGAAATTCATATCTTTTCAGTTAACTTTCCTTCCTCATTTCTTATCCCTGCTCCATTGCCCTCCATGCCATCTGTTGCTCTTCAGAATAGTTAAGGATTTCACCAGGATCACAAGCGAAACAAAGTACAGGAGCGTGTGGGGAGACTCTTCTCACAGGGTTCACTGCGTGGTCAGACCCAGATGGAAGGGCAGTAGGACTGAAAGCTGGTGCTCTATGGACATTGTAGCTAAATTGCAAACAAAATTGGTTCTGGTCAGCTCAAACAATAGAGTTTGAATGTGTGTTCTACCCATGTGTTGTTTACCAGTCATCACAATGATAAATATTTTGGATTGTTTAGATAATGCGGCATAAGAGTTAGAGGTTGGGCTTACAGGGCTCTCTTTGACTATCTCCACTAGCCTATTTTGCCTTTTCTAGCTCTGGTAGTAACAACACAGAATCACTTCATGCTTATCCTGATTACCTCTGGTAGTACAGGCTTCAGTGGAGTAAACTCAGCTTGCCTCCTGTACTGAGGTGCTTTCTTATTTTTGATGCTAAACTGTTCCCACCGTGTTTCGCTTGCACAAAAATCATGTTTAAAAATCTAGCTTTTCCCTTTTCACATAGTATCCTGAAAATCCTATACTTTAAAAATGGCAGCTTAATGTGGATGCTATTGCCAGTTGTCATTACTAAAGATTGTTGCTTCTGTTAATAGCATTCTATCTTTGTCATTTTATTAAAATTATATTACTGCTCTGAAAACAAGAATTACTGCTTTATTCAATTGAAGAGTGACTGGCATGGCACTCCTCTGATCTTTAAAAAGAAATTTTACTTTCATTGTATTTGTGCAATAAATTAAGTGTTCGTATCTACAGAATAAACTAACATCTTATAAATATTACTGTGTTTAATTATCAGTTCAGTATTTGAGTTTTTGCTGTTATGGTTGATGTCTAGGAGTGATTAAATATGTAATAGAGAACAAAAGAAACATTGATGTGAACAAAGATACTATTAGATAAAGTTAAATTTTATCTTCTGCATGTTTTTATTCTTTATTTTAATTACTTTTATAGTCAGTGTGATTGGGTGGCATTTCCTTTTTTTCCAATTCAGTTCCTATTTTAGTCTTTCAGAACAACATCTTCTAGCAATGATTTAATCTGTAGAATCTTTCCGTTCTAGTCTCAGCTGTATGTATAAAGCAGCTATTCTTCACTGGGGTAGTCACAAAAGCGAAATCAGGTAAAATAATGTATGAAGGAACAATCTAGTTGGACATTCAGCATTTTAAATCTGACTTGTTCTTAAATGTCTTGTGGCATAGTACACTTGACTACACTTAAACTTTTAGATTCAGAGTGGTGTTACAGATCTTGTTAGTTTTGTACGGTAATCTATTAAAAGGCAACAGAATACCATGCTGAGTGTTGTGTCATCTAACGTCTTTATGTGTATCTACATTATGAAAAAAAAAATAACCTTTTCAGCAGAGCACTTGGTGAAACATAGGCTTACATATTAGAAGACTGCAAAAGGCTTATGGTAAAAGCATACTCAAGTTTGTATGTCAGGTCTAGTAACTTGTGGATAATATTTTTCGTACTACTTTTCTTTTTGTATTTTGCCAGGATTTTTAATTAAGCCTTTACCACAATATCTCAGAAGGTCTTAATTTATTGATAATTATAGTTACCCAGGGTAGTGTGACTAATCTGAGAGGTATGATTGGGGCTGCATCACATTTAGAAATCTAGACTTGTTTCTTAAACACCTGGAAGTAACTGCAGAAAAATATGTGTGGTAGTAGTGCACTTAGCTACGTCCCATGGGCAGCTGTAAACATTAATGACAGTTAACCTAAGATGGCTTTAAATGTAAAATGGGAATTCTGACCAGGAGACAGGTGGTAGCCATATTCTTTTATAATCGCCCCATAGCATGCTTTATGAACCATCATCAGGCCAGAGAGAAAGAATAGCTCATCTGGGCATGTACACTTCATTTCTTCATCTTATTTTTCCTCTTTACAACCATGTTACAGAAAGGAGCCAGGCATTTAGCATAGAATACCTTAATCCTTGGGTTTATGAGCCCTAAGAACATCACAAATATGGTTGATACTGATAGGTCACATCATGAAAGGAAATGGTAAGAACAGAGAGAAAATTGCAAAGGAAAAAGTTCAGATCCACTTAAGTGTTCGGCACCATGTGTTCTGAAATACTATGACTTAAAGCTATGATATGCAACAGAAGTCTGGAATGGTGCATTTATGATTGTGTACATTTGAGGACTGTCATTTCAGTTTGGAGGAGAGGTGCAAGAAGTAGGTGACTGAGGTCAGCTTGTCTTTTCTGTACTTGCTGTTGGTTTGGCAAGTTTTCCTGTAGACCGCAAGGATGTTAAGTACAAGTATTAACCTGTACAGGCTGCCCTTCCTATCTTAGATTTGAGGTGCAAGGGTTTAGAGCACTGTATAATAACCCAGTACTATTAGGACAGCAAAATATAAAGAGGAATGGAAGAAAATAGGACCAGTTTCTATTACACAAATCCTGGGTGTAGTGAGATGAAACAGCCCTAAAACAAGGAATGGAAGTAGATGCCCAGCTTTTTTCTAAATATGACAACTAATGAGTTAGTTTGTAAATCTGTGATTTTTTTTTTTTGTTATTAACAAAAGGTTAGAAAGTTACTTTTTTTGTTATTTTGTTATTTTGTTATCAACAATAAGGTTAGAAAGTTACTTTCATAGGTTTCTAATCTAATAAAATGTTTTTAAAATATGTTGTCTATCTGTTGGACAGGAAATGTATTAAGGAAATAAATATATTTAAGTTCATGTTTTTGCTAGTTCATTCATTTGGGCCTTGATTCTTAGTCTTTAGTATAGATATTGCATGATGCATCCATAGTTATCTCAGTGGAGTTCTTCCTGACATGTACTGGTACAAAGACTTTTGTTTGTAGAGTATCAGCTAATTAAAATAAATCTAAAAGTGAACATGAAAAATGTTGATTTCCAATTCAGTGAATCCTAGCAATATTATAATGTTTGGGTTTAATTCTTGAAAAACATATTAAAATTAACTTTTCCCCCATTTACGTAATGCGTATAACTAAACTTCCTTCCTACTGTGAGACAGTTTCATTTATTGTTATTTGTAAACAGCTTAGTAAAGATGCATAGTGGATTGGTCTAGAAACTCCTTGAACAGTTTCTTTTGAAATAACACTACATACGTTAAGCTCAATTACACATCCAAACAGCCACAACACACTTTTGGTAATTTATTCATTGATTTAACATAGTACCCAGAAGAGTCATGCCTGCTGTCAATTTTGTAATATATTATGTTTTAAATATACTCATGCTCACCCATGCACGCCATTAAGGTGTGCATAAACCTGTGTTTTTCTCTCTTGACAGCTATAAATGTTTGTTATTATTACACAAAACATATGTTCATGTTGTTTTTGTCTAAATTATTCTATCTGGGGCTATAAAGTTTTAATGTTATTAGTTGCCCTTAGAATTTTAATGTTTCACTGCTGTAACCTTCTTAGGATTTCTCTGCAATTAAATAGAAACTATTTCACTACAGCCTGGAAGAACAATATATTTTATACAAATAATAAAAAAATCCTTCTTGCTCCATTTTCTTCCAGTGTAGTAAACTGTCTACTTGACAAGGTTCTATATACAGCAGTGCTACCTGTAGTATTTTCCAGAACTGAATAGAATATTGCACTTTCCTCCAATCTCCTCATTAAGAAAAAATCTAGCTTAACCCCTTTAAGATAGGAGGTATGTCATAAGCAGTTTGCTTTGAAGGCCCTCTCCCTGTTGTTCTCTGTTGTCCCCTTTCAGCAAAGTAGCTCCATTACCGAGGAAACCTCAATCAATGTAACAGATATACTATGAAAAAAGCTGGCTGCTTAGACTACATATTATAGTGTAGAAAAATAATTTGAAAAAATGTCTCCCATGTTGTCTTCTAAATAGCAGCAGTGCTGGCAATAGGAAAATGTATTACTTCCCCCTTTTCAAGTTTCAAGGCCCTTTTCTAAGGAAAGAGAGCAGATGAGAATTTGTCCAAGACATTAAAAGATATTTACTGCTTTTAAATGACCAAAGGACTTGTTTAGGACATTCTTTTCTGAATACTGGATGAAGGCATTATATGGACCTTTTTTCATGTATTTTGTGCCAAAATACCCTCTCATAGAGCAAGTAACGTGTAACAATGACATGCAGATTTTAAATGTCTGATTTTTACTATGTTATTTCTAGCATAGCACACTGGTATTTCTTATACATTCATCAGGTATCGTTCCACAATCTGACTGTAGCTCGCTTCATGTATAGAGGAGCCAGAGGAAGCAACAGTGATCAGAACATTCAAAATAAACTGATTAGAATATACTTGCTCTCTTAAATTGATTAAGCATCTTTTAGGAAAAAAAAGAACTGAATTTGTGCAAAATGGTTGAGGTACTTCAACATGAGCATTTGAATTGGAAGGTGCTTCTGGAGTCTTGTATTAAAAACTTGAAAACAAAATAACCTGCGTGACATCTTAAAGAAAGATATGGAGAAGAGGACATAGTTAATGGCATTACTAACTACTAATGCTTGGTATTTCTGAAGCACAGGATATTTAAACTTCAGAATGCCTTTTGAAAAAAAAGAATATTTTTTACATTTTACAGAGAAAGAAACTGAGGCAGAGGGGTGAAGAGCCTTCCCCGCAGTTTAAGGGAGTCATTAGGCCAGCTGTAATTAGAATTCAGGAGTTTTGTCTTTCAGTCTAATGTTGAGCTCACTGAACCAGTAATTCTCACACTTCTACAGTACCAAAGACCCTTTAACATTTAATGCTTCCAGGACGCTGCCAAAAAGATTTCTTTCTTTATGAAAATTAATTCTGTCCACCCAAATCTGTTTCCCTTGCTTTCTTTGCTCTTCTTTATTTGTTCTTTCATTCCGTCTTCCCTTTCACTTCTTTTATGCTCCTGAATCTTTGTCTTTTTTAATTCATTTTTCTTTTTTCCTCCTTTTGTCCACATGCTGTTAAGAGAATTAGGTCTTTTCACCCCCAACAATATTTCTTTTTGTGTCCCTCATTTTCCCTAGGTATCTCAAACCTGCCCTCAGTACTGCTCTGTCTTACAGGGCCACAGTTGCTGCTCACAGTGTTTCATAGCACCCTAATTTTTAAGATTTTAATTATATCTGAAGCTTTGCCATGGGAAAGAATAAGACCACAGCCTTCTATCCGCAGAACTAAAAAAGCTTACAATAGAAAAAAATGTACCATTTGTTGAAGAATAGAGATAACAGGGAAAAAGCAGTGTGTCAAGGTACTTGGTTAAACAATAATCTCTTACAGAGCACTCATTACTGCTAAATAATTGACTGTGTTGGGAGAAAGGTTTCTATGTGAAGAGAGGTTCAAGAAGGTCAGTTATCTAGTGGTAATGACCGTAGCGGTCATTAGAGGGTATTAATGCTATTAAGAACAGAACTTTAACTTTTTATTGAAGTTTTTATTTAAATTATATTAACTTTGATTCAACTTTTAATTGAGGTGCAACCATCCAAATTCTATAGTCAAGAACCAAGAAGTAATGAACATAAAATTACATGTTCTTCTGATAGGCTGATGAGTCTTTAATATATTATCATTTCAAGAGTCCCTACAGAGCAGTTATTAGTATAAAACTATTCAGAGGTATGCTGTTAGAATGAGAGTTGGGTGACTGATTCAGGAACAAATCGCAGCTTGACCCGTAGCAAATGCAGGCGGTATATTTTTGAGTAAAAAATAACTTCTTTTCATAAATACAATTGCGTGTGTTCTCAAAACTCTTGCTAAGTTAAAGCAAAAATCCTTTGATGCCTAAAAAGATCTGTCTTATAAACCCGATGCATGGTGGCAGCCACACTGAATTGATTCTGAATTCAGTTTATAGTTCCATGCTAAGTTCAGTACTTGTTGTATAGAGAACCTCATCCTGAAGGTAAGTGGGGACAGTATCGCTGCTGTTCTTCCAGCCACACAAAATCCAGTCAAGCTGTGGCTGGGGCTCCCAGGAACCTGAAACAGCAGCTACTAGGTGGAAGGGCTGAGCTAATATATGAGTAGTCCTCCTGCTCCATCTTTCTATGTTGTCCCCTTCCCTAAGGCATATCAGGAATAGGCTGTGGAATAAGTCTGAAATGCTGGAGGGCTAGAGAAGAGGTATGAGACTGTAAAATGAACTCTCAGGGGACCAGAGGAATATCGCATATCTTGCCACCTTTTAGTCTTCTTGAAACAGAATTTTTTGTACTTGCCTTTCTAACCCGAGGACACAGTAATGTGCTTTAAAATAACAGCAGCAAAACCAACACGCTACCAGAACAAAACGCTAAACACTGTTTTGTTCACATGGAGGAATGATGAGCAGAAGAATGGCTGCTATATGATAGAAGTTAATCACATTGCCAAGTGCATGTCTGGGCAGGTGCTAAGAGACTTTAGTAAGAAAGGAACAGCGTAGCATACAGAGGATTGCAACAGAATCCTCCATGCTGTCATGGCAACTTTTCAAGGTCCTATTTGAGAGCCAAAAGCTATACTGTGTTTATGCTATGAAAAACTGTGACATTAAAAGAGATCTAGCACTCTTATAAAGTTGCAAAGAGAAAAGAATCTCAGGGTGAGTTATTTATAACAAAGGAGAACATGCTATCCAAAAGATTTTTTGCTGCTTTTATATTAATGCATCAAATAAAACCAATAAGGTTAAATGGTGGTTATTTGTTGTATTGTTACCTGACAGGGTTTTCTGCAGTGAGGAAAACCCAGTTACTAATACTATTAGTGTCAATTGACTTTACTACAGAAAAAATATTCTAGGTTTTGGAAATGTTCTGGGTGTTTCCAGAACTTCCAGGATGATGCTCAATTTGCAGTTCTGTTGTTCATTATATATTTCTATAGTTTCATTGTATGGAGTGATGCACAGTTCTATGAAAGCATCTTCTGCTTCTAAAATCCTTTGAACCTTTTTGTTTTCTCATAATTACAGACTTGGGGAATACTTTAAATTGGTCTATTGCCATTTTCTTGCATGGAAATTTGCTATATGAACTGATCATGGCTCCTTTCCCATGTTAAAAGAAAAAAAAAGTACACCACTTTATATTTTTGGTAGGAAGCCAGGTTTTTGTCATTTAGACATGTCACATCGTTATGAAAACATCATGCATCATAACACAACATAACAATGTCATTTGCTGAGATGCTGACTCCTCTTGAAAAATGGTGAAGTGGTGTGTGCATATTTCCATGCAAAGAACTACTTCAGTATTTTAGAGCATTTTCCTGGGGCTGCCTAGTGCAGTGGTCTAATGTATTAGCCTTGTAACTGGGAGAAGATGGGTTCTAATAAGTGATGCGCAAGTCCTTGTAGTTCTGTTTCATAGGTACGTGACATTTTCAGAAAATCATAGAACAGAGTACTAAAAAACATTCCAGGAGGTCATTTAGTCCTCTCCCTTGTCCAATGCACAAACAGTTAAAGAACACATCTGAACTGTTTAAGCTGTCTGACTTTTCTTAAAAACAGCCAGTGGTGGGTATTCTCTAACATCCAGAACAATTTATTCCAGTGCTTAGCAAACTTGAAAGCTTTACCCTACAGTCTTGCCTAAATTTACCTCACAGCAGTTTATGCACAGTTGTTCTTGTCCTATCCCCCAAAGACACAGAGAATCGTTACTTTATTCTGTGTGGCAAGATTTAATGTATTTGAAGATCACCATTTTGCTGTTCCGTTTCACATTGCATGGGCTTGTTCTGTCAAACTGTAAACAGAGTGTAAAACTAATAATAAATGAAAGTCAAGATAAGTCCCTTCCATGGTAAACACAAACAAACAAAGGAAGTGACATCTTCTCTGCACCCCTTGAGATTCAAACATTATCCCAATATTCTGCAGCGTGGCAGAGAGCCTTCACTGTATCAGCATTCACAAGAGGACACTTCTATCTCCCCTGGTCCGTTGGTGCCAGCTTTGTTGTTTCTCACCATAAGACCAGTTTCATAATCCCTTAGACACAGTGGAAGATGAGCCTGGAAGCTGAGGCACTGCAGGAGTGTCTAAAGGCAAATGACATTTAGTCACCTGCCACCCTTCCAGTCAGGAATGTATTGTTGTTAGCCTACTTACCTGATGTGGCATTTGAACTAGATTGAAGTAAAAATGTAAGAACAAATATTCGAGAAAGGTGAAATATTTAGTATGTTTAGAGAGGGCATAAATGAAGTAATAAAATAAATTACACACCTAATCTTTCTCTCTCATTCATTCAGCCTGGTCACTACTTGCTCCTTGTCAAAGTGGGAGATGGGGCCTTGTGCATGCTTTGCATCTCCCATTCAGATCTTCTAAAAGGTCTAGGCTGTTTTAATCCTTTACTCTTCAAAACTCCTATTTTCTTCTTCAGTAGGGGAGACTTTCTGGGCAACCTCTTTATTAGAACAGTTTGTTTCCCCTTTGTAACTATGTGGTCAGCAGGAGAGCACCTGAAGAGCAGCACAGAGGAATTGCAGCCACTCCAGCCAGTAAGTCAGCTTCATCGGGGGCCCAACTTAGATGCCTTTATGCAAAGGCAGTGCACGTAGCATGGGGAATAAACAGGTGGAGTTAGAGATGCACGCACACCTGCAGGGCTGTGATTTTATTGGCATCATGGAGACTTGGTAGGATGGCTCCTATGGCTGGAGTGTTGGAATGGAAAGATACAGGCTCTTTAGGAAGGACAGGCAGGGGGAGACGAGGAGGGGGTGTTGCCCTCATCTACCTGGACTCATGCAAAGCACTTGACACTGTCCCACATGACATCCATGTATCTAAACTGGAGAGGCATAGGTTTGATGGCTGGACCACTCGGTGGATAAGGAATTGGCTGGATGGACACACTCAAAGACTTGTGGTCAACAGCTCAATGTCCAAGTGGAGACCGGTGACGACTGGCATTCCTCAGGGGTCAGTATTGGGACAGGCGCTGTTTAACATCTTTGTTGGTGACAAAGACAGCGGGACTGGGTGCACCCTCAGCAAGTTTGCTGACGACACCAAGCTGTGTGGTGCAGCTGACACACTGGAGGGAAGGGACACCATCCAGAGGGACCTTGACAGCCTTGAGAGGTGGGGCCGTGCAAACCTCATGAAGTTCAGCGAGGCCAAGTGCAAAGTGCTGCCCATGGGTCAGGGCAATCCCAAGCACAAATACAGGCTGGGCGGAGAATGGATTGGGAGCACCCTGAGGAAAAAGAACTTGGGGGCGTTGACAGATGAGAAACTCAACATGACCCACCAATGTGAGCTTGCAGCCCAGAAGGCCAACCTTATCCTGGACTGCATCAGCAGAAGCGTGACCAGAGGTTCAAGGAAGGTGATTCTGCCCCTCTACTCCACTCTCGTGAGACCCCACGTGCAGTACCGCATTCAGCTCTGGGGCCTCCTACATAAGAAGGACATGGACCTGTTGGAGCAAGCGCAGAGGAAGGCCGTGAAGATTATCAGAGGATTGGAGCACCTCTCCTGTGAAGACAGGCTGAGAGAGTCGGGGTTGTTGAGCCTGAGAGAAGGCAGCTCCAGGGACACCTTACAGATGCCTTCAGGTACCTAAAAGGGGCTTATAAGAAAGATAGGGACAGACTTTTTAGTAGGACCTGTAGTGTAGGACAAGGGGTAATGGTTTTAAACTGAAAGAGGGTAGATTTAGACTAGATATTAGGAAGCAATTCTTTATGGTGAGGGTGGTGAGACACTGGCATAGGTTGTCCAGAGAAGCTGTGGGTGCCCCATCCCTGGCAGAGTCCAAGGCCAGGCTGGATGGGGCTGGGAGCAACCTGGTCTAGTGGAAGGTGTCCCTGCCCATGGCAGGGGGGTTGGAACTAGATGATCTTTAAGCTCCCATCCAACCCCAACCATTCTGTGATTCTATGTGTACTAGGAATGATTTCCCGCACTTGCTAGTAAACAACTGTTTACTTGGGGAGATACACACTTCCCCCCCCCTACTTCTTCTGTTGCTACTTTAAATTCTCTTCAGCATGTAATATACCTTTTGCCTGACCTTATGTTCTATAGTAATATGTATGTTCAAAAATATAGGATAAGTCAGTTCTTAGTTTTTTACTATCTCATGAGGAAGCCCAATGTCACTAACAGTTAACAGCTCTGGAGCGTTTGATCCTCAAAGTTTTCTTTTTAATGAGACCGTAATAGAAAACAAACAGATGAGTAGGTGGTAAGGTGTAACACTGGGGAGATAAAGGCAAAAATACTTTTAAATCCTCATTGTTTCAGTATTAGCACATGTATTTCTCCATGCAATGATCTTACAAAAGGCAAAGGTTAACATGAGTAGAGTGAAGCATGTTCTCGAAGGTTACCAGAATTGAGATATCTGTAGAAACGTACCATGATAAATGGTATTAAACATTTGTGGTAGTAGGATTTTGGAGAAATAGAGGAAAACAAAACCAGGAGGAATAGGCATGCCATGTCTGCATCATGGTAGCTAAAAATTAGGAGTCAAAAGTCATGTTTGTTTGAATTGTCACAGTCCTTTTACTTTTGCTTGTTGGAACTGTGTAGGCTGATGTAAAGAAGTTGTGGGGAAGGGAGGTGTCTGAAGCAGGCTGAATCTGATGAAAAACTGAAAAAAATGATAAAAAGATAATGAGCTGAAGCAATAAATAGTAAAATAATGGGACAAGAAGTAAGGTTACTATCTTCTCCTTGTTACTGACTGTCCTATCTGAGCAAAGGACAGGGCAGATCTAAGCTTGCTGAGATCAGAGCTGCTGTGCACGATCTGTCATGAATGGGCCTTCTTGCTTTTCAGAGGTGGTAAAACAATGGGGAACAGAAATGACACTGCCAAATGATGCAGTTACAAATGATACTGAAGATGTGTATGGAGAAATTACATTTACAAAAAGACAGCAGGGGTGAACAGGCCAGTCAGACCTATTTCCTTTGCTTTTAGTGCAATCTGATGGCGAGATCAGAGCTCCCCTGGAAGAGCTGAGCTGTTCCCAGGAACTTTTATTAGAGGAGTGGTAGAGATAGAGGCTGTATATGCAGTCTGGAGTGGGTGTTATGCCATTCAGTGGTAGTACCAGGGCATATGGTGCATTTCCTGTGTCTCAAGGATTGCAATGTGTGCAGTGCAAAGTAAAATGAGGCCAATTTTCATGTGGACCAGTTTGTTTTGGGAATTTTGTGCAAGATCAACTTGAGTAGAGTCTCTTCCTTATAAGAGCATTAATAATATTATCCCCAAAAGAATGGCAAAACCCCCTTTAAAAATCGTTGACTATATGAATATACATGAATCATCATTTGACATCTCTCCTATGAATTGCAGTGTTAGGCTCACGTGCTATGTGAGCAACATTTTTGTCAGGAAAGTCAAATGACCACATGTATTGATTTTTAACTGTAATTGAAATAGCTTAGTGTCGCATGGTATCTGGTTCCAATTTGTGACTTTGATTTGTAGGGATTGTGAACTAATCTTGCCATCACATGTCATATTTGTAAACCAAAGTTTTAAATTGTGCTGATCAGACATATGTAGAAAATTACAGCTGTACTGCAGGCTTGCACCTGTGCCTGGATTTCATCTTTTCTAGTCTCTAGTCAGGGCACATGTATAAGCTATGAGAAAAATTATGGTGTGGGAAACCTGTATTAGTAGTATGTGTACCAGAAACAAGTTGATAGGAAGATGTGGTTCTGGTTTACAGTTACGGAATCAGAAGCAAAGAGATGGAAGCATTACTAAGAAGTTCACATAGCAGGTCAGAAACAAGGCAAAATCAGAATCCGTATGTCCTTACTCTCAGTTCTGCTTTGTGTAGACTCTGTAAGTCCAGCCTACTTAATTTTTTGGTCCATTGGTTGCTACTTAAACATGGCAGAACATAATGCAATAATAACCCCAATTAGCAAAGGCAAGTAGTGGTGGAAGAGATCCCACACAGAGTGGTTAGCAGTGATACTGTTTCCTTTGTATCTAAAAGCTTGTCTGCATGGTGAGCACCTAGGAAATCTTACTAAATCAATGCAGGTTTTGTGCAAAAGTTGAAGAGCATTAAAATCCCGAATGGATGTTTACTCAGAAGTCATTGTAGCTTGCTCTTGTTCCTTTGGGGAGGATTAAGCTACAGCAAATTAAGACCACTTTAGCCCTGAATGAGTGTCCACATGGGGGATTAATGCACTTTAACTTCTGCACCTTAGTTTTGAAACATTAGTTAATTAATCTTAGAAGTCTTGTCCCCATGCTAACAAATGCTCAGAGAGCTTCCAGAGATGTTGATTGCCAAAGTGCTGGTGAGTTAGTTCTTTGTGCATATGTCCTAAGATGACATTTTTTGAAGGAACTTATTCTTAAACTTTTAAAGTTCTGTATTTAAACTTAATTTCTAAACATGTGCAGTTCTGTTCCTTTGCTTACTAAAACTTTGGAAACACCATCTCAAATAGATGATGTATGTTGACATCATAACGGTGTCAGAAAAGAACTCAGTCCAATTTGGTAGGTAGCAATCATCTTTAGAAGGGGAAACATCACATAAAAATAAACACGGTTAGGTATAGATTTGCAACACTATACTACGATTTCAGATAAGTATAAAAGCTATTACAATTGTTTTTGCCAGGTTAGGCTGTATGAATGAAAAGCAGAGCAGTATGTGGAAATATCCCTGAAATGCGATAGTTTCTCCTGGCAATGCAGTTGAATTTGATTAAGATATTTACTTTCCAGAGCATTTTTATTAACTTCTGAAACAGGCTTTTTAAAAGACATTGCACAAGACATATCTTGTATTTAGAACAGAAAACTAATATTGCAAATAAGGAATGAATACTGGTAGGTAGTATTGTTATTACCCCAAATAAAAATAATTCCTCTAAGCTTTTCAGAAGTTGGATGTTGAAAAATAGCCAAATGGACATTAATTTAAATGCAGGCACTTCAAAAAGATGACAGAAGTTGCTGGTCTGACAATTTATCTGCCATTATTTTCTTAAATGTTCATCTTGACTGCAGCTGTTTGTATAGGAAGCTGCTTAGCTATAAATAGGGAACATGGCAAATTCTGGTTTTTTTGTCCCTGTTGCGTAACCTTACATAATGTAATTGATAAAAGTAACCCTCGGATAAAAGTGCTTGAGAAGATATGATTGTTTTCTCCTATCCCAGGCCAAGACATATCCAAAAGAGTACTTAAATAATTTATGTTATTAAGAAGATATTAATTTATCCCCTTGTATACTTTGTTGCTCAGATTGTGCATAATGCAAAAAAAAACCCCAGCAGAACAAACCCCCAAAACAAAACCAAGATAAAGTCTGAAAGGGAAAAAGATAATTCTTTATTCATCATGCATGCAGAGTTGTCAGTTCATTAAAGTATAACTATAATTAAAAACTTAAGTTAATTAAGTTTTTAGTTTTTTATATTCTCGTTATCATAAAAGAGAAAAAAGAACAGTCTTGAGGGATCTTAATGTCTCACAACTACTGCTGGTTGGAAAGCTTCCCATCTTCTTTTTCTCTCCATGAAATGCTCTTACTGAAAAAGAGGATGGTTTTTCAAGATGAAAACTAAGATGTTGTAGGCCAGAAGTTATAGCAAAACACAGTGTTACAAAAAAATTTGTTGTAAAGTACTTTTTGCAACACAGCAAAATATATTATTAAACAATATAAACAACATCCAGGAAAATGAGTACATAGTATGACATCTTGCTTTGCAGGTTTGCCTTCTGTATACTTTTGTATCTTAACTGATTTTTTCCAGTCCCTAATGATTGTTTTCTGCAAAGGAATAAATCCATTACTGCCAGTTACCATAGTTTGACATACAGAAAAATTAATCTTTTCACCTCTAGGATTTAATCTCAATGATGAACATAATATATGTGATTCTCTGTATGTTTTTCAAAACGTTGTTAAACAACACATTTTAAAAATAGAAGTGCTGGGAAATTTTCAACATGCTTTACTCAGCACAGTAAAATTTTGCATTTAGTTCATTTTACGAAGTAAGTCTTATTGGATTTGGCAATAACTGCTATTGGCAGTTTTGTATTTATCACTAGTAGCAGTTTTTGTTGTTTTTTGCAGTAACCTGCATCTGAAATTTTATTGAAAAAATATTTCTAATGAACTTATGAGCTCAGAGAAACTTGTGAAGGGACTCATGCTGGTTTCTGCAGATCCTGCAGGAAAGACAGTGTCTCGTTTATATACTTTGTAGCAGTATTCAGTTTGTGATAAATCAGGAAAGGCAGCTAACTTTAAAGTTTATATTCGCTTTGAATTTTCCGTCTGAATTCAACGTTCACTGTTGTTTCACTTATTGGGCGTTTTTGTCTTTCTGGTTTCTAAAAAAAGAAAAAAATCTATTGCACATTGCAGAGTTTAAGTGTTCTCAAATTATTTCAAACCAAAATAGGGATGGATTGAGGGGTTTGTTCTGTTTTGGACTGATTTTTTTTTTTTTTTTTTTTTTTGTCTTCTTTTATAGTACAATTTGGCTTTTCTGAGCACAGGCCATTCATACATACAGAAAAATATAATAATATAAAGTACGATTTAAAGTGAAAAGTTGGACGTGTTTTTTTTGTTGTTTTTTTTTTTTTTCTCTTCCTGTTTCTAAAATGACTTTTCAGTTTTCCTGGAAATCTACAGCACAGACACTGAAAACCTTGTAAAAAGAACCCAGCAGTACACCCCCACCTCCACCCTGCTTTTTTTGGGGGTTTTGGCATAGAGTAACACTGACATGAGGAATCAAATCTCTCAGAGAAGATGACCAGTCATTTTCCAAGTGCCAATAGACAAAGGTTCCTGCAGTGGTGGCTTCAGCTGCATCACATGAAGCTCCCCAAAGTGCTGTTCTGTTGAATTCTTAAAATTAACTGGCCTGTTGTCTTATGTGACCAATACAGCATGTGAAGGATCCATTGCTACCGATTATTAGCAATTAGTTACTAAACATCTCTTTATGGTCTTAATTACACAGAAAGGAATGTCCTGCATAAGCATTTCTTCATCTGCAGAGACAGTTTCTACTGACTACTACAGGGATATCATCCATGTCCAGTTTGGTCAGTCCTGCAGCAGGAACTGCCTGGGGAGTCTCTGGTCTGGCTGGGTTGTCCACCTAGGATGTTAAACAGCACTTTGAAGCACACAAGTAGTGTCTGTCAGTTGGTCCAGGCACAGCAGGAGCTGCCTGCAGGAATCTCCAGAACTGAAAGTCCCACCTGGAGAGCTCCTGAAACAGTGAAGCGCTTTGCTGTCAGGGTGGTGAGGCAGTCAGGCAGTTGCTGCTTAAGTTGGTCTGGTGTCTCCAATCAGCCTGTTATCTCTGTTCAGACACTAGGCAAGGAGTTTCTGGGCCACTCAGGAAATTAATGACTAAGTGCACCGGTTATGCCCACAGATGCATGATCTCCTTGATTTCCAGCTGCACAGCAATTACAACTTCAGCACAAACTTGAATTTCATCTTTATATTACACCTATAACTTAAATTCCATAGGCCTTGCCACAAGTCTGTGTTGTGAGAGAATCATTGAAGGTAGGAAGAAATGGAATATCTCTTGCAAAGCTCTGTAATTGTGAAAAAAAAAAAGAATTACAGAGGTGTTAGTATGTAAGATACAAAAATCTCTGTTTTGGCATATTGAAATATAAGCATGAAAGAGAGAGGATTTGTATTTGTGTATTTCATTGTCTTTTTCTATTTGTGTATCTGTCACTCCAAAATTGGGACTGAGCACACAATAGAGATTAATTAAAATCAGAGTTACTTCGAAAAGCACTTCCTATAATAAAGCTGTATTAGTAAATTAGTTGTGACTAATAGTCTTTTGTAGATGGATTAAAGGAATGAATTAAAATATAATCTGAAATAACATTGATAGAAATTATGTCTGATAAATCCAAGGTAACTTCTATCCTTGAGTGGAAATGGAATGCCATTATGTCACTGTGTGCTCCTACAGCAACACATAGTACAAAAAGTGGCTGTGCCCTAGGCTGTCCATTTAAAAAAAATCATTAGCAAGAATAATCAAAAGTACAAATAATACCTACTTATCAGTTAGCTGAGTCTATCATTGGATGCTACCCACCTAATGCCCTCTGCTTGTGTATTTCGACCAATGCATAAATTAAACTAATGCTATAAGTATGTATTTTCTATATGTAATACATTTTTATCAGTATCTAAAGGGTTGGCATCATTTAATTTGTTACTGTGACAATTTACTACTACTCATCTGGTTAGAAAATTTCATCCCAAGCAATTTATTAAAAAGGGCACTGTTTGTTCAGGTTTCAGATCTGCCTAGAGGCGGATGAGGTGTCCCTCTTAAAAGTTACTAGTGTAGGCTATTACCCACAGGATATTTTCCAGATTAGTTGCCATGTGAGAAATAATGCACGACATAATAATTTTATAAACATTTTGGTGGAATATAATAAATCTAAGGCAGTATTAATATACATTTCAAGCTGTTACATTCCAGAAATGCTTCTTAATTAGGTATGATGTTTCTTTGCCAGCAAAGATGACTAATAGAAGTATTCAGATTGCTCATGTCAAGTTTCTGAAAATCTTTCACAAATTAGCATTGTTTTGGACTTCTCAAATTCTATTTGCAAGCTTTCAAAGTTTATTTTGAAAGACCATAGTGAAAGAACTAAGCTAAAAGCAGCTCTCATCATTAATTCACTATTTGAACACCAATACCGAAGTTTACTTTAGGGCACATACAAAGTTTAGCAACGCTTCTTCATTGTTTCTGTAGAAAGGTTTTTTTAGACTGAGCATCATGTATTTAGACATGGGAAGCAAGGGCAATTTTTTGAAAGAAATAGGTTTAAAGGGAGATTTGTACAAGGATTCAGAAATTGCTTGACACATAGGATTTGGAAAGCTGATGAAAGCGTTAAGAAGTAGCATGAAGAAAGTATAAAGCTGGGAGTGGGACTAGATAGAAGACGAAATACACTGCTATGTGAAAGGCCAGCACAAAATCTATACATCACTTAGATCTTACTTAATCCCTCAACGTAGGGGTTTGTATAGCTATGAACTGTTTGAAGAAATTATGATGGAGCTTAAGTGCGACTCATGCAGAGCACTGATCTTGTGCCAACTCATTGCAAAATGAGCACTTATCATATGGGGGAGAATTGTGGTGAGTCTTAGGAGTCATATGGTATATATATAATGAATTGAAAGTACAGGTATAGAAGAGGTCAAATGATGAAGACTTTGAAAGTATAACCAAACGAAAGGAAGAAATTATTAGGAAGTATAAAGGAAATCTTTCCAGATGTACCTCCTTTAAGAAAATGGTAAGTTATGACTCTCCTCAGACTAACATAAAAATGAAATTAAAAGGAAAAGAAAAATAAGGTCTCTAACACCTATCTTGTTTATACTAATCAGGGTTAGCTTTATCCTAATCAACAATCTTAGATTCAATCTGAATAATATTTCATTAGCTTTTCAGATCTACCTTTCCTGTCTAGGTCTAATTATATCTAATGGAATGTAGCTCAACTCACTATATTAAATCATTAAAAAAACCCTCATCATTTTAAATGATTATGGGGCCTTGGGAAAGAATAGTCCCTCCTTCTCCTAAGACCTAAAGGGCTTGCCCCAGATACTTGTCATCATTTTTCTCCAGCCTGTTGTATGCTTGAAAAGAAACTTAATATATCCATTTTCATTTGTAACCATCTATAAACAGCTACATAAGTACAAACAAAAACATCTGTTCTAATCAATCTTTAGAGAAGGTTACTTATTCATAGAAGTCTGCATTCTCTTAGAGGGAGATATTCTTACAGTTATAATACTTTTGTATTATACTTATTTTTGTCTGTTCAGTGTCTTGCGTATTCTATTATTTAGAAAAGTGTTAAAGCATGTATTGAATTGTATTTGAATGGGCTATGGAACAGGCAAAATAGTCAGTACCATTCACACATGTTGCAAATATTGAAAGTACAGACATATATCATTTAAAGGATGTTTACTAGGGTAAGACATATTAAGAAAATAAACTTAAAGTGGAAATTAAAATTATTTTAGAAATAATTACTCCCAAGCAGATTAGGTCTCTGAACAGTGATAAGGAGCCTTTACTGGAGAATCCATAGAAGAATGTAGCATACTAGTTGATCCCAGGCTGGATCCTGGATTTTTAGGAGAGCAGTGGGGCAGAAGTTGATGAATGGTGAAAGATGCTTGAACATAACATAGGTTTGAGAAAATGTTGCATCTGTATTTCATCTCTTTGTGCTTTGACTAGCTGCAAGATGTGTCACTTTTTAAGGGCAGGAATTCCCAAGAATTTAAGGAATTCTGGGAAAGAGTTATAGTAATAATATTGTAGGTTTTATCACTGCTTATTTATCTTGCTGGCAACTATCATTCTGTATATGTGTGACTGTGGTATCATGAGCCTGAAAGAATAAAACGGTAAAACATATTGATTCTGTGTTTTATGTAGTAAAGTTGGAGACCAGATGTACATATATGAAGGAGGAAAGGAGAGACCCTACTGGGAAATTCTAGGGAATCTTGACTTGAGTTTAGGTATTATTTATGTGAAGAGGCATGGTAGTCCTGTTAGGGTATTTATGCTGAAAAATGTGTTTCCAGTACTCTGACCATTGAAGAATCCAGCTCTGTCATTAAGAAAAAAAGTGGTTAACATTAGATTTCTGAAAATGTTCTATCATCTGTAGAGAAGAACAAGAGATGATTAATACAGTCTTTTTGATGGAGGGAAACTATTCCACAAGATAAAAGGCTGTTAAGCTAATTAACTAGGTATCCGTATTATTTTATTTGCTTTTTTCATCTTTGCAAACTAACTTTATTGCTATTTTGTTCTTGTTGTTATACTTTGCTATATATTGATGATAAGAGAACATAACATGAAAAATTACACTGCAGTGTATATATTTTGTAAGGTCTGTATTTCGTAACTTTAGCATTGCCCTTTTTGGAGTCTTATGGTTATTTCCCAGTAGCATTCAATAATGGGCTTGCAGTCAGGAGCATTGTATTTGCACAGTTTTATCTCTACAATATTTTTATCTTCATTGGTGGAAAATTTCTGTTTCTGTTTAAAATTTTAATGTAATTTCTTGCCTCCCTATTTTGGGCAGTAGTTTGTTGTTTTGCTTTGGTGGTGTTGGTTTGGTTGGGGTTTTTTTTTGGTTTTTTTTTTGTTTTTTCACAGATACTTCCTTGGTAGCTGTCTATTTTTCTCATAGTGTATAGATTTTATTTAATAAAATGCAAAAAGAAAGTCCTTGAAATTAGATATCTTCCTTTTAAATGGACGATTCAAATAGCAAGAAACTGGAACAACATCCATATAAAATTGTTGAAGTTACTGTTATATTATGCTACATAAAAAGCTATGTCCTTGTTGTTTACATGTATTACACGTAAAAGAGAATTGTTAAAAAAAGTTAAATGAGCCCAAATAAATTTATTTACATAGCAATATATTCTTGTTTTGATTCACAAAGATTTATTTCACTTAGTATCCCATACAAGGCTGTTATGTTTTAGAACAAATGTTGACACTTGTGTAAGTGAAGCCATGAGTGTACTAATAGAGTATATCTGTGTGTACATTTCCCAGGGTAAATGCATGATGGTAGTACAATACATCAGAAAATGATCAACACAACAGAAAATTCAGATAATGTCAGCAGTCTTCATAATTTCATTGTTTTTTGTTAAAACTACCACAGCCTGGCACAGAATTAGTGTACATACAAAATTGCCAGTGCAGTTAAAGTATACATGTAGATACAACATACATCTCAATTTATAAAGAAAGGGAGGAGAAATAATAGAGAGAATACCCTTTCATTCTTGGAAAAGAGAAATTCTGAGGTTTTATTTCTGTTCACAATATGTTTAAATGTTTTATCCAGTAATTCTTTGTTGAAAAATTGCATTCAGCCTCTAGGTTAGGGCCAGGAACACAAGCTGTCCTTTCTTCTCTTTTCATTTACTTGGAAGATTGTTCTCACTGGCTGATAGGCAGGATCCCTCTTGCTTCTTCTCTGGCATCAGCAATCTTGTATTTCTGATTCTCATCACCCAGCTTCAGTAGGAGGAGCAGACAATACCTTGCATGCAGTCTAGCTGTCTAAGCAGTTACTATGAGAAATCAAATCTCTATTTTCAACATCCCAAGAGAATGCTCTAATTACCAAGCTATCAAGAAACAGATTAATCGTAGCAGCTCCAATCCCCAGATTTTTTTTAAGAAAACAGTGATCTACTTTTCTTGCAGAGCTAACCTATAGGGATATCTTATGTGCATTTTATATGTTCAGGAGGCATTTTATGGTCTGAATTCCAGATTTCCATGACATTTATTTTAGGCTTATAGGCGACAGTGTGAAATTTGGTCTTCTTCATTTTCTATTGGTTCCTTATATAACGTTCTGCTCGGTGTGCTGAATGTCAGAAATCCCATTCTTACTACCCAGCTATCTCCATGCCTTGTAAAGAGAAGCTGGCCACCTTGCCTGGACTGTGAATTATATTTTTAAATTCCCTCCCATGTGTATGTCTTGATCTAGGTCTCACATGTCTTTTTAATTTTACACACCTTTTAGGTACATACTATTCAGCATGTGTATAAGTCATGGCAAATTTAGGATTTTAGTTACAACTTTCATATTGAAAAAAAGATAGATTAAACAGCAGGGAGCCTAGTATTAAAGTGCTGAATTGAGTAGGTATAAGTCAACAGAGAGTTATGCATAAAATTTTTCCTGACCTTGGGAAGGTCACTTAAGTAAAAATATTCAAACCCAAGTGTTCAAGACTGCATACTTAAATCAACACTTCGATGCTGGAGTATCTTAGGTTTTCTTGGCAATAGCTAGGGCTGTGAGGCACCACTTCTGACAAGCAGACTATTTATTGTAATGTCCAGGTAATAGTTTTGCTATATAATTGCATGCATGAATGTTTTTGTCTTATTATCCGATATCAGATTGTCTCCTGGATGAAAGATTTCCCCTTTGAGGTTCTCCAGATCTCTTCACCATTTGTTTGTCTGAAGTTTCCTTTCACCTCATTAAAGAGGAAGAACAGTTAAAGGATATGAATCTTAAGGATTCAAACAATATATAGAGACAAGTATATATCAGCTATGCATGTGCATATTGTCTACAGCCTTCTTAACTGCTATTGGCATGGGCTTTTCCTGCCAGCCCCTGTGTGAATAACTTATGGTTATTCAAAGTAATACCCTTAAAGTTTATCCATTTGCCTGTAGGCAATCCCGTGGATTATTGTAGGAAAATGCTCTTGGACCTACCCTTCCATATCCTAATTTATAGCTGATAATTTTAAATTTCACTCCTGCTGCCTCACCAAGTTGAAAAATTCAGTACACATAAACCATAGTGCTTGCTTCCAAGGTAATGTTCATTGCAGATCCATACATTTTCCTGATAGTAAGTAGGAATTTCTGTTTTCAGCTACACACCATCTGTCCATTTAGAAAAAGAGAGTATCCTCCCTATGATGGTCTGGTCCTCAGGAGATCAGTAGTTTGATTTGATATTCTCTTTTCCTGTAAGAATATTGAAATGTGTACTAAGTAAGATGCTGATCTTCACTTCATTTTTAATATACTTTTCACATCCTCCTCAGAATTCCATTTTCCCTGATTTACTTAATTTTACCTTCACTCCCCTCTTTCTCATAATCTTATGATGACATTTTCTTTGACAAGGGGCTGGATACTCCTTCACTTGGAGACCAGCTGAGAATGTCTAATGACAGGAAAGGTTTTCTGAGAGTTCTCATAAGGCTGCCAGCACTGAAGGGATGGTTAGCATAAGCACCACTGTATTCAGCTGAAGAAGTCACAAAACAGTCATCTCTGTTAAAGATTTGTGTGGTGGACACCGAAGCTAAATCCTCTGTTATTATCTTGATCATAAAATGTTCATGGGCACATTACTTATGTTTACAGAGTTCCCCTATAAAAGAAGAATATCTGCTTTCCTAAAAGACCTTCCTTCTTTCTAAAGGTCAAAAGGAGTCACTGCTGTTCTGACACTGTGCACTGAAAAACGAGATCAGAAAAAGCTGTTATTAATTTCTATGCAAAAATCTGTGCACATTTTTAAAACTGTTAGTGGCTAAAGCTTTTTTTGCAGCAAGAGCCACGGTCATGTAAACACTGAAAAAGTACCTTTCATTAAAATCACAGGAAGCAATCAAGAATATTTTTTTATTTATCCTTTTGCAACACTGCAAATGCCAAACTGCCAGTCTGAATCCAGGTAGTCCTACATTCTGGAATGAGTTTGTTTTTGCAGTACAGTCTTGCCACACTTCTACAGAAGACTGCATGAGATCTTGGCATCCAACTATTGCTATTTTTTTCCTTCTGTTTATAGATATATTTTAAATTATGTTTCTTTTTAGTTATTGTCTCATGATCCCCAAATTATGATGCAATGCTGCAATCATGTGCATTTGACATGACAGTCATTGTTGGGAAGATGAATTGCCATGAAACCATGAGATGTAATGTAACAAAAAGAGATCTGGCAGGCACAGTAGCATCCTTAAAAGAAGAGTTACTTCTGTGATATTCACAGGTATATATTGTGGTAATTAGCAAGCATAAAAGAGGAATTCAGGCAGTCAAAAACATGTTATTTTCATGCTTCAAAAAAATACTGTATGACTGCAGTCACTTAAACAGATATTTGCTGAGATCATTTGGTGCCCAAACGTCCCAGGGGGTTACAAACCCCTAGAAGCATTTTTAGAAATACCTATACAAATTAAGTATTGATATAACCCAGAAAATAATGAAAATTTGGATGTATGCATGCATACTTCTGAATTTCAGTACCTAGTTGAATCCCTGAGCACTACGAACACCTTTGAAAATTGGTCATTTTGAGCCTTCTTCATATTTATTTGTTAAAATCTTCATCTTCCGACTACTTATGCCTGAGCAGATACCTACTGATTTCAGTGGAGCTTTCCACGCTGGGGTCCACAGGGTCTGCCAATGTGCAGCAGACTGCAGGAACTGACGATATCAGAGACATTCAGTCTCTGGGAAGTTCTCACAAAGGAAACTGAATTGAGGAGGTAAAAGTTTTGGCTGATTTAGTTCAACCATTTTAAAAGTTATTAAATCAACGTGGAGGAATAATAAATATAACTTGGTGAAAATTATGCTTTTGCTTGGTTTATAAAAGTTGGTGTGAATATATTCAGGATAAGTCCTGAATGCTTGAAAATGAATTATTAGTAAAAAGAAAATGTTGCAGTGTAGAGATCACATCAGAAAAGATGTGGAAACACCCAGGGAAACTTGACTGAGCAAAAGAGATTTTATTCATCCCCCACAATGAACAGGTAACTTTAACTGACACATTTTCTCCTACCTCTTGCATAAATGCTCAGAAAAAGACCGTGGCACGAATTCAGTGAAATGCTTAAGCATGCACTAAAACTTAAAGCATATATGTTGCCTCATTGACCTTGCTGAAGCCGCTCATCAGTCTAAAGTTCCTCTCTCTATTGGGGCCAACAAACACTGCAGTCGAAGCAAAGATAAAGATTTTGGGAAGTACAGTCTTCAGTTCTGGGGGTAGTGAAGATAACTATATTCATCCATGGTGGTTAAGCTCCTGGTTGTTCCAATTTCTCCAAGCTGCTTTTTTTTCCGAAACAAAAATATTTAAGTCCCAGTAGTACAGCAGTAAAAGTGTGTAAGACCTCTGTGCTCAGTATTTCAAGATACAGAGATATATTTTTTCTTTAAAACCTTTGCTTGGAGTATTATTAAAAAAAAAAGATAATTGTTAATGCACTGCCAAAATTATAAATAGAATAAATTATGAGATATAACTGTTGTAAGCATTAAATCCTCTTTGATATTATGCTCACATCTGTGTCTGATCATGAAACTGTTAAAATTAAACACAATTATCTGTAAGACAGCTAGGTTACTTTATAAAATTTAACCTCATTAGTACATGCTTTTTGAATTGTACGTCTGTACATCTGCATTATGGACTGTCTCTAAATTCCTTGTGAATGTGTGTTCAGCAAGGATGATGAAATGTTGAGGTGTTCTTGTTCGCAAAAGAAAAACCCAAACTCAGAAGTATCGCAACATTTTCCAGTGTTCTTTTTGATGGTGAAGTAAGTTGTAAAGCTTTACATTAGCATCGTGTTCCATTAACAGACATATAATACATTTTCCCGTAACTGAAATAGAAATCTTAAAAATCTTCCAGTATGCAATCCCTGAACACACGTAGCCTAAAGGTCTCTCCTGAAGAGTCAGCTCCTACATGTTGGGCTCTATGAGGAACAAAAGGCAGCCTATACTGTCTTGATAAGAAATGAACTACTCGGTGTTGGATTGCTAAACATCTGTTACAGAAGGTGGCTGAGCCAGCGTTTTGGTAAGACACACTTTCACCATTCTTACAGCTGCTGTGGTTTTGTTTCAGTACATTTAAAGAAAAATAGGGTACAGTCCTCTTTTGGTTTTGAAAGCAAGCTACTCCTTTTTTTGAAGGAACAGTGAGTGTAAATTTTAACTTTCACCTGATCGTAACTGCTTTTGAAATGTTTATGCAGGGAAATCAGGAGCCCCAGTGAACATATATTGTAAGCATTACCTAAGAAAAGCAGTATATTAACATTTTTTAAATTAGGTGTCTTTTATTTCTGAAAAGCTAATATCCAAACTAGCAACAGTAAAGATGTCCAGGTTTCAATGAAATATATTTCATAAATTAGCTTATCATTGCACTGATTTAGCATGCCTAGCAGGTGAGAGACAAAAACATGTGTTATCTTCCCTAGGGAACCTTCAATGAATGTCATTCTAGCTTCATATGTCTTTCTTCTCTCCCCTTCTTGAACTGATATAAAATTCTAATGTGTGCCCTCTGGTTCCATCTTCATTGAAATCTAGCAAAACCGCTGAAGGTAAGATAGTGGCAATGGTGCATGAAAAAAGGGAAAAGGAATACAGTGATTCATAGCATACTTGAAGAAAGTTGCAGTTGTTAACAGCACTACTTTTGTATGTAGACAGGTTAAAATGTGTCATATATCAGTGTTAAAAATAAAGTTATTCATCTTGGCTATTTTCTCAAAGTTCAGAAAAAAAAGGCAGTAAAATCTATGCCATGTGTATCTTTAAAAATTATTTCACATGTCTCTGAAAACAAACCAATTCAGTTGCTCCCAATGGTAGCAATAGTAAAGGCAGCATTTTTACATGGATTTGCTTGTGTAATTTCTCTAGTTTTGAATGGTGATTGCTCTTTGTTGAAAAGCTTCCACATGTTTTCAATCCTCTTTTGTCCATGGACATCCGAGTTACTAACATATGGTGACTTTTTATTTCACATTTTCCTTGGAAATCAGCATTGAAAGTAGACATGGAAAACACCCAATAGATCATCGTTGTCAGAATTTTAATTTATAGGCACTACATGGTCGAAGGTTCTTCTGTAATTTAATAAATTTGCACAATAAAATAGAAAATATAACCAAATAAGGCAAAATGATCCTGTTAAATATTGAGCAAATCAATAGCAGAAAATTAAATGAAAAGAACATAATACTCTGTTTCCCCATATTCACAGTAATGAAAATGAAAGCGGCAATAAAAATGTGACTCAGAAATGAAATGCTGTGACCAAGTTCTTTAGTCCTTCGCTGAACAGTGACAGGAATTTGTTGTGGCATTGGCTATGTCAAAGAACCAGAATCTTGACCGAATGATCTGACAGTCCTTGCTGCCACCACCTCTTTGGGTGGCGGCCATGAATTCAGAAGGACCGCTGTAGGAATAAAGTCCCTGCACGAGTACGTGTTTGCGGGAAGGAGCCTGACTTTGGGTGCTGGCTCCCGGGCTGGCACAGACGTCATGGAGAGCTGTGTGAGTAAAACCAAATGCAGCCTTCGAAAATGTAAAATGTGTACATCAGGGGAGTGGAACATCCACTGACTTGAGACAAGCAGCATCACGCTACTCATTTCATCTTCTTCAGCTCCTCAACTTAAATCTTCTGCAGCTCACAAATGCACAAGGTGGACCGGGTTGTTTTCCGCTTGCTTTTTGCAGTTATTTGTTAAGAGGCAGGGATGACTTTTAGACAGTAAATTATTGGAAGGACCTTTAAGCCACCCCATTCTTAAATGACTCATGACTGTACACAAGCCACTGTCACCTAACTGTATTTCAGGCTCACACAACATTTTAAAATAATGTAAAGAAATGTAGTTCTGGAGACAAATATTTTGATTAAGGATATTTTCATTGATTCATTGGGCTTTGAATCAGGCTATGAAATTTTTCTTCATTAAATACTTGAAGAAAGAGGGGAGAAATATAAATTATACTGACTGCATGAAATAGATCATTAGTGTGTTTTTGACAAGCCTGAAAGTCCGGTGTCACATCTGTCTGCAGAGGAGAGCTTTCTTCTTTTTCACACCAGAAATTAAATAACCTACTGCAATTAGCCTTTCCATAACAGTGAGGATTTTTAGTTTTTTAAATCTTAGGGTTTTGACCCCATATTTGTGTAGTATTCAATTCACAAGTAAATAGCACAAAAGGAACAAATATGTAGGTGTGAAGGTCTTGAGTCACCAAAGACGTTAAGCAACTCCACAACCTGTAGCAGTAACTGTGGGAGTAATCTTATTGGCCTTCAGTGGGACAGATTATGTGCTTGAAGTTAAGCATGTGTTTTGCAGAATTTAGTGGGGTTTTTTATAGTTATTTTTTATAGTTATTATTTGCAGGACATTAGTTATCGGGTTTGCACTTTTTTTTGGTCAAGATACTGTCACGTTCTGTATAGAATATTCTAGATCAAATGTTTTAGAGGTAGCAAGTGGTAACAAAGCGTGTTCTTTGTAAGACCACAATATGTTCTTATGTGGTATCGAAAAGATACAAATCAGTTTGATTTAAATCTCCCTCATATTTAAGAAAAAAAGCCTGGTTCTTCAGTGGATTAGTGGCTCATGTAGAAAGCAAATTTTAGATAGGGAAGACAATAGGATTTGAGAACAGTGAAATGTTCACATACGTTTATGTGAGTAAAACTAAGTAGATAAATTTTCAATTAATATTTAAAATTTGTGTTCCTTTCTAATATTTGTTTGCTGATTATAAATGGAGCTGAATGGTTTCTTCAGTACTACATACTGTATATTAAATCATTTGCAAAAGGATCCCAGCCCAAACTGAAAGCATTTCTGGACACACTGCAGAGAGTTTGGTTAATGTCAGTAACAATAAATCCAACATATTTGGAGGCACACACTCCATATTTGTTAGATTAGAGATTCTAAATGACTGGTAATGGATTCAAGCGTACAGCCAAATAAAGCTGCATTACTCATAAGCATATGTATCCTCGTATTCAAATGTAGAAAATCCAGTTAAGCTTCAGCCCTTCTTAGTTCTTCATTCATGAGATGATACCTTTAAAGCAAAAGCAAATAAGTAAAAAGTTTCTTTTACCCCAAATTAAAAAAAACCACAACATTTTTAAAATATAAGTTCGAAGTTAGTCTTCCACAGATAGCCAATTAAATTATGCTAAAAATGACATTTTTAATTAAACACCAAGGTAAGCATAAATGGATTTCAAAATAATTAATCAAACATCAAAAAATTGAAACCTTTTTCTGCTTGAGCAGCAGAAATGAAAGAACCAGTCTTCAGGTCTCATAGAGATTCAATCTAATTTAATTCTCTGTCTTCTCTAAATAAACATTCCTAAAACCTTTTTTTCATCTGGGGGAATAAGGATGAGAGGGGTAATCAATATTTCTAGCATTTTAATTAAAACCGTTAGTGGAATAAATCCATTTAATTATCAGTTAATGAAATACAAGGTCATTTACCTGACAGGAACTTTGAAGGTGGATTACTAGCTGGAATAAAGTAGAAGAACCCAATGTCACAGCCATTTAGCTTCTGTCAAATTTAAGGTTAAAATCCTTTTAGACTGTTTAACCTATTCTCTACCATTTTCTATTATGTATGTCAATTGGCAAGAAGAAATACATGATCAAAACTTATCTACCTTTAATTTTTCTCCAAAGTTTCTGCTAAGTTTCAATAATTTCTTCTCCATTTTTTGTCTAAAGAGATGCAAAATGCAAATGAATCCTGGGGTATTTCCACTTATTGCAGAAGGTTTGCTCCTTGAATGAAGTTAGCATACTGTGCTTGAACTTTCTTAGGAAATTGTTAGCAATTAAACAAACTGAACACGGATGTAGCCAGTAAATATATTTGTTGATGAGAAATATTAAGCTTCTCTTATTTTTTATATGTAGTATATACTCTGATCACAGAGGATTTTTAAGGCTGGTGTTCTCATTACACATGTAAGAAGGAAAACGGAAACAGAAAAGGTTCTCTGTGAGTACGGCAGCAAACTTCCCATGCTCCTGGTAATGTCTCAATAGGACAGCAAATCAAGTGAGGAACAAAAGTCCTGCCAGAGACACAAATAGTGAATGTCAGTACTGGCAAGCAAAAAGATCAACAGAGAAAGAAACACTCTTTCTAGGATTCCGGGACAACCATGCAAGTGCAGGACAAGCAATTTAGGTGGTCTGTTCCTACTTTGTGGTAGGATTTGAAGTTCAGGTAATTAGGAATAGGTTATATAAAATTCAAATGGGTACTAATAGCTATTATAAGCTCACACTTGAAGTATACACAGCCATTTGGGAATGTGCTAAGGTGCATGTTTTTTAAAAAAGAAAGTGACTCTATAAATGACATGACATGCAATATAGTGCTTATCTGAGTGACTACTTCTAATGTTTTGCTGTTTTCTATATTATGGCATTTTAAATGCAGAAAAATAAAATGTAGGTTTTTAAAACTGCTTTAGTGAGTTAACTCAAAGTTGCATTCTCATATTCATTGTGGCTTTTGTAAGTGTAAGTCACATTTGCCAAATTCCTCACAAACCTCCATGAGACAAAAATAATAGTTATCATTCTAATTCATAAAGGATGTTAGCTATGTATTTTCGTAGCCTAAGAAAAGTCATTGTTCTTAACAAAAGGACATTGAGTGCTGTGTATCACACCCATTTTGCTTTTCGTAATTACAGAAGTGTTCCAGGCACATCTGAAGTAGTGCTTCAGAACATGTTAAACTCTATAAAGGTGCAAAACTGCTCATAACTTTAGTGTGTAAGGACAAGTTATGAACTATAGATAAGGGAGGCAAAGTTTAATATCTTTTATTAGACCATCTATTAGAGACAAAAAAAGAATTGAAAGCCTAAGGGGTGGCTCTTAGCACAATGCATGGTACCCATGACCCCGATGTCTGCAGTTGTCTGTGTCATGGGAAACTTACAGCTGCAAATGAAGAAGTTGGGTAGAAGGAGTGGCAGCTAGTAGAGGAAGGCAAAATCCACTTCCCACAGTGAACAAAAGATATTTGTTGTCTCCAGCCCTTCCTTCCTGCGGCCGTACTGGAGAAGCAAGGCTGACATTTGAAGTTCCAGCCCAAGTTATTAACTGATCCCGACACTGTCCTGTTTTCTTCATGATAAAAGGGGGAAACAGTATTCTTAGCGCAGTAAAATTCAAGTTTTCCTGTAGCTACTAAAACGAACCAAACTGCTAAAACCAAAACGTTGACTCCTCTGCACTTGCTTTCAAACTTTTCTTTGCTTGCAACCCCATATTGTGATAGTTATGCTACAGTATGCAGTCGTTGCCTTAAAAATATGTAAAATATTGGTGTCAGGAGCCCATATCTCTGAAATCATCAGTTTATAGATATATACTTTTTTTTTGTCACATAATTTGTAAGAGCATATTTTGCTTGCTTGAAATAGAAATAAGAAAATTGTCATCGACTTTGACAGAATGCAATCCACCTTTCATTTCCTACATTTAGCCTATTTTGCTAGAGGTGCTAGAAGATTTTGAATGGTAGCACTTTAAAGACCACACAGGGGAAAAAAAAAAGAAACCTTTCAAAATGTCATGAATGCAATGCATTTCAACCCTGTATGTTTATGATTCTTGTGTCACTGGAAGTCCTGAAACTTCTTTTACACAACTGTTTACTGATGAAAAATACTGCACTGGAGAAGGACATCATGGCTACTACACTGACCAGTTTGAGAAGTAGATGTTAATATTTTAAAACTGATGATTTTAGCAGATTTAGAAGTTGCTTATTTATAATATTGTATGATGTGTGGTTTTTTACTAAGTTAGGACCCTTTTAAAGCCATTCATTTTTAATAAGAGTCTGAACAAGTTTCCATAAGGAAACTCAGAAATTGTGTCACAGATGAATGAGGAACTGATTTTTATATGATGGAATTTCTGGGCTAGTTATTCCCAACTTTTAGTTTAGTCTTAAAAGTCATGTCTATTTTAACTTTGTGGTATCAGGACTAATGAAAATTATAGTGTTTGTAAAACCCATCACCCTAACTTCAGGCTCATGTAGGTAGTACAGCCAGCTGTGAAAGCAATCAGAAACTGTCACCAAACCCTACACAATTTGTGGGTTACTGCAATCGAAAGTGAATTTTCTTGTTGTAGACTTCTGTTGTCCTCATTGCCCAACAACAGGGAGGATTCCTCTGAAAAAGTGAAAGAGTAATAGGTAGAGCCAGCTATTTGATTATGTTGCAATGACGATGTGAGGATGATTTTCTGATGGGGCTATAGAGAAGCTGGATTTCTGCAGAGTTATTGCATGTTCTACAGAGGAACAGGGTTTTCTGTGGCCCCTTGATCATTGCATGGTCAATATACTGTGGGTTCTCCACCTCAGGATGAGACTACCTTGATTCTCAAGATGCTGCTCAGCATTTTTAAGCACTTTCTTTACATATTTTATTCTTGCTTCTTTGTTACCTGAAAATACGTAGTTAAAGTCAAGCAAGTAAATAAGACAAAAAGATATTTTTGTGCATTCATTCAGTATTACATGTAAATCTGAATATGCACAGACCTCGAAGAACTCTGTATTGTGAAAATCACTGTTTTAAAAGTATTGTCACATTGCTTTACCGAAAACAATAGTTTCCTGATCTCTATGGGTTACTCAGATGCAAGTCAGGACAGATTTTTACTATTTATGTTGGTTTCAGTCTAGCTGTGGTTTTGCAGGATATAAAATATGGTGAATTCAACAGCATGCCATGAAAAGCACTCAGCAAAGTATTCTTTTAGCTGTAATTCTCTTTTAATTTCAGGGAGAACTGTCAAAAACCCACAATGTGTCCCACAGAATCCCACAAAGTCTGGCAAATTGCACCAAAGAGATCTAGCTTTTTTTAGCTGGAAGCATTGTAGATTCAGTGTCTGGAAAGCCTTACATTTGAGATGTGTGTGTGTGTGTTACGAATATGAAGCACAATGTAGGATTTACTCCCATAGAGAAAAAGTGCTTAAAATTAAGTGAATCTTTCCAGTTTTAAAGCATTTTTCTTGTCTTCATGTTTCTTTCATGAAAGTTCTTTCCTGTTTAACAAAAAGAAATAAACAGAACCCTGATGTGACATTGATGTGGTACTTCTAGGAGCTTCAGAAAGGACATACTCTTTTCTCTGCACATGTACATGCTGTCTTTAAGATCTGCAGATATTTGGATGCAATATGAATAGAGTATATAGTCCTTTAACATTGTCCATTCCTTTCACTGCCAAATGCAGTGGAGGTTCAGAACGTGCAGAAATTGTAGAAACAGATCTAGGTTTCAACTGACTACTATTCAAGCCAACACATCCAGCATCTTATTATGAGAATTGCATAACAATAATTAATACACATTCCACCTCCCTGTATTGAGAAAGGAAACACAGGAAATAAAGTGACTGGATTAAAAATAGTTTTTGTGGTAATACTGAGGTTGTAGAGATGGAACTTACCACGTTTAAAGCAAAGCTGTCAGGATCGTATGAGTAAATGCATAACAGAAAGAAAGGATTAGGAAGATGAAGGTATCTTTACATTGTTTGGAAATGTGTTTTGAAATAAACTGATGTTAGATTTTATTTAAAGAAGGATTTTTAAGCTGGAGCTCTGCACCATTTAATTTCACGGATGGAGGCCTGGATGGAATTCCTTATGTTGGATATATCTGGAAACATACTATGCTTCTAAATAAGAATTTTGACTTCAGATGCGACATGAAACAGTCCAGAGTCATAAAGACCTTGCCTGTATAAAAGAAAAATTCCTGTATTTGCTTGAAAGCATGAGTGTACTTGTTCAAGTTCCGTTCTTACAGAACTTGGACAGCTGTAAATGGGACCTGCTGTGCAGAAAGGCTGATCTTGGACCAGCTCAGCTGCATCACTGCAGCTCCCCAATGACTTGAGCTCCCAGAGATGATGATGCTCAGCAATGGGCTTTGTGACACAGTAGGACAAAAAGTTTTGGAGCAACGGGGTAGTTCTTGAGGATGCTGTTTAAGGCTCTGAGCAAACTCAAGAAGATGTTCAGTTTGTGTTTGCAAATGTGTTTGCAGTGATAGGCCTACTTACTTTGGGGAGCAGCATGATGTTCAAATGTCATGTGTTAAAACAAGCATGATGGGAAACAAAGTGAGTACTGTTGACAGGACATTCATTTTTTAAATGCCAGGACTGGAAAATGCTGTCTTGGATGCTGCAATAGAATTAACAGTGAGCAGTGCATCTGATTACAGCTGAATTATTTTCATTTATAAAGTGACTATTTAGATACACACACACTATATCTATAATATACCTATTTATACATTTTAAACACAAGTTTTAAGGTATTATGTGAGCTTTCTTCGCATTTTATATATCCTTGAGAAATCTTTCCCACCATTTTAAATGTTCGGTTAAAGAAGGATGTATATTTTATATGTATATTTCTCTTTTTAAAATATCTTGATGTATTTAAAGAAAAGAATTGATATGTTGTATGATTTACAGTCTTGGAAAAAAATAACATAGTCATAACTTTGCAGTTTTTGTGATGCATGAAGATCAGATTTTTTAATGTTGGTTAATGCTTTACTAATTAAAGTGTGCATGTTAATTAAAGCAGAGGCTAATGTTAATTACCTATATTAATGGAATCTCATGTAGCACCTGCCTGAAGCAATGGGTTCAATTTTCAAAATATCTCAATTAAGGCTGAAACTTTTGATTTGCATCTAGTAGGGTTTCAATTAACTGCATTGCAAACTTAAATAACACACTTAAAGGGATAATATCACCAATCACATGCAGCACAGTGGAATTGGTCGGTTCAATTATTGACTATGGCTATGAGAGCTTTCACAGTTGGTAGGTAAGTACTATGGTATTGGCAAGTGATTATTGTCTAGGGCTGTCATCGCTTCTGTGGCTGTTGTAAGAGAGATGTTAAATTGCTGTACTTGGGTCTCACTGCAATTCCATTGTTGAGGGAGACAAAAATAGAATGATGTTTGTTCACATCCAGCATTTAATGGTGAAGATTCAGCTTGTTCCTCTGAAATAAATGACCACTGTTCCATGACATGGTGAGGCATTTTATCAAATGGGAAAGCAGCATTTGTGATAAAGTGCACAATGTTGCAGTGTACTTCTCAGCCAAGCCAAGAGATGTGATTGTATTCCCAATCTCTGTTTCAGCCACCACAGCATTACGTGTTGACATAGGAGCTTTTAATGAGCAGCTTCAGGAAGCGATTAACAAAGCACTAGAAATAGATGCAATCATGCTGATTGGAAATTCTACCTAAGCTCCATAAACAAGATCGTAATGTCCTGCTACCATACAACTTTCTAGGGTAATTATTCCTGATAGCTCCAAGACTTGAACTTTTAATCTGAGCCTACTCCAATAAGACATTGACAGTTCAGTTATAATGAAGCCAAGATCCAAAAAAAGCATGCTAACTTTTGTTGGTTTGGACACACAGTTGAGGAATGGATGTAGGCTTCTGTGGAAGGCTCCAAATTTTGTTCATACATGTGATGCAGAAGTACAGCCAAGTGTATTTCTTGTGTGGCCTCTGGGGAAATAGACCACCAGAGAGTCAGTTTTCAACCATGCTCAGCAAAGAGAACCTGGAGCACAAGGTTAGCCTGTGGCTATATTGCCAGAATCTATCATGTGTGCCTAAATATTTTCCTGCTAAAAATGGCCTTAGACCTTAGACCATCCCACTAGAGTGGGTGCTGACTATCTGTATAAGAGATTGCCTACACCTTTTAATAAAAGCTTTTTGTAACACTCAGGCCTAATGCCTCCATTTTAATGAATGCTATGAAAAAAGAAAAAAAATATCTTCATACTATCAATCTGTTTAAGGTATTTGTGAGATTAGAATAAAACCCTTTTACCAAACTGCATTTAAAATATTTGTTTTAAAATATTGTAATGGCCCTTGACTTATGAGTTATCAGTTAGTGACCTCTCTTGGGTCTTGATTAATCAGTGTGTAATGATTTTTGTTGCAGTTTTCACTTCTAAAGAGCCTGTGTCCCACGTCATATTGTAAGGTCACTAGATGGTTTAGAAATTACACTTTTTTGTCTCTGGAAACACATTAAGTCTATCATAATCTAAGTGCCCAGAATCCCCATGTAGTGATACTCAACTTCTTTAACAGTATAATGTTCTTTAGAAGTACTGTATGGCCACAAAGTATTGTCTTATTTGTGGTTACTGGAAATGTGCATCTTTTAATTAAAGCTTTCCCTTGACAGATATTTTTTGTAGTAATTGAACTTCAGATTCCTTGATTCAATATGCATCTTATTTTAGCACTAGAAAAGTCATATTTTCATGGGTCAGGTGTTAAAATACAAAGATGCAGGAGGTATTCATATTATACTGTGATATGTTCTTGTCATCTCAGTTATGCTTCCTAATATTCTTTGAAGCAAAAAGATTAAATTATGCAATTTTGTAGTCACATGAACATTTGTTACACACATATGTCATCTTTGGACATCTACATCTTGAGATGGGTGATTTTGCTGTTCTCAGTCTGCTTAGGACCTGGCTTCTTTTCTTTGTGAAATTAAAGTGTTTGATCATATCCATTTAAATATCTGTCTAAACTTAAGTAAAAAAAGCCAAATGTCTCCTGCTTGTTGGGCTCTTGGTAGCACAGGATACTCTAGCAATAAATCTTGTATTCATATGGCGATTTAACTACATTCTAAATGAGAAATAATACACCACCAAACAGGCGGTATCTTGTGTAATGGTCATGTCTTTGATGAAAATCTGTTGAAATCATTGTATTTACAAGATTACTGAGTTTAGGTCTCTCTGGGTATTAGTTGGCCCAAAGGCACTTAGCCAATTAAGGCTATTGGAAAAAATGAAAGCAATCCAACCTGGAGCTTTCTGAAAGGAATCTTTAACACCATTTACTTCTCTTGCTGTATAGGGACTATAATATAGCTCTTTCAATATCTTAGGTATATTTGGTGTGGTTTTATTTAGCTGGGGTGTTTTTGTTAGGTATGAGAGAGAGGAAAAAAAGTTTAATTCCTTGTAAAAATTAGAGAATAATATTTCAAAAAAAGCATCCAAAACAAGCGATTCTACAGTACCATTTTATTAGAGAACAAGGAAGAAGGAAGCCATGCAAATTTGGATAGATTTTTGTCAATAGTGATTTGAAAGGTACCCCTTTAAAATTAATATTCTTACATTTAGGCATATGTATTCCTTCTGGAATGTTTGCTTTATGAGTAAGTGAAGACCTCAGGTGCTTTAACCAAATCAGCTGTGCAGGTTTGGGTCTGGAGTCATGACAAGTTCGTAAAAGAGGTCCTGGGGAAAAGTAAAACAACTACAAGTACATGGAATGCAGTCTGTTATACTGTGGCATTTTCAACAGAAATGGAAAGAGCAAACAGGTTAAGTCGCATTAGATAGTCATGGGCTAGAATGTGGGTATATATTTTAAATGGTTCACATAAAACCCAATTGTGCAGTCTTTACTCTGGCAAAATTCCCTTTTAGACTGTAGAAAGCTTTCCTCAATACAGTATCTAAAGAATTTGAGTGCTGGATATTGGCTTTTCTTTTACAGTTATTTTTGGAGCTTCGACACATAACATACATGTGAATCAAAATCTACCTTAAAGTGCTGAGATAAAAGGTTTCCACTAAATTTTGTCTTGGTAATTCAATAAAGTGTTATCACATTAGAGTTCTTGCCGAAGTAAGGTGTCTAACATGTTTCTGAAACGGAGCATTCATGAGAAAAAGAAGTTTTTGGTGCTAGAAAAGGGATGTCACTTGTTATATTTTAGGACTTTAATTGTTCTCTTAGTTTGTCTTAGCCTTGAACAGCCTCTCTACAAGTGGATCATATCTTAATATTTTATGTATTTATATAAACTGAGGTTTTTAAAAATAATTTTGTATCACATCTGTTTTTACTGCATGTTGCTGCATGTCTCTAGAGGCATACAGCATTTTTATTTTCAAGTAAATTTATATTAGTTGCAGTCTCCAGCTGTTTTAGATATAGAATCATTTCCTGTTGGTACAGTTTCCAGGACAATGCCCTTTTTTTTCTTCTCAGAAGAATGAGAAATTTAATTTAACAAAGACATCCTATAATTGCCTTTGTATCTAGCAAGGTATCTAGCAATCTAAATATTTTATTTTATTTAAAACATCTGTCTACATAATATCATATGACTATACAAGCCTATATCAGCCTCCTGAAAGACAGCTGCTGCCACTTTTATTTAATTTATAAGAGACCAACAAAATTGGTCCTTAAGATAAAGCCCGTCTGCCACTGAGTCATATATAAAAAAATTTTGCAAGATGAAAATTGCTTGCATTTACAGTTCTTGTTAAACTAATCTAAGTCTTTTTCAAATTTAGAAGCATCATTTTTCCTTTTTCCCCTCTGCACCCCTCCTCCCCACCCCCACCCCCCCACCCCCCCCACCCCCCGCCCCTAGCCAATCGCTATGGAAACATAGGAGCTTTACATATACATTTTTTAGAAGCTCATTTTATTAAGATTGAAGGTACATTTCTTTTTAAGATTAAATGCAAAGTAGAGTCGCATCTTAATTGCTTGCTTGTGGGATCTATTTATCTCCTGCTATCCTCATTTTCACAGCCGTTTTGTGCAAATTATACTGGTCAGAATTTTCATGCAGTTTTTCAGAAAATATATAGGGGAAGTGATAATACCAATATAGATTTTTATCTGTTTTGTGTTACTAAGCTTTGTTTGCAGTGATTCTAAACTGTTTCTTTGTATGAAGCAACTCGTACTGAAAAGAAAATGTTTAATAGATAGTATCAATTTAGGCACAGCAGCCATCCTAGAAAAATAGATATAGGCATTCTACAGTATGTCTAAATAGGACAAGTTTACCTTTTCCAGGGAAGTAATCAAAATATTCTTTTTTTGGAGAACTAAGAGTATGAAAGGAAAATGTTTATGGTTCCCTACTGGCACACAGTTATGATTGACAGGAAAACCCAACATGTATGCCACATGAGACATCTTGTTCAGGAACTTTCAGGAGGGTAGTAAATTGGTGTTGGCACAAACACAAAAAAATAAAATGACTTGATTCAGCAGTTTTCAATTCTAAATCCCCAGGCTCCAAAGAAAGAAGTAAATATTCATCAAATGATCAAAATTTATATTGATTTTTATTCTGCATTAGCAGCTCAAAGTCAAGATTCTTGGCAGGGTGGATGTCGGTTTGAATGATTCTCTTTGAAATAAGGATACAGGCACTGGGCTGAGTGCTACTGTGCATTCCTGAACCATAGGAAAAGACTATTAGAACCCTAGGAAGCAATTTTTTTTTAAAGAATTGTATAAAGGCATGCTTGTTCTGTACTGTTTTGATAACTAAATTGTTGTTATTAGTATGTAAAGTAATTCTTGTTGTTCCTGCTTTACTCCATCCTTTCCATTATCATCTAAGGACAACTTTTCTATAGTACTTCAAAGGGGAACGGTAGTTCATGTACCACAGTAACTGAGTTAATATCAGTACTTTCCAAAGTAAGTGTATTTTAGAGTGAAGTGTTAGCCTGGCAGAGCAAAGGAAGCAAAGATTGTATCTGCACATTATACATCTTTAATTTTGCAGTTTGTGCCAGGGAGTAAATAAAGATCTTGGGGGAGGGGGCGGGGGAAGGAGGATGGAAATCCAGGGGAAGAGAATGTGAGCATGAATGCAGCACTGAAACACAAATGTGATGACTGTGATTACCGAGCTGTGAGATTTAATGAGAAAGCCTGTATTAGAGTGAAGTAGAAAATCATAACCATCACCTCTAGTCTATAGGGCTATAATTGGATCTCAGCCCCCAGCAAAAAGTAAATAAATAAGTTAGTGACATTTTTAACAAACTTAAATAAATTGAGAATAAAAGGGGAAGCTTTCTCCATTACTGTACTGGTGCAGTATACTTGGTTTTTTTTGTTTGGTTTGTTTTTTTTTTTTAAGTATCTCAGCTTGCATTAAAACAAGATTCGTTGTCGTAAAATGGAAGAAGAGAATAGTAAGTGTGTTTTAGGGGTGTGTGTGTGTGTGGTGTGTTAAATAAAAAAGCAAAGTGAGACAGAAATATTGTAACTATCAAAGTGTTAACAAATTTCCCAAATGTCCTAGGTGCTTACAATTCAGCAAACATCTTTAACAGCATAGCTTTAAAATTAAATTTTACAAACATTATGGGTAATGCTTTAATAGTATGCAAATTGCAATGAAGTCAGAAGCGGCAAAGCTGACCTCTTAGCAATACAAATATTTTATGTTTAAAACAGTTATCTTTTTACAGTTCCCTCTGCCTCAGTAGGTGTCAGGTGCTTCAAGAGGCTCCTCAGCTGAGGATCATAAATAAACTCAAAGGAGCAGCGGTCTGTGCCTGCTTTTTATACATGGCAAGGCAGTTGTACAAATCAGCGTATTAAGCTGTATGTTTTGTTGCTGCTACAATAATTACTAATATTTTTACTAATTTTTTTTTACATTTCCTCAAAATTATTTTTTGAATTTTCTGTTCCTAATCTTAGTCAAAGCCCATATATACACACACATAATTTCTCATATGTCGCAAGCTTTCATATAAATATATATGAAAAATAATGTACAGAAAGAAATACTTAACCTGCATTTCTCTGCTGTTAATGAATTAAGTAAAATGTCATTTTTATCCTCCTTCATAATCTGCCTATTCTTAGTTAATCTTGCAATGGAGACAAAATCCTGTGTTCACAGCTGTGCAATTTTATAACATTAATAGTTTAATATCTAAAAAATGGTTGAAAAAATATAATTTCTCCATGTAATAGGAAAAAATTTGATCATATTAAAAAAAAACACAAACAAAACCAGCCAAAACCAAACCACTCTACATTGTATAGTAAGAAAACATTCTCATCTTTAGGGGTTATACAACATCAAATAGACTATGTAGGCATGGAAAGAATCTCCTTAATTTCTGAACAAGTCAAATAAGCAATCAATGAGAGGCATTTGAGGTAAACTCAGTGTAGGAGTTTGGCCTTGAAAATGTTTTGACACTTCTGAGCACTTCAAAATATTTGTCTCAAAATATTAGATCAAAAGGAGAACTTTATCTCAAAACTGCAATTTTCTGAGTTGGTGTATATGGGAAATTGTGGAACTAGTTGTTAAATATGAAACATTTCCCAAGCATATAGAAGTTTAACATGGAGCTACTAAAAGAAAACAAACCCTGTTTATGCACTAGTTAAAATAATTACTATGTAGCATGCTCATAAATGATGTAGTATTTCAGGAAAAAAGAGTTCACATTTTTTTTCTGTAATATGGCATCATCTTACTAGCCATTTCTACATTTTATGTAGGTTCCTTTAGCATAAGTGACAGAAATATACAAACATTTCTGTTCATGAAATGATATCAAAACATAAACCGGGAATACTATTACAGTATGTTAAAATTAATTAAAAGTATTACCAAAGTAAAGTTCAGATTCATACATTGCAAGTTTAAAGAAATCATTACCTTATATTTACTTCCAAATATAATATATAATTTTATATATATATATAATGTAATCAATATAATGCATTCAAGATAACTTGGAAGCCACTTTCTACAAATAAGTCATCAAGTTGCACTTCACTTTAAGGCAGTAGAGCTTCCAACAGTGGAAAAAGAGATTTCTCCAAAATATGCACAAAGTGGATCTCTGAGAAAAATTTCCAATGAAAAGGCCATAGCATTTTTGTATTAGTTCAGTCATGCCTTCCTGTTTTCCCTACAATGTATTGGTTTTGCAAGGCCTACTTCATCTCGTTTTTTTTAAAATACAAAAGTAGGTGTCAGTCTGCTGCAGAGATGGAGGTGAGGGAATGTGCACCATCACTCGAATTTTTCTTTTGCACATATGTACCGTCCTGAATTCTGAACGTTGGTACCTTTAACCTTAAAAGCATGGCCATTTTGAATGCACATCCCTACAGATCAAGCTAGGTGCATTGCCTGCCCATGTGGTTTGGTACACAAGCCTTTCAGAGGAGCATGGCTTTTAGAAATACCAATGCTTTGGGGTGACAGGCAGACTCTTAACAATCTCTTGTTAAGCCACTTCATTGCTCTAAATGTGCAAACAAAGGGAACGGTAGGAACATTCAGAACTGTGCAAATAGTGAAGGTTTTAATTAAGTAAGATTAAGTTTACAATTTTTGCACATTGAGGAAAGACTTTTTGTGTCTGACTAGTCTTTCTTCTTGACTACTTGGGGATCTTGAGTCTGGCCTGGAATGGTGTTCAACCTTGTGTTTAAGTACAACATATCTGTGTTCTGACCTCCTATAGGAAATTGTTTTCTCTGCCAGACAGGAAAGATACCAAGACAAAAGGTTGTGATGATGAATTGCTACTTTAATAAAGAAAATTATTCTGGGTTTGTAAGAATGGGACTGTTTGGACTTACAGTTCTTGTGGCATGTGAAGATGTGTCACTGAAGGAGCTGGAAGGCATGTGGCAGTTTTGATGAAATGCACTCCAACTGTTATGTTGATGAGTTCGGCTGGATCTGCATCCTTGTTAATTTGTGTATTCCGCCTGGTTTTAGCAGGCACTATTCTGTTCATCCCAGTCCTTTCTGTTGTCAGAGCAAGCCTGTTCCCCACCTGGCCCCCAGTTATTACAAAACCTTCCTTTTCATCCTACTTGTCACTCTTGTTCTGCAGGCTGGAGGTGCAGACCTGCAGGACAAGAAAAGTAAGTAGCAAAAGATACTGGCCATTGTGTGATTCCCAGTCTTACAAGGACTTTTTTTTCACTTTGTAATTTTGGAATGCTATTGTCAGTAAATATTCAGTCTTGGAAGTCGCTGGAAAGGCTAATCCTTTCATACTTTTCTTCAGTGCTTTTTGGTATTTGTGATATAGGGAACTTCTCTGAGTACATCGCTGATATCTGTTTGATGCACAGGGCATGCCACACTCTCGTGTTGTGTTTAACATTACACTGAACAGAACCAAAGACAGGGGGACAGTCAGGAATTAGACACCAGAGATCCAGATTTTAAATTAACAGCATGATCAGGATACCTCCATGGATTTGGTCAGACAATGCTGCTGAGGCCATGCTACTGGTTGCATTTGCACTCCACAGTCCTGAAGTAACAGGTCATGTTCCTAATCTTTATACAAAAATCCAAACCCACTATGTATTTCTGAAAGCCAAGGGCAACTCTGCAAAAAGGTATTGCTGTTATTTACTGGCCTTCTCCCCCCACCCCCTGTTATTTCTGATGGCTCTGGGAGTTGCCTGGAGTTCTGCTTGCTATAACACAACCCTACTTGATCTAAAATTTCAATTTCTGGCTCCTGTAGATGGGCTTAAAATTCACTGTGCTGTTACTGCTGTTACTTAAACTCTATGATGAATTTAAGTACCTTGATAAGTAAGAATCTTTTTGCCTTGTAATTTTGCTCATTCTGTGTGGAGGTTTCACATTGTTGTGATTATTTTAGTACACTGAAAAACAAAGTGATAAAGGTATTACCAATATAAAAGCATTTCTGAGATTTATGATGATAAAAACACTTTGCTGAGATTTAACTGGTAACAAGCATGCCCTGATTAACAGAATTCATTTCCTGCATGATCAAAACACAACGTGTCCTTTTGTAATAGGACTATCAAACGTTCAGCTCTCAGTAAACACGTTTTATGATATAGGATTATTTTTTAATCTGATTCAGTTCTGAAGAAAGTGTGCAAGATGAAGGATGGAAGAGGCAGGGGAGCCAAAAGCAGGAAGGGTAACAGACTAAGATGTCAACTGCAGCAAGGTCTCTGTTTTAGTTGTGCAGGGTAGGGGAGGATAGGGAGAGAAAAGGGGGGAAAAAAAGCTGATGATAAGAGTTACCATCCTCCTTCAGCAACAAATGCCTACACTTAGGGTAGAAACAGTACTTCCAAGTCACCTGAAGTCCAAGAACCCGAACGCTGCCAAATGTTAGACTCAATGATCTTAAGCGTCTTTTGCAACCTGAATGATTCTATGATTCTGTTATACAATTCCATTTAAAATGCCAGGGTAACCTCTTGGAAGTATCGCTTCTACCCTAAGTGTTTACAGCAACAGAAGACCTGTTGGCTGGCTGTGGGGATGGAGTGGTGGATGGTCAAGTCTTTGGTCAAATTGTTGCCTGCCAAAGAATTTTTTCTGTAAGCTACACCCCCATGGAAGATATGTTGAGCTGTGTACTTCTTAACATAATTTTATACAGTGGCTGCATCTGTGACAGAGCCAGGATCTGTTTCATATTGTGTAATAAAGCTTTCTCCACAACTTTATAATGTGGAGAAATAGACAGAATATTGTGTCAGAAAACAACAAAAAATGCTTGAGGGCACACATATGACCACCTAAATGCTACTGCAATCAACTCAGTTCTGGTAAGGAATTACTCCCAATTTTATTTCTTAAGAAATTCACCAATTACAAAGATATAAAGCATGCCGAGCTGGGACATGCATGCTTTTAGAATGGTGCAGCTGAATTTGCACTTCTATAAAATATACATATAGGTGAGCCTTCTAAATCTACATACTGTATAATGCCATCTGACCACCTCCTTGTTTAGTGCAAACTGGAATTTGTGCTTTACTTTAAGAGGCAATGCTTTTATCTAGCTTAAGTTCCAATAATGGCAGAGGAGCTGAACTATGTCTGTATTTCATATGTAATTCTACAGTAATTACAGTCTAGTGTGGCAGTGGTATAGCTTTTCTAAAGCACTGTAGAGAAAGAATAATGCAAGATAGAATACTTTCATAATTCAAATCAACTGAATGTGTTATATTTTGTATATTTAAAACAGAGAATAGTTTGCTTACAGTACCATAGTTTGTAACAAAAGACTTGTGCTCCCTAGGAAAGAGTATCTGAAAATACTTTCCTTTCAATACCAATTCAGTGGTATTTATTCTAGTACCTTCCCTCATAAAAAAATCTCCAATTTACATTGGTGTAAATTTTGAGTCTTTGATTTGACACTGTATACAATATAACCTTTCAATCTCCTTCCTCCCACAGTAGCAGCCATTATCCCTCCTCTTGTCTTTCTCCACTTCAGAATAAGGTCATTCTAACGTGTAGGTCTAACAAGAAATACAATGTATTTTCATTGATTTGTATTGTCACTGATTACCCATTCGTGTTCTATAGTGATCTGTATAGTAAAGGACATTCTGTGTTGTCATGCAAAGCCAGTCTTAAGGAACAGATTCTGCACCCCAGGCTCCATCGGTTTATTTATAAGGTCTTACTTTTTAGAAAATGAGCTTTCTGACAATAGCCTTGAAAATATTTACCGCTATTAATCGATCACTAGAACTGAATATTTGGCACTAGTATAAAATTTTTTCACTGTTTTTCCCCAGAGACTACTGTTTTCTCATAGTCTTGTTCAGAGATTGGATCCTCCAGGCTCAGGAAAATGAGAGCATTTTGTCATTCGATTATTGGAAATATCTCAGTTTAATTTCCGACAGAAAACTGTAAACTCATTCAATCCTGCTAGGCAGAGAATCTGTACAAATGTGTAGCCAGACCATCACCAGCATCTTTATTGTGTTTTTACTGCAAAAAACGTCACTTAGAAGAGGACCACAAAGTGGAAAAAACCTGCTGAGTATCATTCCTTGGCGTTTTTTTAACATGTTCAATTTTTCAATGATTTCGACTGGCTACATCTTCTGAAAAAAAGAAGAAACTGAGTTCCACTTCTAAGATGGGGCACTAAGAGCAAATGAATGATTACCTCTCAACCAATTTCAACTACATATATTTAGGATGATGCATATCTCAGTAGACTTTCTCAGGATTTCCTAGATATCCAAGTCCATAGAGGTGTGTTTGTGATAGAAATTATAGTTGTGTTAAGTAACAAGAAATCATATGTAGAGCAATCTGAAAGTGCACACTTAAAATAAGCTAGAAGGTAAAGCAAGTAGCTTTTATGTATTTGATTAGCAATTAATAAAGTTGCTACTTTATTCTGCCAGTATACTGCAAAGCTAGTCCTTTGTTATCAGTAAAGATTTTAAGTTGAAAATAAATGGCAGTAGATTTATTGTGTATCTGTGCTGTGTACTGGTTTTGAGATTGTGCCTTCTGCCTACTTAGTTCAGCTTCTGCAGAATGTAGGTTTTTGAGACTTAAACTGATCAATACCTACTCGAGTTCTTCAAAGCCTCTTTGGCTTTGCAGTTGATATCAGTAGAACAGGGACACAAAAAATGCTTAAGTACAACAGTGAGATAGATGAATTCACACAGTGAAGAAATCGGAGAGATCTATCTGAAACTGCGCTGCCTGAGTTTGAGTTGCTGTAAGTATTTGCAATCGCTGAAAACAAAAATTGGGTTTAAAACAAAAATAGTTGATTTATAGAGGGATCATAGTTCTGAGATACAATAACTGGGACACAATTGCTTGTATTCAGGATTTTTAGAGTATGATGTTGGTGGAGTTTGTAATGCTCAGTACAAGAGGGCCTTATAGCTGTGAGGAAGAAATAGTGCATTCTTATTCATCCCTCTCCATATATTTAGTTACCCTTCCATCCTGTTTTTCCTTTCCCCCACTATTCTGTTTTATCCTCCTGTTTCTTCTCCTATTTTCCACATACATTAGTGATTTGTCCGTTTAAAAATATTTTTGCAAGTGAACAGAGAATGAAAGATCTGTGAAAAGCCGCTTTCCTTATTTTTCCCATTTCATATTTTAAACTATAGAGGAAATTATAGAGAGGGGATTTAGAAAATGAAAAAAAAAATATTATCTCAAGTATTGGGATAGTTGTGCTGTTTGAGAAAAACCATGTGTTCATATAGTTCAGAGCTGAGTTTTAATTTGTATGTGTGAGGTTCCAGAGTTTAGGCTATATGTGAATTCCCTCTTTTTGGAGCACTGGAGCAGTGGGGGAGGGGGGCATTGTATACATAATTTCAATGACAGCCAACCCACCCTCCCCCCCACCCCCCCCACCCCCCCCCAAAAAAAATAACCCTAAAAAAACCCACACAAGACTCATAGGAAAGGAGCCAGAATTGCTAATCTTGATTCCCAAACCCATCCTGAATACCAGGGAAATTATTTGCCTAAAATCTTCCACAAGATTTCATTTTTAGGCTTGAAAAGAATCATGGAAGATTGTAATTGATAATGTAATTGTTTTAGAAAGTTACTGGTCACTCACAAGAGGGCTTTTGACTGAGTGTCATGGAAACCATAAATAAGATAAAAACAACCAATGGATAACTGCTTTCTGGTAAGAACAAATTCAAAGAACAAATTCATAGCCTTGTGTGGACAAAAAAAAAAAAAAAAAAAAAAAAGCTGGAAGATTATCCTTACTGGTGGAAGAATCCTTCCAAAAAAGAAATTTGTTGAGGTTCCCCTGTATCCTGTGGAAGGGGTTTGTTTATCAACTTAAACAGAAACATACTTGGGGGTGGAAGTGGAACAGGAAGGTGATGATGTTTGTGTATTTGCTGCTTTTAGTAATTTCTGAGTTATATAAACAGCAGTTTTAATTATAGTTTCTGAAAGAGCATGTTTTATAGCACTCTCAGACCTTTAACATTTTACTCTAACTGGACAGTCCCAAGTAGTTCGTCTTGTATTCAGGTAATGTTTCTTCATTGTAACCCTGTGTGGTTTAATTTTCCACTATTGTAGAGAAGGTATGAAAGCCTTGTATTTTATTTGTGTGCACACTGAAAGACCTGCATGGTTTACTTGCATTTTTTATCTTCTGTCTCCTTGGAAAATTGCTAGTGGTTTGGTTTTTTTTTTTCCTTTAATTTCTCAAAACATATTTTGGTTTACTGCCAAACGTAACAAATCTCATTGTAAGAGGCAACTGAGAGAGAAAGCTGTAAATGTTTGAATTTTAAATTTTAAAATTTTAAATTTTAAATTTTAAAAGGAAATGGCATTTCCAAATCAGCTACATTATTACTCAGCAAAAATTGCACCAAGGCAAGGCATAAGCAAATATACCTGTTATTACCACAAGCTTATAAAGACATTCCAACCTTCCTTCAGGCTTTCCCTGCTGACAATCTTCAGTGCCTCTTTCCATTCACTTGCCTGAATTTTTCCTAGATTTTGCAGGTTTCCCTTCTCCTCTCTAGCCCTTTCATTGCTTTTTCTTTACAGCTGCCATTGTTCCATAGCTTGGTAACTCTGCCGTGCTGTCAGCAGCCAAACAAACTCTTCATTTCCCTGCCTCCCGCAGCAGAAAAATGCAAGAGTCCTCATACAAAAATTTCCTCTGTGCTTGTTCCATTTACTTGCCATAGCACTAAATGGTTAAGCAGGCGTTCCTCTCCTAATGGAAATAAGAGTATGTAGTTACACAGAAGTAGCAGTTTTTTTGAAGCATTATCAGAATTTGTAATGCTTTTTTTTTTTTTTTTTTTTGGTGAAGCATATTAAAAGAAAACAATAGCATATTGGTCCCAAAGTGCTTTTGAACTTACTGTACCCTCTGTTCTTTGTCCTGTTCCTAGGGGCAAGTGTGGCAAACAGCAAATTTCATCCTTTTATCATCTGGTTCTCTGAGCCTCAGAATCAAACTGATCACCACAGCTGCAATAAATAAAGTGTCTATTCAATAAGTTATGATGCCAAGTATTCAACATTCTTCTGGCCAGGCACAGAGTCTGATGGAAACCAGCACATCTCACTTATTGCCTTTTTCCTTGCAATTAAAATTGCTGAATAATCAGTGGACACCAGATATGGGAAAGCTGAATGTGAATGATGCCAATTTGCTTGGTTTTGTTTACACTTACTATTTAAAACAAATATACCTATGGCAATATGGCTTTCATTAATTATGAAGCACAGGCAACGTATTAATAATATCAGTCTTGAAGCCTCTAAGAAATGTAATTTTATGTATCTACCTGTTCTGTCTTAGTGCGTGATTTCTCATATCTTTTTTATTCATGTCCAGACATCTTTATGCAGCGTTTGATTGGATATGCATCTCATGGAATATATAGCACATTCTCTGATAGAAACTAAATAGTTCAGTTCTAGCATTTGGGAATACACTGTACTTTTCTCTGACTTAATGCTTCAGACTTTTCAACTATCATGCAAGGAGAAAAATCATGGTGTGAATCATTTGGTTAAAATTGTTGCCGTCCAAAAATATTTGTTTTAAATGCATTCTTTCTGATTTTTTTTTTAAAGTTCTTTGGTGTTTTTTTTTCTCTTTGTTTTCTTTTTCTAGGCTGAGGTTCAGCTATGCTATCTGGAAGCACAAAGAGATGCTGTTGAACAGATGTCCTTAAAGCTGTACAGTGAGCAGTACAACAGTAGTAGCAAGCGAAAGGAAGAGTTTGCTGATATGTCAAAAGTTCACACAGTGGGAAGTAATGGGTAGGGAACTATTCTTTTTGTTGTTTTATTCTCACTGATCTGTATTTTTTTTTACATGATATACTTTTTCTTACTTGTAGTTAACCAGGATTTTTCTTCCTAGCCCAAGAGGCAGGGGAAAACTCTATTTATTTTTTTCTTATATGAATGCAAAAAATAATGGGTTCTGGATAATTTATCCAAATCATGGCTTGTTCATGGGACTACATAACATTACCTAATAGCAATCCATTATTTTGATATTTACAAATGTAATGTGTCCTTTTTCTTCAGGCTTTTCTCCTCCAATGGTTTTGTATCTTTTGATTTCTTGGCGTCTTCCAAGGAAGTATCTTTATAATGTATTAATACCTCTGCAAGACAATATAACTGCTATTCTACTAGTGACTAGGAAATATGAATGTGAAGCAATTCACTTAAAGTTCACCAGTACAAACATCCCAGTTTTGTACTTCTAGAAAGCTTTAATTTTAAATGTTTTCCCTTAACTTGGTCTTCTCAATCTGTTTTCTTATAAATGTAAACACACATACTCCCCTCTCCCTCCACTCTTCTTCCCCCATATTACATATGTAAGTGTATATAAAAGCACTCTTCCTAATAGTTTGAGCAAAGAATCTTGGACAAGTTAATCACTAGAGTATGCTAAAATGAAATCAATGCTGCCCCTCCCTTTTTCACAACCAAGAAAACTTGTAGTTCTGGGTTAAGATTTTTTCTTGAAGGTCTTTTGAAAACTGAATCTTCCAACTGCTGTTTCCCCTAAATTAACATCAGAACATATCTGTGAGTTCATAGTAGTGTGGGGCAAAAGCAGTTCAAAGGAGCGAACTAGTGCTCATTTTTTGGGCACCCCCTCATCCTGATAGAAGTCTTCTTGGAACAGGTAAATACAGCAGAACCTTTGCCTGCTGTTCCCTGTGCAAGGAAATTCATTGACCAAGGTGTTCAGGAGTTCTTTGTCTCCAGAACTTCCTTTTCCAATTGTTAACTCAACATTGAGGTCTTGGGAACACAGTTTTATTAAATTACCGACTGTAAAGATAAATGAGCCTTGTAAACATCCCCTCTTATTATACGGAAAGATGACTGTTTTAGAAAAGTTGATGTGGGCTAATTATGTAGGATTACTGAGATCTTGATTACATATGCAGAAATCTGTCAGATTCTCAAACACGCCAGTGCAGCTAGTGCCAACCATAAAAATAATTTGTTCAGAATTAGTGTGTATATGTATATAAATGTGCACTGGGGGCTACATGTTCAAAAACAGCTTCTAATTTTGCAGCCATAGTTGAATGTGAGCAAGACTTAAGGTTGGAATTCTGTGTGGGACATAAGACAGTAAGACATCAACAGACGTTTGATTTTATTGAGGATAAGGGATATAAAGCTTTAAACCTCATGGAAAAATCCAGTTTGTAACTCTACATACCATATGTGATAAGGAAATAGGCTCTTAAATGCACTTGTTTGCACTTGTAATTATATGCTTATTACTGGGAATGGTAACCTACTAGTTAGTGTTCCCTACCTTTTCTGTGTTGTGGCCACCTTTCTGGGCCCTGATGGCCATCCCAGCCCTTAGAGGCTCAACAGTGGCTCAAGGGGCCAAAGGACCAGAGGGAGACAAATACAATACCATGTATTCAGCCATTATAGAAACTAGAGTGGGCTGGATTCAGATGGAAAACTTCCAGTTGAACCAGTCTGAGGTATTGTATTGAACACAATGGAAATGCTTTTCAGCCATTTCAATCAGTTGATAAAAGATTTCCCTACTGCATAAAAACTGTGGACAGAAATTCCACAGTAGGATGACCTAGCAAGAGGCTGAGATGTCTACAAAGAATGGGCCATTTGCGTGGCTGGGAAAGTCAGGGCATCTTTCCATTAGCTGTTGTGGAAGTTTGACCTAGGAGGAAGAAGAGTATCTACAGGGAGAACAAGATTTATTGTAGATAGAGAATTTTTTATATAGTGGGGGGAAAGATTTGGGAGGTGGCCTTGTGTAAGAAATAGCTACAGTGAGATAGGTAAGGTAGTATCTGCAGAACAGGGTGATGCTAGTGGGTGTGTAGATAACAGATTTCCTGCAGAACAGCAATCTTGTTACAACAGCAATAGAGACAGTTTACATGTATCTGCATGGAAATAGCTAGCGACAATGAAAGAGAAGAGAATGGATATCCACTGCAGGAGAACACCAGCTAGCCAGGCAGGGCAGCAAGAGGTAACCAAGAGTAGCTGAGAGCAGCTGCAAAAATGTTATAGCAAATCTGGCTGGAAATATTGCACCTCCTCAAAACCGGGGAGGACTTTATACAGGTACTGTTGGGAGATAGGGGTACGATATTTACAGTACCATTGCACAACATGAAGGCTGGATCCTGGGATCCTGTCATCACCTGGTATTGGGCCTTCATGGGTGAGGCTTTGAGATAAATGAATTAGAGGGGGCTTCAAGTATGCACAGAATATAAAGCAATTTCACAACCGTTAAGGTCAGAACTCTGATTTCTCCTATATAAGAAACGTGAAAGGAGTTCAAAAAAATGATGACCCAGAAACTTGGAAGAACTTCTTGTCTGGCTGAATTTTTTTGGTAGGCATACTAGTGTGTTTACAGTATTTCCAAATGCCATGTGAGTTATGCCATCAAAGAAATAATACAAACTGGAAGTGTGTGTTAAACATGGGGAAAAAGGCTGATGGAAATAGCTTCACATTCCTTTTTATTTATTAATGCCACAGACGAACTGGTTTTCTCATGAGAAAGGTGCTCATGAATTTTCATTCAAAATAATAAATTGATGTCCACATTTTAAGAAATATGTTTAGGGTTCAAGGGATTAGACATGCAACTCTGCATATCTGATACCCTGTTTACCAAGATAAAATATACTTCTTAATGTCATTTTAGTTATTATGTAGATAATGGTTTTAGCTTATTAACCACAAACCTGTATTAGGGAAGCTGTATTTACCTGCCCTTTAACTAATATTATAGCATTCTTGTTGGCAATGTTTGGGTATCTCTAATGGAAGAATTTTTTTTAATTTTTTTTTTTGCGATGAACAGATGACCTGATTTATTCTTGTTTTAGCAATTGGTGGATTTGGATAATCAACCAAAATTTGATCTTTTCTGTAGTTCTTGCATCTGTAGCACACATCAGTATTTCAGAAGTTATACTTTCCCTGATTCTGCCTGTGGCAATATGAAAAAAAGATCTTCTAAGCCCAGTAAAAATAGATTCTGAATAAAAAAGAAATATTCAATATACCACAGAAATACTGACAGGTACATTTTAATCTTAACCTGTCACTGATCCTACAATTGCTGGATTTTCTGAATATCTTTTTAGCAGCTTAGTAACTTACATCCTCTTCCAAATAGTAATTTAATAGTAATCAGTAGACCCATCAATTTACATGTAAGGCATTCATTTTAAGAACAATGCTCCCCCCCCCCCCTCCCCCCCGAGCTATTTTAGAACTATTAAAAATATCTCAATCAAATTTTAACAAAATATTTATGATGCTTTTAGGCTGACTTCACTATCTTCAGGCTCAGGCAAATAACTGCCATAGACAGTTTGCTTAAAAATGCTCCCAGATTACTTTATTTTACAGCAGAAAACCAAATAAGAGAATAGGCACAGTATGTAAACTAGGGAGGGGGAAAAAGTCCCCATTACCTCTTGCATCCTTTCCTGGTCTTTTTCTAGTGAATCCTGTCTCTCTCACTCTTCATTTTGTGTTGAGTTGCTGTTTAGAACCTCAGCTAGAAATCATAGTGTTCAACTGTTTCCCAATTCTTATCTGAGTTTTGTAAAGGTCAGGGACAAATGCTTTGGTGTGTCTTCAGAGGATTAGTTCATTGTATTACACCAATATATGGACCAGTTTGGACTGTAACTAAGATGTGTTTCTATAGATGCAAAGCAGGTGTTTGGATCCAGCACATCTTCTGCCTATTACAGCAAAATCCCAGTCCACTTCCTGGTGCAATTTCTAAAGACAACCCGCCCCATTCTGGCAGGAGCAGGTCATGAACGTTGGATGTAGGCTTTGTTTCTCATCATCTTCGTATCTTAATTTAGATTTTTCACTGGTACTGACTGTCCAAGTCCAAGTGAATCTGTACCGATTTATATGAGATGAAATTTCGCCTCTTTATCATAAAACATATGTTTTAATAACTGCCTGTCAGTTTTATGACTTTGGAGAGTATTTGGATAAGATGGAAGGGAAAAAATGGAGCTGTAGATACTGAAGATACAGAATGGTTATACTGCTTTCTGAGGAAGGGATAAAGATTCAGTATCACTGCAAATATACTATTCAAAATGGAGTTTAGTTTTATTTTACTTGCAAAATGATATCTGAGTCAAATACCTCCTGAAACAGGAGAAAAGCCCTGAACTCCAAATGAAACTATTATATTTCAACAATAGTAACTCGCCCTTTTATGCTGGCTCTTCTTTATAATAGCATCATTGCTTACCTTCTCAGGGCAGCAAGCAATTTTAAGTAAGTACACCTCATAAATTATTGAGTAAAAGTATACTAAGTACAGTGGATTAAACTAGAGAGTTACTTCAGAGGCTGGAATCAACACTTGTGCATTATACAAGACTTCCTTTGTTGTTGACTCATTGAAAATAATACCACAGAAGGCAAATGCTTTCTTCTCTCTTGCTTGCTTTCTTGCAGAAAGAGAGTTCTGCTTGTCACAACTTTATCTATAAGCTTTCAAAATCGCCATGCATATGGTTCTCTAGTTAATAACTGAAACTGTGATAGCCTTAATAACATTAAAAACATGATTGGTTTATTGTTTCTCTTGTTGAAATACTGCTGATTTATTTAATGGGGTTGCTAAAAAAGATGTTAATAATTGGAGAAATGAGCTTTAGTGGAACATACATTATTGTTTTGATCAATATGTGGGTTTTTTGATACTACTGACAAGGCTTTTGTTAGTTCCAGTTTTGCAAGTTTGCAGATCCCTTTTCAAGGGGTATCTTTTGACGAATGTGCAGTTTTTTAGCATGTACCTTCTGTCTTGTATCACAGCGTTTTAGAAGAATCTATGCTTTACTTATTCACTAGGCTTTCAATAGAGAATCACATTAATCCTTTTAAGCTCCTTATTCTAATGATTTATTTTGTTGAAAACCGTAGTGATCCTCCTTTGAATTTTAATGATTGCTGGCTATTCAAGGATTCATTGTTTTGACTTCCTGTCCTTACCTTTGTTTCTTACATGTCTGTAGGGAACACCTGTCTAATACTGTATCTGGCCTTAGTTCTCACTGGCTTACCATATTCACTCAAGCCTATCTTAAGGCGTTAAGTTGAAATGCTAGCTACTCATCCATGAAAATAAATGTAGGATATTTACAGAGATAGGCAGATAGACAGCAGAGGGATGGCTGAATGGATTGAGTCATTTTTGGATGAAAATAATATTTTCCTAAGAATTATTTCAAGGTGATTGTTGCAAAGTTTCCTCAATATACAGTCAGCACTTTAAAAACCATTACACAACATGTATGGGGGATTTCTGTTTCAAAATTTTTGAAGCAAAGGCAGTATGCCGACAGTTGTTAGGGTTTGGCATCAGCCACTGAATTTAGGTCATGGCACTGGCTTAAATTGGATTTCAGTTTTCATTTTCACCCACTCTGTATAAATACAGAATGTCTCTTTAGAAATATAACTAGGAACATCATGAGTTTTCAAGAATATATTATTCTAATACAAGATTTTAACAACTACACAGTATTTATGCATAATACATTTTGTTCCTTATCTACAGACTTCTGGACTTTGATTCAGAATACCAGGAGCTCTGGGATTGGCTGATTGACATGGAATCCATCGTGATGGACAGCCATGACCTGATGATGTCAGAGGAGCAGCAGCAGCATCTTTACAAGGTTAGCGCTACCGTTACTGCCTTTACCTAGCTATAGAAGATCTGATTAGCTTGACAAGTCTTTCTCTCACAGGATATCGCTGCGTTCATTGTATGTATCATGGTGTCTATTAGAATTCCCTTCCCTGTCCCCAACCTCATTTCCATCCCCTGTGCGCTGACAGGCTGCACCGACATCATAATTGCAAGAAAGTTCCCTTTATCACATTCTATTTGGTGTAATTCTATAGAAGGACAAAGATTTGTCTTCAAGATGAATAGAAATAAATGAAACCGCATTAATAAATAGACTGAAACAAAATGAAGGAAAAAAATGAAATGGTAGCATTTAACAAAATGTGTTTTGATTGGAGCTTTCAGCTGGATTTTATCCACCTTTCAGACCTCATCTGGGAAGAAAGAAATTTGCCTTGATTTTGGTTTGCTGCTGCCAGGATACGGGACTCTTCCAATTTAATTTTTATTAGTTATACATAAAGCAGACATTGTCATGTTAAGTCATCACACTTGCTTGTGATTTCAGCAAAATGATTTTGAACTTGCATATTGATTATAGGGTCTTCATCTAACATACACACACACACACACACACACAGAGTTTCTCTTATTTGTCATAGCAGCCTTAGCCCAGAAGCTTTATCACTTCTTTTAGATAGACACTACTTTTAAGAAGTTCCCCAAAATGTGTGATTTGATCCTAAAATTGATTCAGGCTTCACTGTGTGTCTGAGAAGCTGTAGTCTACGGGTCTGAGGTGTGGGGGTGGGGGGAAGAAAGGAGGGGCTTTCGACAGAAATATCAGGCTGCAGTAAATCTTCCTCATTTAGGCAATTTTTATTGGAGTAATTCTGACAGTTGTCATCCTTGAATTGCTTTGAGCATATGGCATATTTCAAAGAGCAGATTGTGAATCATAAAAAATAAAATTAATAACTAACCACAGAATCAGCAACAGTATAATGACAAGAAACAACTACCCTCTAGCTTTTTTTTATTTCTTATCAAATAAATGGTACATTCAAGGTCAAATAGAAGTTGTTTTCTTTCTTCTATGATTGCATGATTTGATAATTTCTATATAAATAAATAAAATATAATTTATTTTTCCTTGCTTTGGCATCCTAATTTCTTGATAGTCTTCTTGCATTTTAGTCTTTCTAATTTTAGTCCTTTTATTTAAAATACCAGTGAGAAAGGGTTGTCACCTGAGTTAAAATATGTTTATAAATGGAAATACGGTTCAGATCCAAACAGTTTTAGCCTGCAAGTGAGTTTAATTCAGTAGTCTCCATTTCTTGCTTTGACAACCATTTCTTATTTTTGCTAATGTCTTTCTCCTAACTTTCTAAATACTTAATCAGAATTAGCCCTACATTAACAGTCCTGGCCTTGGCCAGGCTCAGAAATAAACAATGTCAGAAATAGGTAAAAAGTTTCTTGCAAATCTAAAATAAGGTGTTTTGGTAGTGCCTGTTCACATAAGACCAGCTTGCACTATGCCTGTTATAACCACTACTCTAAGTTGTATACTAAAAAAATCAATAAACATAAATTTTAAGGAAAGAATCCATCCATCAATATGAAAAGGAACAAAGCTTAAGCAGCCATTCTAAGTATTTTAGGTGTTATTTAGAGTACTTCCCTTTCTGATATCCAAATGTAGCCATTAAGAATAATTATAGATGGTCAGGCTGGAATAACAATGCATGGCGAGAAGAATAAATGAGGGCAATAATTTAAGAATTAGTTTGCAGTACAGTATGGTGGCAAAATGAGGAATATTGAATATTCAAAATGGGAAATAACAGTTTCTTAATATTATGAAATTCTGTACTATGATAGCATGACACTTCCAAAAGCAAAATGCTTCTGCCAGAGAGAGAGTAGCTGAGTCTCCAGTCTTGCAGCACTGACAAACCAGTACTGCTGCCAAAACACAGGGAGGGTCATCTGCTAATTATCAGAGCCCCTATCTCAAAAGTACCTATTTGGTCACTGCAAAACCACTTGAAGAAGGGTAGAAACAGACTGCCTGCCCTCCCGCGGTGAGTACTCTCCGCAGATACATTTCTAGTGAAAACAGCAAGGCAATTGTTAAGGACTGAAAGCAAGACTTAGCTAGAAATGTGGAGTTTGCTAAAGAGATGACTAAGGAGTGTCCGTAAAGCAGCAGGAGTAGTTGCAGGTAATGTAAAAAGCTTGAGTGCATAACATCCAAATCTATTAGCCTTTCAAAAAAAAACCCACAACAACCACACAACAAAAACCCCACCTCCAGAAGAACTGTTGAAAGCTCCAAAGCCCCATAATTTCCGACATTTAAAAGAAGACAAAAGAAAACATTGGCAAATGTAATTCAGGAAATAATTCTGCACTTGCTAAGGAGAAATCAGATAAATCACTAGGTCTTTATCATCCTTAATTTCAGAGACTCGTGTAACAATGAATCAAGCCCTGAAAACCAGTATGAATAGTTGTATAAAACTAGCTTAGTAAACCTCTTTTCTAATCAATAGTGACACCCTTTTTATTTGGAGCCCGTTATACAGTCATGAATGGTCTAGTGCTCACAGCTAAGGGGCAGGAGCACTGCTTGCACTTCACAGGGAACACAGCCATTCTGGTCTGTAGGGAGGGAAATCCGTAAAAAGAAATTTGAGCAGCTATTACTATCAGAATTCCTCAATGAGGTGGGGTGTTATGAAAACACAGGTCTTGCTTTAGTTGTTCCTTACCGGTTACAGCTTCCAATGCGAACCTGCTAATTGCACACTCTGCATTTTGTTGGGTTCTCCTAAACCCACAGTTCCCTCTTCTCAGTTATCGAGCTGACAAGTAATTGCACCTCTGAGCCAGCTCAGCAAGCCGCCTCTGCCAGGGAACCTGCTGTGGTATCACTATTACCAACAGTAATCATTGCCCCTAAGGAGTCTATGAATGGGAAGGAGCAATGATAAAACAGGTAAATCAGAAGGGGAAAGCATACATTAAAGCAGCCTAACATAATATATAAATGCTAAAATTGCATACAGGAAAATAAAATGTATTTTCATGGTTAGACTGTTTTCCTAGCACTCTGTTTTCAGATTTAATATAGATTTAAGTCAACTCTCAGCTTAACTTTGTTTTGTAATATTCCAGGAGCTTCACAGTTTTTTTTTTAATTAGGATCCTTATTATCTCTCTTTAACTAGTTTTTATTTTGCCCTTAATTTAATAGGAGCAGCACAGCCTTATTTTTTTTTTAACTCTGAGTATGTATGTATGATTTTATCTGGGTTTCCTAGATTTCAGTGCAAAGATTTAGAGAAAGAGAAAACCATTCTTCCTCGCTATGTTCCCCCCCAGCCCTAAATAATGTCAGCTTTACAGTCTTAAGCTAGCTAATGATTTTGAAAATCAACTAGTGTTTGATAAAATGGCAGTCACGGAATGAATTGCTGACAGTTTATTTGTCCTCTAACACTTTATCTATTAACCAAGAAAAAATTAAAAGGAGCATTTCCATGTTTTTGGAGTCTCACTTCTTTGTACTGCTGTAATGGCTCTGTTTAATGCCAAATGTATCATGTTTATTTCATTTTAATCTACTGCATGTGAGCCTGATCTCATAAGCTCTAAGTACACAGAACTTGCATTGACTTCAGCTGTATTCATATGCCATTACTGGAGGATCAAACCCAAAGAATTTAAACTCTGCTAATTAGCCCTTTAGTGGGAACTTGAGTAATTCTGTACCTTGAATGTTCAAAAATGAAGCAAATCAGTATTTACTGGAACTGTGGAGATTAGAAATGAGTATACCAGGCAGAAAAGTTAATGATAATTCTTTCAATTTTCCTCAGAAGATTAATTGCAAAACTTAATTGTGTTAGATTAAAACCCCATTTAAATAAGTACAGTATGATTGTTAAAAATGTTAGTATGTTCGGAATAAAATTAACTAAACATTTTAAAATGGCAAATAAAAGAAATTACATTTTTCTGTCTGATTACAAGTAATGTATGGCGTATTTAATAGAAACTGCATAAGCCGTAAGTCTCGCACTAGTAAGTCTTCGGCAACGATGGTCATGATAGATGGGAAAAGACCTTCACGTAGTAACGCAAAGATTTTGAAAACATGTAGTTGACACGGCTTTTGATCAGGTTAACTGCCAAACTACTTCATCAAAGGGAAGCGGTTCGCTGTATTAAATAACATGAAAACGCACATCAAAAGCTGAGGATACCTTTCAAAAAAAAGTTGAGGGGAAAAAAAATTCTCCCAGCAGTTTTTAGTCTCCCTGCTGGAAGCTAGCGCTGCTCGGAAGGTGCAGTTCGTTTCCTCCTCTGGGTGTGCTGCTGCTCCATTGTGCCTTTCTCCCTGGCTCACTGTGCTGTGGCCCTGAGTGGCTCAAACAAACCGTGGTGAAAGTTTCCCTCATTTGCATCACTTCTAGACAGCCCTGTCGTACTCTTTGCTGACAGGAAATCACTGTCTTTGTCACCTTTTTTCAGTGATCTCCTTTTGGCAGAGATTGGCCATGTGACCAGGATTAATCACAACAACAGTTCTGGCTCAGAACTCAATGACATGTTTTCCTCAGCACTTCAATAATGGTGTAGAGGAGTCAGTAGGAAATGACTACATTAATTTCAGAGTGAAAAGATAATTAACACTTAAGGACTAGTGCTATAACCTATGGAGCTATTATTCAAATTAAAACTGATTTATTGCAAACTTGTGAAAAAACTCCAAACCTGTCCTTTAATGCAACTGTTAAAATAATCTTGCCAGCATCCCCGAGTTTAAAAAGAAGCTCAAACAATATTTAAGGCGGTAGTATAAATACATAAAAAACTTCAACATTTGAAACTGGAGGCTGAAGTATGTAAAGTGCTTACTTAGATGATATGAATAGGATACTGGCAAACAAAAGCAGCAGTGTGCTCCTAGAATGCTGTGCTTCAAGGAGTTTCCTTGGCAACAGAAATGCAGTTCCAAAAGTAGACAGAACTTTCCTCAGAAAACATACTATTAATAACAACCTTCCGGAACAACTTGGAACAATTTGACTACTTGGCAATAATAATGCCAAGTGTTCTGCAAATTAATCTAACACATAACAGTAATATGTTTCTCTTGCCCATAATTCTCCTGAGCTGGGGGACCGAGTTCTCTGCTGTTAGAGGATACAAATGTGCAAAGCGGTTCCAAATGCTGCGCAAACAGAGAGGGCTCAAATAGCAGCAGCCTATAAGGATCAATTAATGTGCTTCATATCATTTTAACTTGTAAAACAGATTAGTTTAATTGGATTACTTTGTTCCGTTTAAAAGGAGTTCTGCATACCTACTGAAGCCACATTGTAGTTCAGTCTTTATTTCAAGCAGATTTTCCATATAAAGAAAACTTATTAAAAGATTAACAGCCTGTAGAGTGATATATTTGGACAATATGCTTAGGGGATTGGTTATAAACTAGAAAACGTGAAGATTTTTGCTCCCTACCCTGCATATTCTGCACAGCCCGGGTTGCCTTCTGTCTGTCTGGTAATCTGTCAGTGCCTGCACGGAGCTGCTGAAACAGTCCGTGGGAGAAGACGATGATCGTCGCTTTGGAGGAAGCTCTCAGCACACTGCAGGATTGAGCCCCTTGTAGGTAGTAACTACAAATCTGCTATGCATGCAGTATTTTTAGAATGTCATCATTTCTCTATGAGCCAAGAGAATAAACTAATTTCAGATTTGCCTTGCCAATAGGAGTCATTAGAATTCCACTAAGGGCCGTAAGTTTACCAGACAGGAAAGGTAGGCTTTGCTGCTACCTCGACTTTTCCTGAATTCTTAGATCTAAAGGTTAAAAGTAATCAATATCTCATTGTGCAGCCTGATAATAAGTAATAACCATGATGTTAAAATCTAAATGATTGCAGATAGCACTTGGGTGTGTTGACCCATTTGGAAGGGCTTTTTAATTGCAATCAGAATAGTCATTATAGTTTGCTAATAAACTTTCGAGCTACCTTGCAAAAATCACCACCTTTTTGAAATATGATTTTAATGCTATTAGCAAATTATGTCCCAAATTATACCCCAAAGTGAAAGCTTTTATTTTTTCTGACAAAGCATATATAACACTTTAAAATAAAAAGAGGAAGATTATTCTGCTAAATAATATCAATGGAGATACCCATTAACAATAGTCATTCACAGCACTCACTCATGTCTACAGACACGGATTGATGCATGCTTCAATGGAAGTTATTCTTTACCTTTGACGTAGTATATTTGTAACTGTCATGTATAGTAAAATGACTGAGCTAAGTTTTGCACAAAACCTCTGATTTCAGTTACTGTTCTCCATGAATTTCAGTAATTTTCATGTGCTGGGCTGGGACTGGTTTTCCCCAACAGATTAAGAACCTCTATGACTTTCCATATAGTAGGAAAATCAACTGTTTTGTATGAGAGGTCTCAAAAATGCCTGATACCTCAAGCAACAGTAAAAATCTGACTGCTATTAGAACATCAACTAAATGAGTTCAGGACCTGACACGGCAAAGTTTCCTAGTCTCTTATTGCAGGGGGTGATGAAATTCATTAACTTTTTCCACACAAGTATTTTCAGTTTAGTTGCACTGGAGAATAGAGCGAAAACTCCTTTGTGACACATCCCGCAACAACCAGCTTGACCTTCAGTGGTCCATATACTTAACTTTGTAATATGATTAAATTCCTTGCTACTTCTGGAAAATTTTATAGTTTAAAAAGCAGAAAAGAAAATCATTGCTGGAAAAAAAATCTTGCTTAAAGCAGAGAAATGTGAAGTTTTAATGTCTTATATAATTACAACAGGAAAACACTGATTACTATGTCTACAGAATTACGAAATAAGTCTACAAAACAGATAAAGAAAGAATATGAGAAATATTTCTACATTTTCTTGGTTGCTTCCATAATATATTTCAAATGTAAACATGCATTTTTAAAGGCCGTGTTGTAATTTCTATGGAGCAGACTCCCTGTATTTCCACAAGAAGTGGCTTCATGCATTTCACAAGAGTAAGTGGGTTTCTCCCATTTCTTCCCAGCATGACATTGAAGATGAGCTTCATATTGTAGCAAAGCAGTATTTACTGAGCTTGTAGCAAAAGCCAGCACAGCTTTTGGGAGATTAAAGCAGTGTGTCTAGAATGAAAGAGGCATTCGACTTCAAACAAAAGTAAATGTGTACCACATAGCTGTCATCACCATTCCGTACTACAGCTGCAAAACGTGGACAATTTACAGTCATCACGTCAAGCATCTTAGTCAACTCCACATGCTCTGTCTTTGTGCCCTTGCTGGTATAAAATGGCAGGATAAGGTCCCAAGCAGTGAGACCTTAAAGCAGTGTCAAATACTCAGCACTGAAGCAATAGTCTGGCACACTCGGCTATGGTGGTTTGAGGGCATAGGTCCAGCAGTAAGTTACCCAAAGCCATTTTCTGTTCATCAAGCATTTGTAGTTATTAAAAAATGGACATGGCACCTCAATTCACCCCAAACGATGATGAAAATTACAGCCTCCGTTGCTTTCTATATGCTAGGGCTGCCTCGTGTCCAAACAAGACAGAAAGGGCTCAAGATCAGTGTCAGATATACTAAATTATTCACGTTCTCTGAAGTACAAGTGAGAATAACTGAAACACAGCAGCACTCTAGCTTAATCATTGGACCAAGAGTTCCTAAGAAAAATTGTTATACTTGTGCTGTTATATGTGCAGTACGACACCAGGGACAACAATACCAGTGCTGCAATGGTCTTCAATACCCTGAACTGAGTAAAGAGTCCATATGACGCTCCAAAATATGGGCCTGCTCTGATTTACATTGTGCTTAGCACAGCCTTTCCAAATGTCATCCTTTGGTCTAAAGGAGTTTAAGTTATCTACATTTTCCTGTTTCCTAACACATCGGATCACATGCAGACCACATGTAAGCATTGCAGTGTCCTGGGAGCTGCCCACTCTGAGATTAGTATTTGATGTATTATGGCAGATTTTATGAAAGTTCATGTGAATCAGCTGACTAAAAATATCTTATGAAGTGATTTGTGAATTTGCACTCACAATTCAGCCATAAAGTCTCATATACAAAAATGACAAATGAGGGATATCAGTTGTCTATAAAAATGAAATTCAAAGAAGCCAGGACTGGTTTATCTATCACACTGCATCTCAGAACCTTTAGTCTAATATTTCACAGCCTTTGTTCTGGGATGTGAAACCATGTACTACGTTTAAGATCTTATACGATGACTATACAACACAAAAATGGCTCCATCAGCTCAGAGAATAGTGTGTTCTATGCAGTTCTCCAGATATTTTTCTTCCACGCGGTTGTCCAGTACTCGCGAGCCCACATAACCTTACGTCCTGCCCCAAGGAGTCCCACCAGTTTAGCCCCACACCCGATGAACCACTTTCTGTGCAGTGTGTCTGTGCGTGTTTCTGCTTTAAAGCTGCCTTCCACTGGTCTCACCAAATAATACATTGAAGTAAGATAAAATTAGGAGTCTTAATAACATGATAGCAACATAATTTTTGAAGTTGTGTGTGGAAATGTTCTTAGTTTTTTAGCAGCTTGGTGGATTAGGTGGTTCTAGAGGAATGCAGGTAAAAAAAAGCACCAGCAAAAAATGTGCGGGGCAATAGTATTACCCTATTCCTCAAGTTAGTTGCCAGTTTTTAATTCACTTCCCTATTTTTTCACCGCATACTCCAGGAGAAAATATATTTTTTCTAGACTCAAGGGAATTATGTGCTTTATCCATGATGTTTTGCTTCATAAACATAATACAGGAAATACTATTTTCTTTCCCAATTATTCCTCATCAGTATAGCTCATAAATAATTGATAGTATAATGTTTCTTTTTTAAAAATAAACAAAAAACAAATGACCACAGAAAACCTTTCTAGCAGGTTTTCTATATGAAACCTAAATTCACTAAATCTCAGTAAATTTGCAGTGGCAATACCTTCAATGCATATGTATCTAAATTAGAAAAAATAAGTTGCAGTGAAGTATACCAGTTTATAATCTTCTGAGTTCTTATTTGTTATGTATTTTATTTGTATTTTTAACTCTCTATATTGTATTTATATCTTGAGAATATGTAAAATATCAATATAAAATATTTGTATATATTTGTAACCATTTTGCATACTTAAGGTTAGGTGATATTTTTACATTGTGTGTATAAATTTTTAATACATTGTACTAAAAATAGCTACAGTATTTTGCATGAACTTCTCCTTCTTACAAGGTAAAATAAGCAAACACTGTTGTTGAAGTTGTGCTTGCATTAAGTCCAGTGGGGACCTAGGGTAAACTCCAGCCAACTCCAGTGGCCAGTGTGGTCCTTTGGTTCTTCTGAAGTTCTGGTGGGTGGGTGCTGATATTTTAGCATTGCAGAAAACGGTTACTATAGAATTCCAGTGATCATGGCCTGTAAATGTTAAAGATGGCTCTATGGAGAGATGCTCTTGGGGAAGGCAGCAGTTGTAGAATGGCAGGTGCTGTTACAGGTGTGCAGGACATATACCAACGGTGTCACTGTGCAGACCAGCAAGACACTGTCACAGACTGCAGGGAAGGCAATGGAGAGGTGGGAGCTTCCCCAGTAACACACTGGGAGAAAGGGTCATCTGTGAAGACTGATTTAGATTACTAAGGGAGCTAAGTAGACCAGCCTCTATCATGAGGAGACTCCTCTGACGGGTGATTCAGAGCAGAAGCTTAAGCTAAGCACCCTGAAATAGTTTCAGAAGAAACCTTTTCTCTCTTATCTCTTTCTCCACTGATTGTATAAAGAGGTTATGAAGATCAGCCTCACTCAGCGTTACCTCTCACTGACTCTCAGTTATCATGAAAAGAGGGGTTTTTAGTACCATTGTGTCATGTCTATGCAATATTCCAGTTTGAAACCCTGCTGTGATGCATCCAGATTTTGACAGACATTACACTGGAGTTTGATCATGTCTGCTTTACCCATTGATTTTCCTTAGAAATGGGAGATGATAGATACAGAATTGCCGTTACAGTTTTTCAGGTGGTAACTTTCTAAAGATGAACATTAGCCTTTTTGAATGATGTATTGAGACTGATGCATGTTTTTTGCTGGCCTTCATCAAGGAGGACTATGTGTCTGCTTATGCAGCTGGAAGAACAATAATTCCCAATATCTTTTAATTTGTTATCATGTGTGGAGAGAACAAAAAAGTACCATCAGAGGTGAAAAGTGGTTAGTCATGTGATCCCACTTTGTTGTCTCAAAAAGTTCATCTCTACTATTTTGGTTTTTCAGTAAGTGTACGTAATTTATAGTCCGGTTTTATTTTTCTCCAGAAAGTCAATAGTCAAATGGCTCACAGTGTTAGTATGGAAGATTTTTGCCTTTTTTTCCCCCAGGTCCTCGAAAAAGAAAGGTAGAAAAGCTTTCTTTCTGGTAATATTTAGTTTCCTTATTGCTTCAGCTTGGGTCCAAGAAAAATACTGCTCTTAGGACTTCTGCCTGATTTAATCTTCAGTTCTGGTTTTTAGGTATCTCTTTTCTGTTAGCCATCTACTAGAATACAAAAAGTATTTATGCCAGAGGCTGAAACATGTAATAGTTAAAATAAAGAAATAGAAAGAGAGAGAATAAAGCAGGTGATGAAAATCACCCCTTGTTTCACCTTGCCTCTGTACTGAGCTAGGGACCTTTCTGTCCATTCCTCTTTCTAACAGTAATGGTTGAATCCTACAGCCGTTGTGCTGTATGAGCCTTGTAGTCTCTTTGTGCAGTTAATTTACTTGCTAAATAGAAAGTAACATTCACAAGATGCCTACTCAGAATTAGAAGGGGTATGAAGATACATATTTGAGTCAGGTTTAATAAACATACAGGATGATTTTTTTGTAAATATGGCCCAATGGCAGTTCCTCATCAAGTCATGAATACCCATGGTAGATTGGTAGCTAACTGAAGGTGCCCAGAGAGTTAGACACAAGGGAGCAGACCTTATTGCAGATTAAGACTATGGCTCTGGGCTTCCTGGGCCTGCCAAAGTTCAAGAATCAATCAAGGGAGTAAATAAAGAGCCAGTTTAAGACTAAAAGTACTATATTATTCCATCTCATTTTCCCAAATGTAGCATATGAGATCTGAGACAACAGTCTCATTAGAGAGGAAGGAAACATCTGCCATTACCTGGGCAAAACCCCACCTAAAATCATAGGACATAGATAGTGGTGACTCCGAGAACCAGGAGAAAAGGAACTGCAGACAAAAAAGGCTTTGCTTTGAGGCAACAGAAACCGTGTTTTAGTCTTTAAAAAGAATTGATCAGAATGAAACAATTCTAAGTAAATTTAAAGCTATTAAAATGTTTTCTTAACTAATACCAGAAACAGACAATAGGATACGGTGTGGTACCAGGAACCAGCGCACCCCTGTGTAACTGGAGACATAAAACATTTAATTGTACCTCTTCCCCAGGATCACTTGTGAAATACACAGTTCTCATTCACAGGGAAGACGTTCAAGTCAAATATATGCCTCCACAAAGTGGCTGAAGTATCCAGAGACCTGCAAAAACAGAAACAGCAGAACACATACATAGATGTAAGTCAGAAGAACCCATGAAGCAGGGCAGATGCAGACTAACTGAAAATGTAAGCATTTTAGAGCAACATATGTAGTATAACAGGCAACATGAAAAGTAGAAGGAAAAATGTTCTGGAGAAAAAGAGCCAGGCAGACAGATTGAATATTTCAGTTACCTTTGAAATTAAAATATAGTGTCTGAAACCATAGAGAATTTAAGGTTTTAATGAAGAAGGAGATATCTGTAATGTGACTTAGGCAGATCTAAAGATTCTCAGTGTTCTGGCAATGCAGAAGGCTGCCAGGCATTCAATTGCTATATTTGCAACTATGCTATTAGATCAATGACTAATTTGATACCAGCTGGATTGTGGAGCCAGCTGCAGTACAACACTGATAAGGAGCAAAATTAGACTGGAGAGATGCGACCAAGCACTGCAGATGTGCAATGAAATCATTATGAGACCAGTGGATAAATGCAGTCAGTCAACAAGGAACCCCTGAAATGAGAGATGTCATCACATAAAGTTTTACAAGAATTCTATGTGCTCACGGCCACGGGTCTGTACAAACTCTGGTTTGAATTGGAAGGCAGTATTCAAAGCAGTACCTGCAAAAACCAGGAAAGTCCCTGTGATTGCTCCCTAGCATTCTAGCTGAATATAACATATTTGAAGAAGTTGAGCACTTAGATGTTAAATCAAAGTTAGCACAAAACTCCACAAATCACCCTAGGGTCCACCAAACAGAATTCTGTTTAGTAAAGCTGCTGAAAAAGACAATGTGGCAAAGCAGAGACCATGTACCCACAGAAAGTAATGCAAAATGGATAAATGATCTACTAATGGTCAGAAAACCTTAAACTGTTTCCAAAATCATTGAACAAGATGCTGAGAGCTTGGGACAAGTTACAATTTTTTTTTTTTTCAGGGCAACATCGTTCACTGCGATGTCAAAACCTCATTTTGGCATCTGAATGAACAACATAGTCACTGTTTTGCTGCATATTTACTGAGGTATCTGTATTTCTGCTCATCAGCCTGAGCTTCTAGAGGTATTTCAGTATGTACCAGACTAGGCACCCTTCCTCTAGTGTGTAACTGATGTCAATCAAAAAATAGGAAAGAGAAATGTCAAAGAAGAGGCAATCCATAACCAGCTCCTACATGGAAACCTGGACAGGAGTGTTAATCTCAGTGCAGAAAACTTGACAGAATCTGAGTCACCTGTGGGTGGCATCCCTTGATTTTTTAAGGACTTAGCTGCTGGCCATGAGAAACCAGAGCCCCTCAGGAAAACAGGCAGAACACTTGACAGGACAGTCCAGTCTTTCACAGAGATGAGCAACTGTTTTTACAGATTTTTTGCACACTTGGCAAAAGCCTATGTATTTTTGCTATGGACAACATAGAGTGACTCAGAAAAGAAACAACCCAAAAACAACTTAAAGGACCAAAAGCAAATAAAAGGGGGCAACAGGGACAGGGGGATGACAACACTGACCATGGAGGAAGCAAGATACCAGGATGCAAGTCCTTAAATAGTAAGGCTATTTCAAGGGACCGAGTTTTAGGAAACTTCCCTGATGATATAGAGTTCCTGTATCCGTTCCTCTATCATTTTTTCCCCACACCATGGTAGAAGTAGTGAATGAGTGTAGGGGTAAGTTAGCATGAAGGTAGTGTTCCTTCCAACAGAGATCCCCAGAGAGCCCTGGTTTCTGAAATCAATGAAATTAGGAGTTTTTGCCTTGCCCAGAAGCAGCAGCATATCTTGCTGCCTTCACACGTACAATGCATTTGTCTGCCAGAAGAGGTAATGGACCACGAGTTACCTGATGGGTAACATCTCACCTTTAAGACACCACCTGCAGCCTCCAGCTGCAGACAGACCCACACCCCACCTTGTTTTATCTTAATTCGAGTGCTGGATGTATCTCTACAAATTAATCAACAGTACTGAGTCCTCCCTAAAAGTAGACAGCATAGTCCGGAACTCAGTACAGATGCAAAGCAAAGAGAATATAGTTATTTAAAGACACATATCTTCATTTAGTTCAGCTGTCTGTAAGATACATATCTATATACATGTATTTTGTCTAACAGCACAAATGCTAAGTAAGTGAGCTTTGCTATTCCTGACACATGTCAAAGTTACTCAGAATATTAAAATGTTAAGCAAGAAAATGTGTATTTTATGGAAAATGTTTCTGTTGGGCTCACATTAATTAAAATTCAAGTCTTCCTATTAGAAGCCAGATTAAAAGAGAGGTAGAACATTGCTGGCCAAGTGCAACAGGTGACAACAACCCAAATTGCTTATTGTGGGGGTTAAGTGGAATGTATGTGAGGAGCTTTTTGCATCTTTTCAAAGCCATGTGTCCCACAAGCTATTTCTTGGCTGAACAGCAGGGTATTCTCTCTCTGTGGACTAACCATTTCACAGACAGTGCTCTTCATTGCCATGGTAAACCAGCAAGTAGAAAATCCTGACCTTGGTGCTGAGGCACGCCTGAACGACAGCTAAAATTTTCTGGTTTGTCCCTGCATGTTTAAACAGTGAGAAAATATATTTCCTGCTCTTCACCCAAGTGAATTCATGCCAGCAAATGAATCTTCTACCAATTTCCCCTGTTTCCTTCCCTTCAAGCCAGTCACTAGAAATATACTACTATAATAACTTGCACATCATTTAAAAGCTATTATGCTGATGGGTGCCTATATATGTCCTAAACATCTCTTCACTGTCTGGGTAATCTCCAAACAGGGAAACCTAGAGTGATGGGATATCTGATGGTTTAGGCATTCAGTTTTATTACAATCAGCATAGACCATTTTGATCATGCATATGATTTGTTTGTGAATTTGATGTCTTACAAGAAAAGGCTTTTATATTTATATTTATGGATTTATAAGGCTAAAAATAAAAGAATACCCACCATTTCCAGTCACGTGCATATTGCTTTGCTCTCTGGTGCTTCTAAATTCTTCCCTCCTGAAGCATATAGTCCCTTTTCCAGGTTCTTCAGAGACTGCTGCATCTTTGCATTTTTTTTGTAGCCCTATCTTTTAGCTTGCTGACTTAATCTGCCAGCATCAGAATTTTCTACCCTTACTGCTACAGGCTTTGACACCGCCAGATTCTGATTGAGTGAATCTCAAAACCAGGCGCTCTCCCATGTTATGATCCCCAGTTGTCAGGTCATCCAATAGTTGAGGATCTTTCTGAAGTTTTGACCTCAACTCATCTGTTCAGGCATCTCAGCTACTTGTCAGCAGTCAGCAGTGACCTTACATTTCATATCCACTTCTTTTGTGAGGCTGAATGTACAGCGTCAACAATAGCTTGCACTGATGCCTGTTGTCATTGATTTGTATGGCTATATGAGATTTGGACACAGATCTGTGGGCACAGGAGTCTTCGTTCCTACATCCCTGTAAGTAACAATTCCAACCGACATATTTTTGTGTAGCCTGTGTTCAAGCTTCCCAGGGAAGCTCCTGGAAAACAGTTATGGATATTTTATTTTTTTTTTTTCATCCAGATTCTCTTCTGGTCTGTCCTATGGAGCTGAGGGGTATAGTGTGATAGACTTACCTGTTATGGAACTTTATTTTATAAAGTGGTCTGGAAAACCCTAGGAACTTAGCTAGGGTTTTTTTTTTAACACCAGAAAACATCAATCAACCTTGGTATCCTGCTTCAAGTAGTGACCACTCCTGGAAAACCTGAGATAAGATGAAGAAACAGTCTCTTTCACATATACTTACATTAGTGACAATAAGCTGTAGGTGATGGGTGTTATGCATTTCTTTCATGTTGATCTTTTCTTTGTATGGTCCTCTAATTTTTTTAGATTAAAATGGCTAATTAGCTGGTTTGACCACCAGGTGGCCTACTACACTGTGCTGTGGCGTATGCCCTCACTGTCTGGAGAAAGGTGTACAGTAATTTTTATTAAAAATAATGTTATTGGATGGTGTTATTCTGTGAGTGCAAGTGTGGCATTTGTAATCTTGATCTTTTTTGTTGTACCAATCAAATGTAAATGTAGTCATACTAGTGGGACTTGTTCAGGCCTATGAAAGGTTGCAAAATGCAAAACGTATATAAAGTCCTTAAAGATTTTTTGCATGGTTTAAATATTCACACCCTTTTCTTAAGTGCCTAATGGCTTTACCAAAGTACAGTTAAATTCTGCCTCTGCCATTTCTTCCACACTTTATTAAAGACGCAAAGAATAAAATCAATGCAATGGCAATCCTTCAAACAGCAGTACCAAATGCCAATCACCAATGAGCTGGAAAAATTACCTTTAATAGGGTTAATGTAGTGCTAGTGTAGTCACTTAATGTACAAAAGCTCTATGGCCTGTTCTAAAATATGTATTCATTACTTTAATTTCTTTAAATTTCACTTCTATAGCAACATATTATACCTCTAGCATAATAGCTAACAAAATGACCTAAAAGTGTTGACTCAGATGTGCATTTGTAAAAAGTAACCTAGTACTGTTAGGAACATGTAGTATTCAACAAGGCATACTTTCTTTTTATCCTTAGAATTGTCGCTAATTATAAAATGTTTGTTAAGATAGGAAGTGCAGCCACCTAAACTAAGCAGTGAAACCAGGGGGTCTATGTCATTGAAGTGCAGATACCACTCACAAAGTTTCTGTCACCATAAAAATCAGAGTCACTTACTTTTGCTGATATTCTCAATAGAATGTATTCCTTAAAAAATCTGAAAGACAGAAAAAGCAATGAGATCTTGCTCATTATCCCTCATGCTTTTTCAGTTTTTTCTTACGTTTTTCCATTTTTGTTTGGAATTACTAAATACCCTGCATAGTATAACAAACATCTATTAACAAAGCAGACAACAGCTGAAGTTGAAGACATCAATACACATTAATTTAAGCATATATCTTGTCTTAATGATCACAGGTCTTTCCAATTTGTGTTTGAACAGCCAAGGCAGCTATCATGGCATGCACGGTTACCAGGGCAGGCTTTCCAGAAAGCAGGACCACAATGTCTTGGAAGAATATCAGAAAGACAAAAGTTCATGTCTTCCCTAGTGTTCACTATAGCTGAAGTAGATCCAAAATATCCTGAATTTGCTGCATGTTTCTCCACTGCTGGTTTTGTGTCTTGATATTTCCTGCTGCTGTGGTCCTTTGAAGCACTTCTTTCCTCCTCAGATATATGCATACCTTTTCCAGCTTTGAAGACATGCATTTTCCACCTTTTTTAAGTAGAATTCAGACATTAAAATCGCAGTAACTTACCAGTCTCTAAATCCACTAACATTGCAACTGTTAGATAGATGTGAATGTTGATGTTATAGTTACCAGTTTATCAGTTTGCTTACAGCGCAGAGATTAGTATTTCACCGAGGCAATGTAAGTCAACACAACCTTGTGGGTTTTTTTTCTGAAATAAATTTCTACAGTTTCATTGCAGAGTCTTTACATAACTATTTTCTTTTTTAATTGCTGTAAGACAGGTACTATTAATATACAGGTGTTATGCTGTGTGCTGGTTTCAGGGAAGCTCATTATAAAATGCTAAACACAAAGGGGCAGATTCCCTGGTCTGTCCAGATCACATTCAACCTTCCCATTTCCAGTGAATCTAGAGCAGTTGATGGTGTTCACTAGAAAACACTCTCCTTGTGGGTGGAATTCTCATTGATATCATCCACTTCATCTGCTACTATGTTCTTTTTCTCCTGTTCCCCATCCTCCTTTCCAGCATGAATAGAAGCAGAAAAAAAAAAAAAGTGAAACAGAAGAGCCTAACAAGTAAAAGTCAAAATGTGAGTACAGGCAATAGTGTCCATAATCACAATTTACATCCTGACCCAATATTTTTCATTTATGTCAGGGCCAAGTTATTGAAAATTTGCTTTCTGACAGTTTTAAGAATGTCCAAAGCATGTATATTTGAGTTCACTAGCCTTTGCAAAAATTGTTCAACTTCTCTATGTGTTGGTTCTATAAATTGTAAACTCAGAAACACCAAAGAGAGTTAACCCGAGATCAGTGCAAGTCATCTGGTTTCATGTGTGATTCTTGTAGTAACGTCATGCTTTCAGAGACATTCAAGCTGTTGACAAAGGTGTAAGAAGATAAAACAGCAAGAAGTTAAAATTAAACAAATTCAAACTAGAAACAAGCCATACAATTTCTTACGGTGAAGGAAGCTAGTTGTTAATCACATCACCAAGGAATGCTGTGAGTTTTCCATCATTTGCATCTTTAAATCAGGGCTGGTTGCAACACCAAAAGACTTTCTCCAAGCCAGAAAGTTGAGAGCTTAATATAAGCAGAGAAGATAAGACATTTTGTACAAGTGGTGATGTTAGTTTATGGCAATTTCTTGAATTTCAGATCTGTGAATCAGCCCAAGTTTTGTTAGAGAATATTTTGGCAGAATGCCATTAGAGATGAGAAGAAGCTTTCAGCTTTCATCACGCCAGCGAATAACAGAGTTCACATTCAGCAGCAGCATAAATCCTTGAAAACAGACACCTGAAATCAGGGAAATACAAAGAAACAGAGGAAAAGTTTCTTTTGTTTCTGTCTCACTCATTGTTCAGTAGACAAAATGAGTTCAGTGTCACTGCATTCATGTATGTTTTTTAAAGGTAACTATTAGTGTTAGCTCCTAAATGTCTTGTAGAAATAAAGATTTATTGAGTTTAGAGCTGAGGTATTTTCTATGTTGACTAAAATGTACCGTGAGTGCAATAACTCATTTTTTTTCAGTCTAGTGTGAAACAAACAACAATAACTAGTCACGAGCTCAGACAATATATTCTGCTGGACAGCATGCTGGGGTAGATCTCAGAAGACTTGTGTTCCCACATCAGAGATCCTCCCTGAGACTGGACATGGTGTCCATCTGTATGTCAGTTTCCCATTTTAAATTAAGAATAATATTTCTCCACCTCACGTGACTGTTGAAAGTCTGCAACTGTTTGGAGCATGGGAATGGCAAGCTTGATCCTGCCTGTAAAAGGCTGTGTTAGGCATACCCGTGCTGGTGGCCATTTGGAAAAAGGCTGAGCATATCTCCTAGACACAACAGCTGTTGGAAATACAGAAAGACTGGCTTTCAGCATGTCCTGGATTGCCAGTTTCCAACATTTCTGGACAGAACTAAAGTTCAGAGGAACACCTCACCCCATCACATCACAGTATAACAGAGTGCGTATCTCTGTTCCTGGTGGTTCATGATCACACTTCATGTTCTTCTTGGAAGTTACAAGGGTCTTAAAGAGCAAGCCCAATGCCACATGTGGGTGGCCAGAAGCAGGGATTTAAAATCTTTTTTTTCCCTTTTCCCATTATATGGGTGATAATTCCTCTCATTTTCATTGCTTAGGTTTTGTCTTCTTAAATTACTTAAAATATTAAAATTTTATGGAATTCAGAAAGTCCATTTTTAGAAATGAACTCAGAGTCAAAATTCGAAGACTGAAGAGATTAAAAGAAATCATATGTTATCATGTATGTTAGTTTCTAGAAACAATGACCACATGACCACACTGATATAGTCCTTTAAATATCATTCAGCAAATACAGTGCTGCTGTTAAGTGTTCTAGAATTGAAATACATCTTGGAAGAAGTTTTTCCACCTTTCAAGGTAGCCTGGCTCTTGCTGAAGACGCTGCTTGGGGGTAGCATTATCCTGTTTTGATCACCAGTGATGAAGAGAGAAAACATCTGTGTTTAGTACCCATAGGTCCATCAGACTGTTATCCGTCTCAGATACTCGGAAGGTTGCTGGTTAGTTCTCGCTGCTCAGTCATCTTTATACACTTAGTTTGTTTCAGGCCCTATTGAACTCCTATCGATAAGGCAAAAAATGATCACTGCTGTAGCATTTGCTATCAAAGTTGTTAATACTGTAAAAAAAGAAATATTTTCTTCCATGTTAAAATAATTCAATGACATTTGTGAGGTGCACAACTTTTTGCCAGCTCTCCTAATTTAAAACATTATCTGTATGAGGAAAACATATGTTAGAAATTTTTAATTCAGTGATAGGAAAGGCACTAATGAAATATGCATGTATGAATTTTGTATTGCATAAGTTTCCTCTTTCTTGAAATGTGATTAAAAGCCAAACATCTGGATTATGTTTAAAAAGCTTGAATTTCCAGTTTTCAGAGAGATTCAATCTATTTTGACACTGTACACTTAGCCTTAACATTTTCAGCATGCTGTTAACATTACTTGCTATTGTAAAAAAGTAAGTTCAGGTTTAAACAAAGTTGGACTTCTTGTAATGCTAAAAATGTTTTCTGAAATAGCTGTTTCTGCAGCATTCACAGAGCCATAGTTTAGGCTGTGTCAGCAGTTCCTTTGTAAATTTGCTCTTGAAAGCGGTCTGTAGTTGATCATAAAAATAACTTTTCAACTTGAGAGTATTTTTTCTTTTATTATAAAAGTACTGTGTTTTTCCTAGAATAATATTAAAAATGAAATACTGAGTTTTTAAGAATTTATAAAATTCAGTATAAAATGAGATTAGCCCACTTAACAAATATAATGGTATTGCAATGCAAACTTTCTCCTTTTGTTTCAATAGCATTAATGTGTACTGGAGAAGTGAATAGCTATTGTCTGCTGTGTCTCTGCAAGGGTTCAGGATATGTCTGTCTGGAGATGACAGTCAGTAGCTAACTATATAACTTTCTTCTTAACATGTTTAACAATAGTTTTGATGCAGTATGTTGTCATGGTATTGCTGTAAGAGGAATTATGGTGATTGCCAGTGTTTTAGGGAGTCAGTGGAGATGCTTTAGCACTCCTAGTGGACCTGCTGCATGTGCCAACTTTGACATAACTCAAGGGAAATTATAAGGAACAAATCAAATAGCACATTATAAAAACTATTAGCTTTCACTTAATACAGTACAGAATGTGCATTTAAAATAAAAATGACATATTTCATTATTACTTTGGGGCAAATCGAGAAATCTGCTGTCAACACTCTTTCCGATCAGCACCTAGATGGGCCCTCAAACAGGTGCAAATTCCATCGTGTAGAAAAAAGTTCAAATGTGTTAAAGTTCCTGTTGTTCCCTTAGATACTACAGGTAATGAGAACTCAGATCCACATGCTCTGAGGCGCAGACTGAGCAAGCTAGACGCAGAGTCTCTCTAGTCTTGACTTGAGGTCACCCACCAGCCTGCAAAGGTTGCAGGGCTATCACCACAGGCCAGGGGTGATTTTCTTTTCTCACAGTTGACAAGGTCTAGTAATCTGGGTTACTAAAGCCATTGTGCCAAAGGTGGGTGTACTGTCCTTTGGTGGAGACTTTGAGTTCTGCCTCTGTCGGTCTGAGGAACTCAGATTTCCATTTGGCTCTTTTTGCAGTGGGGAAGCTCTTCTTCCATGAAACAGTATAGCAAATAGGTAAGAAGAAGAGGATCCGTATATTCTACCATCAGTCATATCCCAGTAGGTATTTCTAGAAGAGAGGATAATTTATTTGTTGATTTTCAGTCAAACTTCACTCCCAGAAGGCTATTACTGACCGCCATTAGCATTCTGGCTGAGTAACAACGGAGTAAGGACTTCAGAAGAGCCAGTCTGTGAAAGATAAATGTGCAGGAACATCCATTTCAAAACAGAATGATGCCTGTAACACACAGCCTGACAATAGTCAGTGCATTTGGAATTAAATCTTTGTGTAGAGGAGTTTCAATTTTGTGTTTCATGCATACTGCAAAAGCAGGCACAGCTTAGCAGAAGAGAGGATAACAGGTTATAAATTACTTCCTTTGATTATCTTCTTCAAAAAAATCTCCATGATCTTACATTGTTGTATTTTATTTTGTAAAAATGTAAATGTAAAGATGTAGCTATATGAGATTTCAGAAAATCCAGCCAAGGATGGAGCTGCAACTCCACCTTTTTGTTTCCAGGCCAAACAGTTTCCCTGCCATCAAATACATTTTCTGCTCAGTAATGGGTGAACTACAGTCTACACCAGTATTTTGGAATTTCTCTTACTCTGTTTTTTTTCTCCACAAATATACCTGAGCACTAACGCAAAGATATAGTAAATATTAATTCTTAAAGGGCATTGATTTGTTTTTATTTAATATCAGTTATTGTCCCAGCAACTAAATAAATGTAAATTAAGCTAAATCCACATTTGATATGTTGAGCATGTTTGTTGGTTGCATCTGTATTATTCTGTACCAAAAGCCACACCTCTGGTGCAAGGCGTGAAAAAAACCTCAAAGCTGTAACAGCACCATTGCAAGAAATGCAAAACAAATCTCAGGAATTCCCATGCAGATCAGCCAAAGATCCCAGTAAAACACATACTTTACGAGGTCAATAGATTGTTATAACATGAAGTACACCACCTGACTCCCTGTATTGTGGGACCATGTTCTACCATCGTCTGCCAGGGTTTGTCTTTATTAGTAGGTGGGTGGCAGTTTCTAGATCTGGTGGCATCTCGTGCACCTGATACTTGATTACCCTTGCTATACGAATTCAAACTGCTGTATTTTGGCTATACATTCTTAGAAATTTAATTATATTTAAAATCTGGTTAATAGTGTAGTAAATAACCGGTATTGCTACAAAATTGCATTCTGAAGGTAATGGGATTGAATTTCAACACAAGTTGACACTCAATTAAAATTTCCATATATCTAGTGAATTAGCCAGTTCTTGGCTGCTGTATTAAGGTGGATGTCTTCCTGCTTAACTGAACACTGGGAAAGACGGGCAAAATGCATAATAAAGCCAAATCAAGACTTAGTACACCCACTCAAATTTCTATTGTTTGTATCAAGTAGTAAGCTTGCAGAACAAACTCAGGGATGTGGACTGAAAAAAAAAAAATAAATAGTCAGCATTTAAACAAAAATCCTCTATATTTTAGAGTAATGAAGCTTAAAAAAAAGAGAGGCCCTTAAAACTTCTTACTGAATTACTGCCATCAGCCAGTAGATCCATGGGGCTTGTTCGGCTAAAAGCCACAACAGACTTTGTAATGCAATGATGTAATCTTGGCTTTGTGTCATTTATATTCAACCTAAAAAAACAATTTTCCTGAATAGACAGGCTGACAACAATATTGTTCAGTGTTGGTTTTTATTTGGATTGTTTCCAAATGGTTCATATGCCTCCACAGCAACACCCCATGTCCGCTTAAGTTTTTACTCTGAATTCCGAAGTTTCCCCTTTTTCCTCGCATTTTATTTTGCTTTTAAAGTCCCAGTTATGTTTGTGAAACTAACCAGCTCGGCCACAAAATTAGGATGTATCTTGCAGAGTGCATTCATTTTACTTTTTGCATATTTTTCCCGAGGTCATGTCAAGGTTAGTTTGAATTCCATCCTACATTAAGACTTCTTTCACAGCTATTTAGCTCTGCAGCCTACTCCCCGCTGGGGTCTGCCCCTTGGGCACGTCAAAGCTTCAGACCTGACAAATCACACACAGATGAAGCTGTACAGTTTTTTAAACAGTTTCATCAGTAACGTGTTTTTTTCTTTTTCCTTTCCTTTACACTATACTTTTTTTTCCTTTTTTTTTTTTTTTTTTTCCCCACTCGAGTTTATTCTCTGAATTGCAATATTCTGAAGGCTGATTTCTGTATGGAAAATTCCCTTGCACAGGCGAGTTGTAAAATAGAAATGGCGTTGTACAGTACGTGCCACTCACAGCCTCCCAGAAACTGAAAGCACTGCAGATCCTCTTAATTAGTAACAAGCTATAGCTCCTTGTCTAATAACTGTAATCGTATTGTTAACATCTATTTGCACAGAAGAGCCTAAAACTATAAAGGCTGATAAATATTCAAAATTTATCGTCCATATTGGGAACCCATTAGTTATCCAGGAGAGCTGTTAGTTGTTCACAGGAATAAACTTCTGTCATCCTTGGGATTACTCAGATGAGTAAATGTTCATCAGTGTCAAGAAATGATGCTGTGCTTTAGCAGTAATCCTTATGGGACCTGGGAAATTTTAGGTGGGTGTATATGTGTGTATATATATAATCAGCTTCACAACTATGTGCAGGGTTTTCACCACCTACGTTCACGCACAGACACACCCCCCCATGTGTATGTTGCTGCACAAAAAAAAGGTTTGAAGTGTATAGTGCAGCTTGCAGTTGAATATACGTTTTCTATAATTCTTAGCTGTACCCTGCGATCTGTATTTTAGCATTTTGTGAAACTAATGGTGCAACACCATTTCCCATTTAATTGATGAAGTTAAAATGCTTGGCTGCTAATGAGTGTATTAGCAAACAATATACCCTTAACAAGCTTAAGCAGCTCAGGATTTTAAAAAGCAGCTTACTGTCCTCCTCATTTTTATAAGACAAAATGTACTGCCTTCTACAAATTGCTTGATCGACTGATGAAGTACTATAATTATAGTTGTATTGCAGTTTTGACAAAGCCACAATAACAGATTGTAGTTTAGTCCCCACTCTAGGCACACAACTCTTTGCATTACAAAACCCAGTTTTACTGGTCTAATTCTTACTGAGAACAAAAGGCACCTGGAGATGTTAACTATATACTAAAAGAAAACTTGGAATCTAGGAAATAATAATATTGAAGCATGACTTTTTTTTCTCGCAGTTAGTTCATTGGGAATGGTATCTAATGAAGAGTTGTCTAAAGGCTTGCTTGTTTGGAACTAATTAAAGACAGATATCCTAAATAGAAAAAGGATCATGGGAATTACATTAGGTGTCTGGAGACTTGTTATTCTTTTGGTACTCTGAGTAGATTGTGGAAGTTGTTAGGGATTCAAGAAATAAGGCAAGCTAATAAAAAGTTCTATTTTTCTGGTTATTGGCCAACTATTGTATTTTTGTTTGCAATAAGATTTGTGCCAACAGGCTAGGGGCTTGAATAAAACATTTAAACATTTGTGCATTAACACATTATGGTGAAAAGAGAGTCTTGTGCTTTCACTCAGTGCATTTCAGCCTTCAATTAATGTGAAAGCACTACAATGCCTATGCAACTTCTCTTGCCTAGTGGTGCACCATTTATCATTGCAGTTTTACATTGACCTTGACACCCACTTCATTAGAATAAAGATTGTCTACCATTTAGGTTACATTGTTCCTCTGCACAGAGACCCCATGCAAATTTCTGTTCAGATAGAAGAGCTGTGAGCCTGTCAGAGGTCATCTGCATTAAATGATTGCAGCTATTTTCCAACTGCTTCTTTTCATTCTACTCAATTCAGGCTAGGAGGATCAATCAAGCCCTCTGCCTGAAACAGTGGGACTGCTGGGAATATAACTGTTTTTGGTAGTAGTGGATATGCCCTAAACAGTATTAAATATTTAATATAAATTCATTAAAGGGCATACAGAGTCCTCAAAAAGATATTACATTTATAGTAAGATTTAAAGGGTTGGGATCACCTTCCTTAAAAAAAAGGCAGAACAATGGGTACCCACTGCATAATTTTTTAATGTAGGCAAAATTTAGTTCATGAAGTTGCTTAATGATTCTTTCAATGTGTTTATTTCTCTAGCTGTCACAGAAAGGAATGCCTAGTAGAAGTGTAATCCACATTTGCTACTCTGTCAAACAAAAAAGCAAGGTGTTTGCAGGGGTTTGAGACAAAAGCGCTAAGATTTGTTTTGGTTTACAGGCAGGCACCCATACGCACATGCACTCTTACACAAATGCATATAGTAATATTGTGCTTATTTGTAAGGGAGAAAAGCAAATGGAAATAAGGTAGCACTCGCTGTCTTGAGTTTTCTGAGTGATATAATTGGAATTAAATTATTAATGGGAGATACTTAAAAAAGATTGTTTTATGATCTTCTATTAGAGAATTTGCAATTCATTTTAATATTTGTAGTTTGATTTATATCAAAGATAATGCAATCTATGTCCAATTAACAATACATAGCCAATGTAATATGATTTCCAGATCATGCAAATGGAATAAACTAGAAGAGGAAAAACTGATTCTTAACCTCAGATGTAATTTGCTGTGTGAGTTCTGGCAATTTTAAATGACATTGCACTTTTTAATTTTTCCAAAGGCTCAGCAGCAAATTTATACCAATCAAGAAAGCCTATTATTAATTTACAAGGACAATTGTAGGAGTCTTTATAATTTCCCTGTGCAATTATTTGTCATAAATTGCTAATAGTGAAATACATGAAGTTTGCAAGAAACTGCAACTGCTATTTATCTAGACAGATCACTCAGCCCAGATCTTGAATGTTGTCCAGAGGTTCTAGTGCTATTGACAGCGTAAGAAATAAAACCAAGCTTCTGGACTGTTTCTGAAATATTTCACACTGATAGTACCAAAAAGGTAGAAGCATTAAGAGCTATTGTGAAGGGTAGGCTGGCCTCTAGCAGATTCCTTCACTTTGCTTGTATACGGCTGAGCTTTGGACCCTGGACTTTGGAATAAAAAGACTCTTTGTTCATCACTGAATGGCATTAGGCATGGGCTTCCTAAGGGGCCACCATGAAGCCTAGCATGAAGAGTGCAAACATTATCCAGATAGCAAAGTGAGAATGTGTGTGAAGAGATGATGGACAAATATTGCTATATGTGCATTGCTATATGTTTTTATATCTTTATATTACGTATTGTGGTGAATTTGCTTGCAGACTATTTGCTTAACTTAATGTATGCAGTATATTTTGCAAGTGTGTGCCAATGCTGACTGTGCATGCACTCACAAACACACAACGTGTGTGTGTATGTATTTGTGTCTGCAGCAGTCGAAACACCCTGAAAGACAAGTTTTTTAAATTTAAAGATCCAACCCTGGTAAAAACTAAAACTGCAGGTCACTCAGCCCTGATCTCAGTTGTGTATCATACAGTGCCATTTGACGGAAGATACTTTGTTAGTATGCGAATGATGGAATGCAGAACATCTACAAATAGCACACCCTTATTCCAATAATGGAGAAAATTCACTGGCTTAATTCTTCTGTACTTCGTAGCCATAGCTCCACTGTGTGTTCAGTATGTCTAGTCTCTTTTCACTATAACCAACAGAAGCACCATACAAAAGTCTTACAATGGATGTCTTAATCTCTCTGTGTGCTTTTAGAGCATTATTTTGAATTCCATCATGAAGGCTTTTTTTTTTTCTTTTTTTTTTTTCTTTCCTCTTCTGAAGTTTTATTACAACAACAGAATTCCCAGGGAGCTTTAGGGGCAAGGTTCGCATAATATTGCCCTAAAGTTTTGCTCGAGGGGTGGAATCCGCACCCCAGTCCTGATCATCTTTTTGTGGTGTTTCTCTTTCTGAAAGATGCAGTGCGTAGTCTTACAGAGTTGTTAACTGTGTACAGATTTTTTTATTGTTTAGCAGACAGTGCACATCTACGGACCTTTCATGATGATTTCTTTCTCTGACCTCTCAGTGACTAGGCATCTTGTTCCTTAACACTGAGGGAGGCTGAAAAATGCTTGAGTTGCTCAATGTGTGCCTTCTATACCAGTTTCAAAATGGCTTATTCTTCTGGTTTCCATGGTGACAATTAACACTGTTACAAGGCATTGTTCCAGTCTCCATTTGGGCAGAATTTTCGGGTGTGATTTTTCACACAAAAAATGTTTTATATAATTTTTTAAAGGAAAAAAAAAAAAAAAAGAAAGAAAAAGATGGGGGGTGGGGGGGAAAAAGGCCCAGTTTAGTATAAAGTGTCAAAAAATGTGTCTCAATCAAGCCTGCCTGGATTTCTTAGAATATTTTTATCAGGGGAGGTAAGGTTTTAACTTGCTTTGTTTTGGAATTCAACTTCTTGTGGTTTAAATATTTTTGCCAAACTTATTCTCAGATAAAAGCTACTGTCTTTTTATAAATTCATCTATTTGTCCTTTGAGAAATATTGATTGTACTGAGTGAGGAGGAATAAAAAGCCAAAATTCTTTAACTTACACAACAATGTTTTGAATTTCTTTTGAGTGGCTTCAGGAACACAAAACCAGCCATGCATGCAGGCAGCTAATCATGCTGTAAATATTTTGCAGTTTTTCCAGTATGTTGTTGTTTGGGTTTTTTCCTCCAGTTTTTTAATATGCCAGGTGTTGTGGGAAATTAAATATTACTCATTTATTTATTATCGTGGCTGTTGCAAGAAACCTGTGACTTTAACTTTCTTAATCTCGTTTTTGGCTATTAAACAGTAATCTGTATCATAGCATCCACAGACTGTCACAATGGAGCAGCCTTTGCTCACTTAAAGCTGAGAAAAGAATGAATTTGAAGATTAAATTATCTTCTCACCACAGGATTAAGTAGTCCTACCAGACTAGGGTTGTGCAGCGCTGATAGAGCTGGTAGCTAATTTTTCCATGCAACTGCCTAGAGTGTAGGTGTTTAATGGATTAAAAAATAGCATTAGCAATAGCATCTCATGCTATCAGTTCTCAGACTGTTCCTCCTGTACATTAAGCTCTTCCCTTAACTTAAAATACACACTGCATGTTAAATATCCAGGACCAAAACAATACTGACTCTCAGTCACATACCAATACATCTAATAATGAACTGAATTCTTTCATCTTTTACAGTTACAGTATAATGCATTTTCTATCAATCAGCACTTTCATCATGCTTGTTTATACAGTAGGTTACACGGTGACAAAGACAGAGCACGTACATAAAATCTAGCTTATTTATTTTTTAATGTAATAACCTTTTATAACATCTGTCACACTATTTGGATTATACCGCACTGAATTATTTTATCTAGTCCAAAATTAAATGAAACATCTTCTGTTTCTGTGTTAACAAGAGCACTGTAGTCATGAAACATGCCATGTATTTTATTTCTTCATCCGTCCTGCACTGTCCAGGCACATACCCGGCCCCGGTCCAGGCAGCAGCCACTGCCAGCCTAAAACAGGTGATGAGCATTCAGTGGCTGTGCCTGCACCAGTGTCACACAGCTAGAGGACTCCCTCAGTCTATTAATTCACTTGACAAAAGAAAGGGAGTCGCACGAACTGGATTTCAGTGCCTAGCAAATTGGACTCTGGATTCCCCTTGATATTACATGTACTTATGGAAATAATTATGCAAATCCTTTTCAGCTATATCATCTTTAAATAGAAATCAGATTACATAAAGAAGATTGTAATCTCCTCCAGTAACCGTTCTAGCTGAAAAGGCAATAATACAGGACCAAGAAGCATACTTGTTGAACATTTTAGTCCAATAAAATGGTGTTGCCTCTTGGCAGATCCAGTTCCCCAGTGCCAAACCTGGCTGATGCCTCCTGTTGTGCATTTCTAAAACCTTAGCGGCAGTACACCGAGTATCAAAAGGCAGGTTCTTTATAAACAATTCCTTGTTTTTTTACCATGCATATTCATGTAATTTTGGATACGCAGACACCTGATCAGTGTTCATTAATAATGAGAAATGGTTTAAATCACCTCATTTAAAACATTTGCTCTATGATCCACAAATGACTAATATTTGCTGAAGTTTACATAATACAAATGATGTGCATGTGTTGTGTAAATGAGAGATTAAAATATGAAACTAACAATATGCAAACATATGCATGGAAATGCTGAAGACCTGTTAGCTGAAACAGTGATTTCACACCTTTATTATTTTCTTTAAGCTGTCTCCAATTGTATTTTTGCTTTGTTTTCCTACAGAGCATGTTCTTGGATCTGGCAAAGGCACCCATGTTTTAAACATTCCTTATTCTAGTTTAATTTTTTTATACTTAGCCCAGTTATTAACATTTTCAGTATGAGCTGCTATGACAGTTTTCTTGGCTGAATTTAAAGCAAAGAAAGCCTAATGTTTAGGATGCAATTTGCTAACAGCGATGCATAATTTATGTACGTCTTGTAAACACCATTGTAAGAATATGTGCTGAACTCTTCTCTTGCAGTAAAAGGTGCAGTTTTGACCGGATCAGAAGTTCTGTTTCTCTGAGTGTTTGATACATAGGAGGGAGAGGGGATTAGCTTAACTATGTGTAGGGTATGTATATGAGTGGATGCCTGTGCATTAAATTTTATGTTTTTATTTACTGTACCGGCTACTAAAACATAATTAATCAATATAGTAACTATTATATTTAATACTTAATTCAGGTTTTAAGGGAATACAGGTTTTAAAGAGATTTATTTGCTAATGTGTCTGTAGATTAGAATACCTTTTTATAGAGTAAATAAGTAATATACAGCTAAAATATTTAGAAAGCCATATTAAAGTAATTTTGGAAGAAACTTCTGGGTTTATTTCTATTTTCCCTGTTTGCGTTTTTTCTTTTTAACAATAAATGACATTGCAGGAAATAAAAGGTATGTTGAGCTTGAAGAATCTATTGGACTGTATGAGCATTGTGGCTGTTCTCGTTTGTGTGTCATTTCACTGCTCCTGTTGGTTGATGCGATGAAAATCAAGTTTCTTGTATTGTGTTGTCAGGGAGTTATGTCTAATTGTTTTTCTAAGGCAAAACTTTCATGTTTTCATGTGTAATAACATTTCAGGCCCATATATGAGACAGAACCCACAATGAGAGAGAGAAGAAATAAACTGTACAGGAAAACATAATTATGAAATTCTTTCCTTCTTGGGTTTGTTTTTTGGTGGTGTTTTTTTTTTTTTTTTCCTATGGAAAGCATCAGTGTTACTTGCTGAAGTAGCACATTTGAAAAAGGCACCACTGATTTAAATGAGACAAAGGCAGATCAAGCTTCAGATGAGTGTTAGTGAATATTACCGCACAAGTGAATATTGTGAGTGAGTGAATATTACTATATGTAATCAACTGCTAACTGCCTGCATAGGTACATCACCAAGAAGACCACATACGTGGTACCTAAATCTCTTGTGATATATCATGATATGCTGGTGTGGTTGAAAAAAAAAAAAAAAGACACAGTGAGCATGATCGTAACTGGGCACATAGAATTAAAGTTTAATTTTATAGAGGAAACTCTTTACAGTGGCTAATGTTACCTATTTCTTTTCATTTTAGAGATACAATGTAGAAATGTCAATCAGGCATCCGAAAAAGATGGAACTGCTTAGTAAGGTTGAAGCTCTGAAGAAAAGTGGTGTTTTACTACCAAATGATCTCCTTGAAAAAGTGGATTCAATTAATGAAAAATGGGAACTGCTTGGGGTATTTGCATTTTTATTACTGTTTGTGGGTTATGTGTACATTTTTGTGTTGAAGTACGCTGTCTGTCTGATTTCTAATTTGAGGCACAAATATCTCTCTCTTTCAATTCACCACGTACATTTCAAACAAGCTACTCATGCTATTATAAAAACTCCACAGTATTTTCCTCTTCTGTAGATTTTTTTTTTATTCCATGCTTGTCTCCTGTCTGACTTTAATAATTTTAGTTCTTTAATACATAAAAAATGTAAGTAAAATATGCCATGTATTACGGGTATGCACCAAGTCAACTATAATGCAGTATATCTGATATACACTGACTGTCATGCTTGAGTGAATGTTAATAGAATTTATTCTGAAGGTACATGTTAGAGACATCTACTGTTTAACTATTTACTATACCCTTAAGATGAAAAGTGGGGTTGTCACTGCATATTTCAGGTCACACTGATGGCTCAAAAACAAATACACAGATTCAGTACAAATCTGAATACCTGAAGCTAAGAATACAGCCGGGATAGGTTTCATGCTGCTGCATTCAGCACACTTTTGACAAAAGCCAAAAAAGTTTCATGTAATTCATTTCACGCTATGATGGGCTGGGTCTCAGCCAAAGAGTGAGATACAAGAATCTGGCAAAAAAAGCAATATAGTGACTCTGTTACCCAGAGACCAGTGATGGCACCGTGCAGGAGACACTATTGTCCTATTGTTGTAAAACAGCTGAGAGAGAGAGAGGTCAAACTATATATTTTTCCATCCACTTCTCTCCTTAATTGCCTTCACTTCAAATCAAGGGTAAGATAAATTTATAAATTACTTTAAATGATTAATTATAGATGTGTGATATTAGCAATACAGTTACATTGCATAATTTTGCATGCTATTATCTTAGTTTGAAAAACATTTCTAATATATTACAAGTAAGCTATACATGCAACCTGCCAACAGCATTTTAAATACTGACTTGTGTTGCTTTAGCTTATTTGGTAATGCAATAGCCATTTGAGAGGGTGGGGCTTTTTTAGTTCAGCACAGTTGTTTCTAATCGCTTGATTCTCTAAATGTGCAAATTGTCAGAAAATGTTATAAGTTGCCTTATGACTAGTGAGCTTATTAGTTTTTAATTGTAGTCTGCAGCAGCATCACAAGCATTTTAAAAGTATTTGAACATTAATAAATTTACTGATAAAAATGGGGCTTATTAACGATTCTTTTGTGTCTGATCATGACAACTTGTATTTTTAAAATAATTTCAGTTGTAAGCCTTGCATTTATGACATTCAATGTCTTTAATCAGTTAATTCAGTGGCACTGATTAAAGCTGGTAGGATATAAAACTGTGAGACAAGCAACTGATCATAATTCTGAAAATCAAGAATAACTCTGTCTCAAAAAAGATTGAAGCCCTCTGCTTCTCAGTCTGTTAAAATCAGAATATACCTCTGGATGAAGTTTTGCCATTAATTTCAGCATTTACAGAAAAATAAAATATAACTATTAGAGTTTTCCTGCTAAATGCAATTTCATGAATAATAAGCAGAGTTTGATAGAGTTTTGTTTAATTTAATAAAAACCTCTGCAGAAACTAACAGCACTAGGCATACTGTTTTAATTGGCATGATTACGTTTTAATTGGCATGAAAAAAATTAAAGACAAGGATTTTAACTTCTAACAATGGTAAAATAGAGGGATATGGTTTTTAATATTACTTTCATCTAAGGTGAACAGTGTGGAATGGAAATACATTAGAATGAAATGTCAGTGGTGCGTACAGTTTAATCTGTGAAATTTTGTCCCCTGTGCTGAATATTACTCTGTCTCAATTGCATATTAAACAACCCTATCAAGGCAGGCATTGGCATCTGCTGTGCTGACACAAATTGTGAATTAAATGAAATTGATGTCCTCTGTCGTATATTTATGAAGACGGACCATTCTCTGAAGTATTCTGTTTATGAAGAATTTATGATTGCAAACTGTTCCAGAACAAAAAAGTGGCAATAAATTCTTTTTTGTGACCCTACCCTCCAAGGGCATTGATTTCACCTCCTGCTGCTACTTTTGTTACAGCATAAAAACAATAGCTAGCACTGGATTCCACTGAGGGTCTTCAAATTATCAATATTTGCACCATGAAAATAGAAGGGTGGTGCCAAGAAAGCATGTTTTTCAGTTATGATCTCCTAAAGATGTTATTTACAGAATGCCACATAGTAGATTAATGTCTGTTGGTCTAATTTTATTTGTGTTTTAAAGCTTATTTTTGGAAGCTAACTTCATTGTTATAAATTATATTCCAGTAACTTTCTGAAGCACGTATTTTCAACAGAGCCATTCTGTGTCACCTAAAACTGTATCTTCACGTTACAACAATTAACCACTGCTAATTATCAGTTTAAAAGGTTATTGGATGTGGTTGTCAGTGTATATTCAATATTCTACAATCAGTAACACAGATCTAGTGCTTATAATAAGTGTCAGCCTGACAGCCTCTTATAGGTCAGATAAAATACTGCCTGGCATAGAAGAAGCAGGCAACAGCATATCTCCCTTGTGATGTTAAAGGATTGCCTTTCAAAATCCTGAAAAGGAAGGTAACTTTCTTCCCCTGGCCTCTTCAGAATATTCATTATGCTCACAGCGCCCACTATCAAAATGTTATTCAGCGGTTCTTTTCTTAGAAATACTACTTTGAAAAGCTGTAGTAAATTAGTTTCATTAGCGGTCAGAGGTGAATGTTTATTCTGGCCCATTATTTTTAAAGTGGATGGTTAACACAGAGAACTTAAATCTGAATTTAGTTGCCTAAATAATTGGACTGATGTTCAGGAACATTGAGGCTTTGCAGTTTCTGGTTTGTTGGTGGCTGAACAAGTTCACTCACTTTTAAAAGCAAACCAGTGTTTGTGACCTAACTGCTCCTATATGCAACCTCAGGGCTACAGGTTTGGGTACCGGGACCTGACAGTTCTCAAAAAATATTTCAGTGTTTCCCCAAAAACTTAGACGGTACCTTGGGTAAGAGTTTGGGGAACTCAGTGCTTGCCAGATTTTCTGTTGTGGCCTAGAAACCAGTAACCCTCATGGTCATAGGTGTCTAAAGCCATGGACAAATTCTGTGGAGTAACTACTTGACAAAGTTATGTACAATTTTGTCCCCTCTGTCCATAGTTGCTCTTAATAAACATTGATTTACCATGCTTCCAGCAAAGTCACTGACCAAGAGAGAACAGCATAAGTGAGAAACAAGGATACAAAAAATGAAATTGATTGAAACAAGAAAAGAAAGAATTAAACTGATTGATATGAATAGTAATTATTTAAAAGCCCACATCTGTAGTCATCTAAGAGATGCTTCTTGTTGCACATTAACCTGTGTATGTTTTGGTACGTAAGACTAATCTATGTTTTCTTTATCTGATGCTTTAGAAAACCCTAGGAGAGAAGATCCAAGACACAATGGTAGGGCACAGTGGGTTAGGTCCACGTGACCTGCTCTCGCCTGAAAGCGGCAGCCTGGTAAGGCAGCTGGAGGTCAGGATCAAAGAGCTGAAAGGGTGGCTGAGAGATACAGAGCTTTTCATCTTCAATTCCTGTCTGAGACAAGAAAATGAAGGAACAATGAATGCTGAGAAACAACTGCAATATTTTAAGGTAATAAAAAAACAATCATAGTTTTCATAGAGAGACTCCTCTTTATGGTAGGATAAAATATTTATCCTATACATAACATAATGCAGTTCATGTACATATGTGATCATATATTCATATTTTCATCTTCATTTATGTACTGTGTTCATTCATGTTGATTTTATTGAATCTTTACAATAATATTTATTCCTTAGACTTTTTGCAAAAGAGAGCTGTAGAGGGCTTATCACATGGCATTGGAAAAGCAATAGTATTCTTTCATTCTACTTCACTATGAAGTTGAGTTTTGTCACAAAAAGCTTCACTCCGAATTTCACTCCCTACATCAGTTAAATTAATTAATGTGTTGCATGACCATCAGCTTAATAGCCTATTTCTCTGCACATATAATCCAAGAATAGCCTATTTGAGGTCGCATTTACAGAGGTATAAATTTAGCATACGTGAGAAAACATTCAAGATTGTGGTGAATAGTTATGTAGAAAAAGACACATACACTATGAGATTTGCATTAATCTAGGCCACACCTTACACCTAAGCCTGACAGTTTATGGAAAGGAAGGAAAAGAATTGTAGTCACAAGGCTGTATTCAGATGGATAAGCTCTTTCAACTGAAGAGCAGCATTCAGCTTTGGAACTGACTTAATGGAGGTTGTATGTTTTGTTCCATGCCTCAAAAGTAGTGGGACCATTTAGGAAAGATGGCTATTAAGTTGGCAAACAAACCTGGTAGAACCATGTGATTTTCTTCTGTTCATAGCTATCACTTCTAAATAAACCCTCACCTGAGTCATCATTACAGGTCACTTTACTCTGCAAGTGATCTTTGACCAAAGAATAAGAAAGGAATCACGAGTAATTGTTGAGCCTTAGAGGTAAAGAGGTTTTTCTCTTCCACTAGTACATCAGGGTATCTAGGGCAACAGCACTCTTAAAGTGATGGACAATTTATTAAATACTCACCTCAAAGGGCATGCTGCGAACACTTTTAAACATACTTTTTATACAAGCATTCAAGAAAATAGCAGCAGAAAAATTACTGTCTTCTCAATTAGTCATTCCTTAACTCTTCTTTTTCCAGTCATATGGATTAGTGAGAAGATTGTGTCAAAGTAGATAGAGTTGATAGGGTTTTTTTTTCAAGTTCCTGAGTGTGTCCACTTGAATGCAATTTAAAAATTTCTTATAACATCTATTTATTTGTTTTTAAATTATTTGTGGTCTTCTGCTAATGGGGAAAAAAAATCGTGCTGATTGTTCTATCACCAAACTTCAAAGCTAGTGATTATGTAGGACTATTGATAGACCTGCAGAACTTCACAGCAGTAGATCCATGTCTTCCAAAGGAAATGGTAGATGCTTTTTATTTCTGTGGAAAATTATGGCATTTATTTAAGTGCATAACTGTGGATTTAAAAATTTGATTTCAAACACTTATTTTTAAATATACATTTTATACATGTATGGCTTAGACTTTTATGTAGAGAGATATATATATGGACAGAAATACCATAGCAATGTTACCTAGTTATTTGGAATGTGCATAAATCTTTTTTTTGATGAATGAAATCTTTTAGTATGTATATGACATCATGTCAGGCCAACAGCTTTAGAGATGTTAAACAGGATAGTACCACCCACCATGATGTAACCAGAGTATTTCATTACTCGGTTGATTATCTATTAATTACATAAATAATGCATTAATTATTTTCAAAATGGTAGCCATTAGAGTATAAAAAATAATTACCTATCAAATATGGTGAGAGCACATCACTTTGTCATATATATTAAACCATCTTTGTCTCATTAAATCTGAAATCCACTATAAGTAAGTTTTCCATTCTTCACTGATCTCCTGGGGAAGTGTATAAAAGAGAAAATGGATATAATTAACAATACTGCGATGTATAATACATATATTTGAGGAAGAACATTTAGAACATTTTCAAAAACATTAGCTATGCCACTAGTAGGAAACCTGCTGGGGTTTAGTTTGACTTACTTTCCACTTAACTTAAGAGCTTAACCTTATTACTGCTTTCACTGTGGTAGGTGAATCATTGTTTCTTAATGGAAATTTATTGTGCTGCACCATCCTGATTATACACATAGCAACTGTACACAGAGAAACATTTTTAATAACATAAACTCAACAATGCCTTGATTTTCATTCCATAATGCTATGATTTAAATTACACTTATGCCTTAGGAAAAACAGTTATTTCATTTTTCAGGTGTTTTCCTTTCCTTTTGCAATTAGAGGATGAATTGAATGTATAGTTCACATGCAGTTGGGACCCAAGTTGAGAACAATGGGGTGGGAGGGGTTGTCAAATTCACTTGTAGGAAATAAAATGCATGGAGATTAAATTACTTTCCCAGGTTTTAACAGCAAGTCAATGGCTGTGTTAGGGTAGAACCCAGCTACGGTGACCCTGATCTTTGGCGCTAAACGCAAGGCAGCCATTCCTTCCTTCCTTCCTTCCTTCCTTCCTTCCTTCCTCCCTCCCTCCCTTCCTGCCTGCCTGCCTGCCTGCCTGCCTTCCTGCCTTCCTTCCCTCCCTCCTTCCTTCCTTCCTTCCCTCCTTCCTTCCTTCCTCCCTCCCTCCCTCCCTTCCTGCCTGCCTGCCTGCCTGCCTGCCTTCCCTCCCTCCCTCCTTCCTTCCTTCCCTCCTTCCTTCCTTCCTTCCTCCCTTCCTTCCTTTCCCTTCTTCCTTCCTTTCTTCCTCCCTCCCTTCCTTGTTACTTCTCAATATATTCCATTTTCACATCTGATTTAAAGAGACTGTTTTCTTGCATTTACCACTTTTTCTTGTTTATATTCAATGTTCAAATCCTGCTGAGTACGTTTGGTTGATTTTTTTTCATTATTATTAGCATATTTAGACGTTAGTGTTAGCATATTTAGATATTAGAATTACTAGAATACTATTAGTTAAGGTCATTACCCAGCTTACGGAAGGTCCTGTTTTTCTTGGTTGTGTGGAAACTATGCGGTATACTTTGGTCAGCCCAGTGATCTCTGGGCAACACAACGTGCAGCCAGTCTGCAGAGCCATTTTGTTACTCATTCCAGCAGCTTTCACTGCTCCTGGTTGCCTCAAACATGTTCATATTTAGTTATGAAGGAGAGGCATGGACTTTGCTTCAGCCTACAGTGACACTAGCTGGCCATTCCACAGCAGGGTTAAGTGGGCTTCCTTCCAAGTGTAGCCTAACCCAGGCTCCTGTTGAGAAGGGAGAAGGAGTGAACACAAGTTGCTCATCAGTAAAGGGGGAAGGGTAGGTATCTTACTCCTGGTTTCTTTTCTTCTGTTGCAACATGAAAAACCCATGAATCTGGACTGAGAAAATCAAGAGATTGACTTAAAATTTGTGAGATCTCTGTAACTATGAACATGCATTTATTTTATGTATTCGTCCTTTTTATTTCTGTTCTGCCTTTTGAGTGCTTCAAGTTCATGTTTTCTTAGCTTTTCTGAGGACCAGAACCAGTAACATGCTTTTAAAATGAAATACAAGATTCTCAGGTAAACACTGAATTGTAGCAGCTGTAAGACCTAATGTCATGAGACTAATAATCAGCATAACTGATTTCCTAACCTAATGATGTATGGCAATTTTGTGGGTCAGGAGAGATTTGGAGCAGGAAAGAATGAGGAGCAATAATAAAAAGAATTCACATTCTTCCATGAAAGTTTTAGCAAATTTCATTTGAGTGAGGTCCAGCCAGAAATTTGTGTGCGTGTTGGCTTGTAAGTAGAAGGAAGTGTTCTGCCACATTTGCTTTTATGTGTCTGGGTCTTCAAAAAGCATGTTTTTTTCGCTGCAAAAATGCCCTCCAAAAGACAGCAAGGGAGCCTAAATAATTAGTCATGTATTTCTGTCACTTGCAATAAAACTGATGACTTGAAGTGTTCAATATAGAGAAAAGACCCATCAGCATCAAAAAGGTAGTTGTGATGGCCTCAGCTCACAGACCATCTACTCAAGAACAAGCTTAGACTTGCAAGTATCAGTTCATCTCAGAATCACTTGTCAATCACATAGAACTGGGAAAGCTTCTATTGTTTTCAGTAGCAAGATTCATAAAGAATCCTGTTCTCCTTCCCCTCCAAACTTGGAGGGGAAACAAGATTTTCCTGTTCAGAACAGGATTTTAGCAGAGGTTTTCTGCTAGATGGTGTTCTTTGGCAACAATAATGTTTCATTTAATGTAGTTTTCTGATCTGGTTTTATTTGAAGCAAAAAGCAACATGCTGTATATATTGTTATTCTTGTCTCCTTTATAAAAGAGCCTTTAAAAAGGAGAGACCTGTTTTTCAGCAGTACTGAAAGCTTATGGTTCTCATTGACTTTAGTCAATGTGTTCATTAAAGAAATCAGACTACTTATTCGCACCAAAAAATGCTGGAAATGTTTTCTCATTTAATATTTCTAAAAGTCAATGGTCTATTGACTTCCATAGCTAGTAGTATTTGCAGCCATTTCTGTTTGCCTTGTAAACAGTGTAAATTATCTGATGCTTGTAACTATTTCTAATGACTAGACTCATTCAGAAATGTATGTTTTCATCTTCCACTAAATTTGTGACTGAGCATACCAGATGATGCAACATAATTTTTTCAAAAAATATTTTTCAGCACGGGCTCTTATTTCTCCAATGACAAAAGCAACTGAACTTTTTGATTAAACAATATAAGTCGCATTGGTAATTAATAATCAATCAGTTACTCAGTACTTGTTATGATGCTTTTCATTTTAATGGAAAAGTTTGCATGAGAGTCAGCACTGCACATCTTAAACTTACAGTTAAACATAATTCTATCAAGTAAAACACAAATGAGTTTAGGAGCATATAAGATTATGGCCAAACTTAAATCAAAGAAAAGTATTAACTTTGAGTAAAGGTTTTGAGAGTCAGAGATTGGAGAAAAGTGCTGGCTGTTCCTACAGGTGCCAGGAATCGCTTTCACTACTGCATTTTGGATCCTTTACAATTCTTGGAATGATGTTCCTGGCAGAGCTGTAATCAAAGAATTACAGAAATTCAATATGCATGTAACAAAAGTATGCAAAACGGTTTCCAATGGAAAGTCCAAAAGAAGTCAAGCAGGATTTAATCCTTTTTATACCTCTAAGACGGTAAAAAAAAAGTTGTAATAATTTTAATAAATTTCTCAAAAAGTGTGACTTCAGAGCCCTAAATCTTTTCACAGATGAAGAAATGTTTACCCAAATTTTGTTTGGATTAAATTTTAACAAACAGGAAGGCATACAGTATCAAATCTTATGAAAAACAGGTAGGATTCCAAAGTCAAATGTAGCCTGATGCAACTTAAAATGGTTTGAAGCAAACTCAGATTGAATTTACATGATCCACCATCCCAAAGCAGCACTTCTGTAGACCACTTAAATGAGAAGCGACCTCTTTATGTTTTTACATATTTTTTTGCCAAAAATCTTGTATTTTGGCCCTTGTACAATATGTGGGTTTATAGCTCTAATTTGATTTTAATATACTCAAATATCAATGCTTAATACTCTAATGATATATATATATATACACACACAAGGTACTTAAATACTTAACATACTCAAATGTATCTCAAAGTTTGATTTAGTATACTTACTGATAGAAAGTTCAGTTTGTGTTTTAATAAGCTCTGCCTATTTAAGGCAACACTAGCACAATTTATGGTTCCCATTTAGGATTAAATATCCCAACTGATATAGCAGCTTTCATTCCATCATCCCATTTGGACTGTGAAGCTTGAACTGTGAATTCTCTGAGGTTTTTTACATTGTTACTTAGATTTTAATTAATCAAAATCTCAAAATTAATCATAAACACTATCTGGTTGTCTAAAACCTTTTTACCCCACAAATGCTGCCTTTGCTGGGGGAAAGAAAGAGACACAGATCTAGCCACCAGGGATGGTTAAGTCTGACATGCTGCAGAGTTCCACAGGGGTGTCATGAAGTAGCTGCACACAGTTGTAATTCAGCAGTGGCAGCGGGCTTCTGGACTGAGATTGGGATGTGGGATGTAGGCTACTGTGGTAACAGGGAGCCCTGAGTGCAGCAGAGCTCAGGGACAGCATGTCGGTGAATACACTGAATCCTTTGGAGAGAATAGCCTAGTGGGTACTTTTAGGAAACTAATTCATATTTTGCTTCCTTCCTACCTCTGTTTTATGTACTGCCCTTATTTCTGACATACCAAGGTGATTACCCTGCAGACAGCATAGCCGTAGGGTAGAGGTATATTAAAACACACTAGCTTTAGGGACCTACAGTGCAGAGATCTTGTCTGAGCTTCTTTTATGGCAGGGGTGGGGGGGAGCACTTCTGGGATGCAATTAATCTGTCCTGTTTTAGGCATCAGGCTATGGAGAGGATGTACTGTACCTCAGAATACCTCCTTCTGAACGACTAGCTCAGGCATCGAGTTCTCCATTAGCTCAGATGGATCCTACTCAGGGAATCAGCAGGAATGTTGTTAAGACTTGAGGGACTTGAAGATGTTGAGGCAACTGCAATCCCAGCTCAGAAAGGTTCACTGCTAATATCTGTGAGATTCTTCTACACTAACTACAGGGTTATTGTTTTTTCCAGAAAAGTTGAGCCTAAATTAGCTCTCAGCACTCCTGAATGTGCAGTCGGGTACTTATTCAAACCAGTGCCTTCTTGTTAATTGGAGCCAGTGAGAAGGAGGCAATGGGGCTCTTGCCCCCATCCTTCTTACTGTACTGGGATGGTCTGCATTTAATTCTCATGGCATGAGCAGGCTTGTAAGACTTGAGGTCTGACTCAGGCTGATTAACCCAGAAGACACCTTGGCTTACAGAGAAAGCTGTCCAAAACTGGCCATTACAAAGTAAAACCTGCAATTTTGTAGGGATAAACAGCTTACAGTTCCTTTCCCAAACCTTTCATGTCAAGGACATCTGCAGACTTTGGGCTATTTCCCCTCTCAGTCATGGCCTCTTCAAGAGTCAGATGTGTAGAAATGAAATAGTTGACTTGGCTTCTTTTGAGGGAACATTGTCAGTTCCATCAGTTATTATTGTCATTATCACTGAAGGTATAATTGATTTTCTTCTTTTAACCCACCCAAATGACTCCTTGAAAATGTGACTGCTTATTGTCCTGCTGTTGCCTTGAAGATCTATTTACTGCAAAACCAGAGTCTTTCTCTTCTGTTACTATCAACCTGGAAAAGGAAAACGAGAAGAAAGCAAAGGATGACAAAAGAAAGATAAATATTTCCCGTAAAAATAAGCCAAGATTGACTTGCACTGATTTACAGTAACGGTTGGTCTCTAAGATTTGTTTCCTTTGTTAGTGATAACATATAGAAAAACAAGTACAGTATGGCCTGGAAATATGAGAGAGTTAACAAAAATTCATGGTACTGTCTCCATTAGGGTTCACTTTGCGCTACTGCATGTGATTATACAATTTATTTGATTGTCTGTAACTGCCCCTTTGGAGCCACAGCATTGCATTTTCAGGTGCAAATCTATCTGATATTAGTGGATTATTGATTGAGCAGTGTTCTTCAGAGTCATTAAATCCTACTAACAAGGTTTTTCTTTAATTGGTGGATCACTGACCTAGTAGACCGTTGCCTAATTTTGGTTTCAGTACTGGACAGGTTTCCCAAGTTTCATCTTCACATGTAAGTTAATAGATCATAGTCCCAATAGGGAATAGTATTATAGACTGTACTAGTACATTTACTCACACTAGAAATAGTTTCATATGGCCATGAAACCCACTGATTTTAGTAGAATTATTTGCAAGGTAAAGTGTAATTCGATATGAGTAAGAATATGAATGTAAAAAGAACAGGCCTTCAGTATACATTCTGAAGTGTTATTGCAGTCCTTATCAGGTATATTATGTGTCACAAGATTGAGATGTCAGTCAGGAATGGGATTTGCAGACTGGCAACATATCACTAAAGACAGCAGAGCAGCTTACCTTATGCTTGCTGCATAAAGTCAGTAGAAAAAACCAAGAAAAGATGTATGTGGATTCCTGTCCTTTGCAGGACGATTCCCCTCCTGGTCTGTTGGGAAAGTGCTGCATTTCCTCACCTCAGAATAAAACCGAAGGCCTGGACTCTGATGAGTTTTGTGTGCGTTTCGCCAGTGGCTGATGATGCAGTCTCACCTTTCCTTTTATCACAGTAATGCTTATTCTCATATTAGGGACACGATAAGAGGAACCTTGCTATGTTCTCTAAGGTTTAGTGAAGGAAGGAAAGCCTGGTTTGTGCCCTCTTTGCTGCCATCCTATCGAGTCTTCTTACCCCAGTCCTGTTGCTCAGGCAATGGAGGAATGGCAGCTGAAGGTGCAATAATATGAGTAGTGCCAAGGCCCTGAGACCGTCATACACAGTCACCTCATCCAGATATTTCTCTGACAACCCTTAGTGTTTTGAGTGCTGTTCACAGTCCATCTTGACCACACCACCTGAGCTGGAACAAAAAAAAAAAAAAGTGTGTCTGTCTGGGTATTTATGATTAAGATATGGCAAAATAATTAAAATAATGTTTTTATGTTTTAATCACATATCCATTCTGAGGATGCATTGCTTTTTTGAAGTAAGATGAGGAACACCATTTCTAGAAAAGCCTGCTTGTCCTCGTGCATATACAGATACACATGAAAGCACCATAATATATTTTCCTCTGTTTACCCTGGAGCAGCTCAAGCTGTACATTTCTGAATCCAGGCTAAATTTGCTTCACTGACACAAGAAAAAAGCCAAAGGAAATCTCTTTTTCCCTACTCATTAGATATGTTTATTTCCCCTTTCCTATCATCCTGCCTGTCCCCAAGTCTCCCAGAGATTAGTCGAATTTATTTTGTATTCGCTGCTTTCCCATAAAAAGGTAATACCAATGCAACTGCAGGATGGTTTTTTTGTCCCTTTGTAGAACAGGGTAAACTCTCACTACATTTCAGAATGTACCAGGCCCATTGCACAGACAGCTAAAAAAGCATGTCTGCCATTTGGGTGTGTTTGTGGGGGCAACTGGATTAAAAAAAGGGAGTAAGTACAATATGAAAATCTGAACCTCGGCCTGAGAATTGCAGGTATTGATGTACATCCATGCAAAGACGTTTTTACTTTAAAGCCCCTTGTATAGCTCTGAGGCAGGACACCAAGTTTTAACATTTTTAACTGTTCATTAAAGATGTCTGAAATTCTGATACCTAAAATTTTAAGGCAATTGGAGGGAGTTTCTTAGCATCTAAAGTGTAATGTAGGTTGAGAAACATCTTGATTTCTTTTAAGTTGTAATTGTAAGTGAATTCCAACAACTGGAAGTAAAGTTGAGCCTAACGTGCACCTTCCTTGATTTTGTAAAGTTTCCACCTGTACCTTAAGTTATTTAATCTCTTAAATTTCCACACACACTCAGTTGAAACTCTGCCCAGTGTGGTGATCTAGCAAAAATGTTGAGTTTGCAATGTCCACTACAGGCAAATGAATTTTTGCGTGGTGTGGTTCAGGATTGATTACAAAAGCAAAACATACTAAAAGCACCTACCTATCTGATGGCTTCCCTACTTTTATTTTAGCATTTTCTGGGGGCACAAAGGGAACCCTAGCAGATTGTGCAACTTCTTTCAATATTTCTCCCTTGCATCCTTTTCACTGGAAAGAGAATTTCTCGAATTGAATGAAAAGAGGGCACGAACTGAAGGCATTTATAAACACAAACAGAGCCAGACTAGAAAAATGGGTCCTTCTGCCGTCACGTCTGACTCCTCTGTCTGAATGGCTTGGCTTATCCCCTGGAACCAAGTTAACCTCAACTTTGCAGTGTGTAGTAAATAGCTCTAAAATACTTCAGTGTGGAAATGAATCTAATTAATGCTCTCTGTTAAACACGAGAAATATAAGGCTTGGAAAAGCTATGTTGTATTTCAGTGGGGAAGATGCATTTGCATCCAACACTCTTTTTCTTTTATTTTTAAAAGTTACCTTCCTGTAATTGCAGACTAGTTTAGAGCTAAGATAGGAGCATCTTAACAATAATGGGCACTTTTTTAACAGATTATTGCCAAAAGTGCATTCTTTATTCCAGGGAGACGCTGTAATAGATACCAGTGCTTTAGTAATGATACAAGCAATCTGAAAGCTATTATAGTTTCTTTTATAGTAACTTAATCTTCATATTGTTTTATATGTCTGGAATTTTAATAGTGTTTTTAATTTATGAAGAGAAGTATATTACATATTACTAGTTACATGGGAATATGAGCTAAATAACAGACCATTGAACTATACTCTTACAAACAAATATTTTGAAGTACTTAAACGAGCATAAGGAATGGAACAAAAATTAAAACATGTTGTAGAGATATAATAGCATCTTTTATTGAATGAGCCCAGAAGCATCTATTCTGGACTGTTACTGGTTTTAATGCACATATTGAACTTCTAAAGAAAAAGGGGAAAGAACATGGGTACTTTTAGACTGCTATTTAAAAATAAATATTTTATTTAAAATAAATGTATTTACCTAATTAATAAATGTATTTGCATTATTGATTGCAAATAAACACAAATTCCCATGTAATTTTTTAATGCCAGCGAAACGAATTAATTAATATAAACACTTGATTATAAGTAGAATGTAAGCGCCTATGTAGATTCTTGAAGCCAATGCAAAAATGAAGTATTTTTTCCTATTAGTTCATTGCCATTTTTAATATGTATAGAAATGTTCACAGTTGACAAGGAATATAGTGAACTGTGCTCAGACTTGTAAGAGCGATATCGTAACACTTTGCTAAGCAGTGAATTACAGAGAGATATGATCAGCGTAGCAATTTAGTGGTTGTAATGCTATTAAAAGTAGGGATTTTAAATAAAGAGAACCAGTTCACTGTTTTGAAAAAAGTAATATTCTACTTTAAACTGTCATTCTGTGTTTCTGACTCGCAATTAGATATTTCTAAAATGTCAGTCCCAGATTCTGTTGTGACCGTCATCATAATAAAATGTGACAGCAAAGATATTATATCAATACTTTTCCCATAATTAGCATTAAAGATCTCTCAAGGGTTAAGCACAAAGGTTTTCCACTGGATGGACTGCAAGCCTTGTGCCTTTAAAATCTTTTAATATAGCCGAGACTGGTGACAACCAGGAGACAAATCTATGAACAAACCCGTTTGGAGAGAATAGTTTTGTGGTGTGTGATGTATGTTACGTAAATGAGCTTATTAGGACTCTCATCTATTTTATTATTGGTGCCCAATTTAATAGAGGCATTTAAAAAACAATATTTCTGCCTGACTCCTTGAAATGAAGAAGATACATTGATATAATTGAGAGCAAATGATTGCATGTTGTGCCATTTAATCATGTCATTTTTCAATTGCTGTTTTTTGCACTTCACTGCATACTTATAGAATATTTAGCTTCAGTATAGATTAAGTCCCACAGTATGCAACTGAGTAGGGTTCCCATATTAGGTGACATTTCCTTTTAACCTTGAAATCAGCTAAAGCACACAGGTTTGGCAATACTTTTCTAAAAGATGACAAGTCATCATTCATTTCCTATCTTTGTCATTTAGCTTTTTATTTTGAAGAATTACTTTCTTCCTAATATTTTTTGAGGAATTATTGGTTTTCTTTTTCATTCAGAAACGCAAATTATTTTCACTACGTATCCTGTAAGAATGGAATTTGAAGTACAGAGATGCACCACCTCGGCAAGAGAAGTTCCAGCAGGCATTGCCATTTCACAGAGAACACTGAAAACTACATTTTACCCAACATTTGCGAGCGTACCGTTTCCTGTTTTCCCTTTATTGATGTATTAGTGCTGTTAGCCATGACACTTTAAAGTTTTACATTAGCACTTTTGAAGTCCTGCATTAGCCAAAAATCAGACTTTAAAATGCAAATTACAGGGTTTTTTTAAGAGTGTCAGTTTGATTGTTTTACTCAGAAGGGTAACTTCCATTCTCAGATTTTGCCTTAATTTCTGCTTAGGGTTGTTGTACTAAATAACAACAGTTCCATCTTCATTTCATCTTCCATCAGGCAACAACTGATGCAATTGGAAGTGTGTCATTCCCTCCCTCACACACCCACGTCCTGTAGCAAGGAGAATGAGTAAGACTTTAACAGACCAAGGTTAGACAGAAACGTCCTCTTAGGTCTGGTCATTCCAGATTTATCTGTAGTCAAGATTCTTTCATTTTCCTAAAAACACCCAGTATTGTTTGTAGACAGAAGCACAATGTAAGCCTAGAAATAGCATTTGTCTCAGTATACCTTGGCATTTCTTCTGAACCTGAAAGCGCGAAGAAAATTCCTCTGTGTAAGTTACCATTTGTCATCTTCCAACTACTTTCAAAGCTCTGGGCATCTCAACATGAACCTTTCTTATTCCTAATTGTAGAGTAAAAGCAAGAAAGATGGAAATGGTTGAAAGAACCTCAGATCCCATAAAAATTAATTCTCCAAACAATATGTAATAAATGATGCTACAAAAATCATATCTCAACATTTTACATGGTGATTATATGTGGATTACGTGGATTTAAGTGAACTAATCTTGAACTGACTTCTAAACTATTAAGCATAAGTATTCCCACTGAATTCACTGAGCACCTTAGTACTTTTAAATGGTTAATTTAAAACACTTGCTGAAGAACCTTGACGTAGCAGTGCTTCAAGGGGCCAGGTCATCTACGGTGCTATGTGAGGAAGCTGGCTTCCCATCCATGTCCTTCAGTTGGGCAGAGCAGGCAGCGCAGTGCAGCTCGGGGGCTGGTACACTGCAGGAAAGCTGCGGGATGGAGGGGACTGGGGCTTGAGGGACTTGAATATTCCTCAGCTTCCCACCTTTCCGTGCTTCCCATATGCTCTGGCACTGCCTAAAGCAGCACACGTGTTTCTGGTCATATGCTGTTCACTTAGGAGTCACGCAGCTATGCAGAGCACCTTCTGTTCAGATCATGGCTAGTTCCATCCCCATAGGTAGTGCCATTAGCCCATGGCTTGGAAAGAGTGTTTGATGTCATTTGACTCAGCAGGGGCTTTTCCAGATGATTTAAGGCATGGTATTAACAAGCTGTGAAAGTAGTTTCAGCTAGGCCTTTTTAGCTATGCGGGTGATAACTTCAAAGCACTGAAAATAGGAGTAGGCAGAGGGAAGAAAAATCTTCCAAGATTCTAGCAACGGGGACAGGAATCCTCAGTATGGGAAACCACGACTCGTAATAACATTATAATGAATAACACCTCGATGTTATCAGAGTATCTGTTGCAAAGCAAAGGACTCAGGCACAAAGTCAAGTTCATACACGGCAGCTGTGGTTACTGTGTATACTCTTTGCCTGCAGCAAAAAAGTCAAATACATTAATTTAAGTCTCACTGCAAATGGTTTAAGTGAATGTGTTTCTCCCACATTTGCAAAGATTTGGATTGTATTTACAGTTACCACAGCTCAACGGACACATGATAGTGTGAGGAGCCACAATCGAAAGCATCTGATCTCTTAATCTATACTTCATCAACGGTTCTGCACACACAGGAGACTAAGTGAACCTAAGTGATGCTCCTCAGCCCACTGTAAGATCATGTCCTAGTTTCCTAAACCGAGTACCCAGTAGCTTCATATAGCGGCTGTAGACCATCGGGTTCAAGCCTTAGTAGAGACACTCATAATCTTTCTTTTTTTTGTCTTTTTTTTTTTTTTAATTATTCATCATGATTTATAGCTATTAATTCACAATGTAGACTATACTTTGCAAATAATTAAAGTAACCTTGGGCCTGGAAGCATACCTTGCATGTATAACTGCCGTATTGAGAGGTTTTTATACAGGCATGCCATTTTAACAATAACAGAACATGGATGAATATAGAAACACTGTGAGATGTTGCATCATAGAATACAGGCAATTATTGTGTCCCTTTAGGACACTGTATTCCAGACCCTAATACTGCTTAAATTCATTATTGCTAGTGCTGTTATCCAGGGTTTAAAGATGTCTTTACATGATTAAGTTCTCTGGCTTTTAAAGTATTGTTGCTGTAGCCAACTCTTTCAACACACTGTTAGACACAAGCACTTCATTCTTATCCTGTTTAATATTAACCATAATATCATGTAATAAAATTGAAACAAAAGTGCCATAGGCCTAATTGTACTGTCACAGCCATGTAAATCAGAAATAGCTTTGGTAAAGCTACTGTTATTATGCTGGTGTAAAATTGACGTAAATTAGAAATGACTTGGATGCTGTAGCTCTGCTTTCAGATAACACAATGTAAAGGCTTCACTTAAACTCCTGTATAATGGCTTATGAATGAAATACTCCTCACCTCATCATATTATATGGTATTGTATGCACACCACCCCACCCCCCCCGATATTTATAAGGGATGACATAATCTGATAGATCAAGGTAAGTTAATGCTGTGGGGCCAAATTCTGAACTGTATTGGCTTCCATGAAGTTAATGCAGATCTACGTAGATTTGACTGCCATCAGCATGTAACTTACCATCACTTCCATAAAGCTGAATTGCTTAGCAGCCATGAACTGTAAAATAAGAACCCTGACATAATCTTTAGGTAGATTTTTTCGGGTTGGGTTGGGGTTTTTTGGGTGTGACGTTAGGCTAAGGAACAGCATTACAAAGGAAATGTGCCAGACACGGTGGTTACATCAAGAGCTATGAAAGAAACTAGTAATGAAGTCTAGGAAAATAAATAAGGGCAAGTTCAGGAAACATAAGTGAAAATGCAGCTCTGGTATAAATTGAATAATAAAATTCCTGGTCATATTTTGCCATAAATAGTGGTTTGGGAATTTGTCATTCACCTTATTTAAAATTCAGAAACATTAAAGATACAGGGTTCTCTCATTATAGAAGTAATAGAATTCTAGCTATTACAGAGTTAGGGTAATTTAAATAGCTATAGAATGCATTATATCGATAAGTGGAACATCTGTATGAAATGTCCACCTGCTAATATACTACTCAGTGTACTTTACAATGAAATTGCACTTAATCATTTTAAGATGTCTTCTAATGAAGCCTTATCAGGATTAACATTTTGAACACAAATACTTTTAAGCATTAAAACTTCTGCTTTAAATGAGATTGCATTGTCTTGTTTACTCTTGTTGATTAATAAGCAATCTATTAACTGTTAGAACGGCCCAATTGTGCCAGTGAAAGTAGATTAGTAATTCAGCTATGTCTGTGGGTTTAATCATCATTTCTCTTGAAGGCTTTGAATAAAAAAATCACTTGCACACTATCCATAGTCAAAGAAAAGATAATATTTTTAGATGTGTATACCAATGTTTTCCTTCAGACTTTCAACTTGGTATTATTGATCAAGAACATAGAGCAGCAAAAAACTTCTTTGAGGAACAACATTTCTAAGTATAAATTCCAATTTTTAATAAAAAAAGTGATATGAAAATCTGGAACCTGAATCCACTTTTTACAGAATGTTATTATTTTGCTAGTAAAATTCAGGAGGGCAGGTCCTGATTTTTTATCAGTTAATTCTTGTGAACAGCTTTGAGAGGTGTGGTGGCTTTTTTTGTTTGCTTATTATGATTAACTGGGGAAGCTTAAAGGCAAATACCCTGTCTTCAAAAAAGATGATAGTTCAGATTTTCTCATGGGGTCATGCACTTTCATCTGTGGCATCCCACAGAGGGAAACAGATGTTGGCAAGTTACAATTTAAATTATTTGGAAAGCTCCCACGTGTGGAGCACAGTCCTGTTAAACTCAGAGGTAGCACAGGCCTGTGATAACAGCTGAATACTTGAACCATGCAATGCTATAAAAGTATAGGGCCTCAGAAGCTGGGCTGAAGTAGTCATCCACAGATGTGCTTGTGCCTTCTGTGCCCTAGCTTCATAGATATTTATTATTATTAAGACAAGTTCAGAGTTAATAAAATCCTGATTTGATGTTGAATGATGGTAGAGTGCGATTGTGGATAAAACCATGCTCAAAACCACCCCATGCCATTAACTGCTTCTGGGTGGTAGCTCCCTCTTTAGCTTAGGCATGTAGGATGCATTATTTATACTGCTGTTCAATAAGATTCTCAGTGTAGTTACTCGAGTTTCTGGCATAGAACCAACATATCCTGGCTCCCATCAATATTCAGCAATATTAGGGCTTAGCAATTGTGTCCTGTCATGCAGTTCACGTCAGACCACATTCATGGTAGCGCTGGAATCAGTATGATAAAATAAATGCAGTGAATTACTCATCTTTAAAAAGGATACAGTTATGACACTATTCCTACATTTACTTGAATATGGAACTACCCTGGTAATATTTTATGATAACAAAAACATCTGTAAAGAATTTTATACTGAATTTTCTCCTTCCTTAAGGTTTCTCCTCTGACAGGGTACATATGACCCATAATTCCTATTTTTCTAGAAAAATACACATTCTCATTGCATGACTACAGTTCTTTCCCCCTGTTTTTTCCTGAAGAATTTCTGAAGCTGATTACTGTCCCGGTAACTCATTTCAGATGTGTCGCAGCTGAATGAAAAAAAGGGAAGAAAAAACCAGTCTACACCATAAAACTTTCAACATTATTGAGACAGTTAGCTATGTATGGCATTTGTTTGAAGACCGAAAGTAGCTTTACTCCTTCTGTGCTGTTAAAATTAAGACTGAGTTTATCTGAAAATAAACCACTAAGCTTTGAGAATTCATGGAAAAGCTGAAAAAACTATTGTAAGACAGAGACTGGGCACTATTAAATATCAGAAAATAGTTAATGTTTTAATTTGCAAAGTATTCCACATGGATATCTGTTGTTTATCTATCCTGCAGTCTCTATGCTGTGAGATCAAACAGAGACGTCGTGGGGTAGCCTCTGTGTTGCGATTATGCCAGCACCTCCTGGATGACCAGGAGACCTGCAACCTAAATGCAGATCACCAGTCTATGCAGCTGATAATCGTAAACCTGGAGAGAAGATGGGAAGCCATTGTCATGCAAGCTGTCCAGTGGCAAACAAGGTTACAGAAGAGATTGGAAGAAGACTCGGTGAGTAATGGTTGCTTTAGAAAGATCTCATGTGGTTTCATTCTTCACGAGAGACACATTTTCAGTGCAAGACAAACACATTCATCTCGGTGTTTTCTTCTGATGGAAGATGCCATTCCTAGTCTTTACTGCCAACAGGTGAAGCTTTACTTTTTCAGAAAGTTTTGTATTCTGTGGACGGAAATGATTAATAAGGTAAACTTAAAGTATATGTATTCTGTTTGCTGGATATTTAATCTCGTCTGATCCTGTCAAGTAACAAAAAAAAATCTTCTTGTGTTGCCAAATTGCTCACTGCCTAACAGAACTGGGCCCAGAGATATATTCCACCAATGGTAAATATATTTTGGAAAAAGTATTTTCTGTGTAAGTAAGACTGATTTTAATTAGCATCCCAGCAGTAGATGTGTATTTCACATAGAATTCCATGGGTATGTGATTAATATACAATTCTGTGTTATTTGAATATAAGCAAAATGCATTAATTTGCTTTTATCTCAGGGAAATGATTCCTAAGAGGCACAAGAGCACTCTGCTTAAACCATCCATTAAGTGGCATAAATTAGACAGGTTTTCTACAGCAAAAAACTATATTACAAAGCAGTATCTACATTAAAACAATAAACCATAGGGGGAACAAAATAATCCCTACTGTAAAACCGTTGACTGTAATGGATGAATTGGCTCAGCATGTTTCGTGCTACTATCATAACGCTGAAGTCTGTGTACTGCAGCTACATTGGCAACAATGATAACCCCGTGTAGTGCATACACTGCAGAGCCTTGATGAGATTTGAGAACAAGTGACATATATTTAGCTTACATAATTTTTTAGGCTTATATCAAACACATAAAAGGAAAAAATGCTTGACACTTACATGCTTCCTAACAATTATCTGACTAACAGTGAAATACTACTTTTGACTTCTTTTCGTTAAAGTTGCTTTACAAAAATAACAGAAGCTGTAATTCTCTTGTTAAGTTATAGTAGTGTAGTATGAAGATATACAAGACATTGTCCAGAAACCCTAGCAGTTCCTGCGTGAAAATACTCTTAGTTTATACAGGCCAAAAAATGGTGAGTTAGTGAGGAGGGTGCTGTGGACGAGTGAACTGTTGAAGGTAATAATAATCTGTTGCTTGCCTGCCTTTATCAAATGTTACAAAGTAGGAGTGCTTCTCTGCCTGTTTGGTTTATTGGCTTCTTTGTCTCAGGTGCTGAGATAGAAATGGGACCTGAGAAAGGAACAAGTTTGAACAGACTTCCATGACAAGTCAAAAGGGGCATGTCTGTGTATGAGGCAACATGGAAGGAAGTCATAATTGAAAAGCAGATGTGTCATTATTTAATAAATATGGGAGTAGTTGACTGACAATGTAAGAAGTGTAGATAATTGAGGAGAGTCAGTTAACCCCTCAAAAATTTGAGCTGGTTGGAAAAAGTGTAAAAATTATGAAGCTAAGTGTGATTGTACGAAGGTACAGAGAAAAGATTGTTTACAGCCTTTCCTTATATATCTATGTGCAGAGAGGGAAGCATCAACTAGAGCAGAATGCTATGGGAAACAGCCAAGGAGATCAAGCAAGGGCTTTTACTATATGACCAGCAGAAAAAGGTCAAATCTTAACGATACTAAGATTCATCTCATAGAGCTAGTGAGAGCTGTAGGTGTCACAACTGATGCAGATTACCAGAGGGAGAACAGTCATACTGACTGAGCACGAAGAACAGAGGAGATCTGGAGAGGACAGATCAAGAGTTCAATTTTTTCTGTGCTTAGTTTATGTTGATGGATACTAAGTAGGAGATAGTTAAGAGACAGGCAGAAGAGTGGGGTTAGGAGCAAAGGAGTTTACTTGAGTTCTCAGTCCAGAGATGGAAAGTGCAGATATAAGAATGCATATTATCATCCAAAAGGGAGAAAGGGAAGCAGGTAAGGAAAAAGGCTTGTTCAAGTCTAGTGAAAAGCAGATGAAGGAAGAACAATTAACAAAAAACACTCAGAAGGTGGAAGCAAGACAGGTGTCCTGGGGGGATTACAGAGAAATTGTTTGAGCAGCCAGGGATCAGGTTAGGAAACCTAAAGCCCTGATGGAATTAAATCTGGCCAGGGACATCAAGGACAACAAGTAAAGCTTCAATAGTTGCATCAGTGATAAAAGGAAGACTGGAGAAAATGTGAGCCCTTTCTGGAAGGAAACAGGAGACGTGGTTACCTGAGGTATGGAGAAGGCTGAAGTGCTCAACAACTTTTTCACCTTGCTCTTCACCAGCAAGTGCTCCAGCCACACCATCCAAGTCATAGAAGGTAAAGGCAGGGACTGGGAGAATGAAAAACCACCCACTGCAGGAGAAGATCAGACTTGAGACCATCTAAGGAACCTGGAGGTGCACAAGCCCGTGGGACCTGATGAGATGCATCTGCGGCTCCTGAGAGAACTGGCAGATAAAGTGGCTAAGCCTCTATCCATTATATTTGAGAAGTCATGGCAGTTTGGTGAAGTTCTCACTGCCTGGAAAAGGGGAAACAGAACCCCCGTTTTTAAAAAGGGAAAAAAAGGAAGACCCAGGGGACTACAGGCCAGACAGTCTCATCTCTGTGCCCAGCAAGATCATGGAGAAGATCGTCCGGGAAACTATGCTGAGGGACATGGAAAATAAGAACATGATTGGTGGCAGCCAACATGGTTTAACTCAGGGCAACTTGTGCCTGACAAATTCGATGGTGTTCTGTGATGGGGTTACAGCATTGGTGGATAAGGGAAGAGGAAATGCTGTCATCTACCTGGACTCATGCAAAGCACTTGACACTGTCCCACATGACATCCATGTATCTAAACTGGAGAGGCATAGGTTTGATGGCTGGACCACTCGGTGGATAAGGAATTGGCTGGATGGACACACTCAAAGACTTGTGGTCAACAGCTCAATGTCCAAGTGGAGACCGGTGACGACTGGCATTCCTCAGGGGTCAGTATTGGGACAGGCGCTGTTTAACATCTTTGTCAGCAGCATGGGCACTGGGACTGGGTGCACCCTCAGCAAGTTTGCTGACGACACCAAGCTGTGTGGTGCAGCTGACACACCGGAGGGAAGGGACACCATCCAGAGGGACCTTGACAGTTTTGAGAGGTGGGTCCGTGCAAACCTCATGAAGTTCAGCGAGGCCAAGTGCAAAGTGCTGCACATGGGTCAGGGCAATCCCAAGCACAAATACAGGCTGGGCGGAGAATGGATTGGGAGCACCCTGAGGAAAAAGAACTTGGGGGCGTTGACAGATGAGAAACTCAACAGGACCCACCAATGTGAGCTTGCAGCCCAGAAGGCCAACCTTATCCTGGACTGCATCAGCAGAAGCGTGACCAGAGGTTCAAGGAAGGTGATTCTGCCCCTCTACTCCACTCTCGTGAGACCCCACGTGCAGTACCGCATTCAGCTCTGGGGCCTCCTACATAAGAAGGACATGGACCTGTTGGAGCAAGCGCAGAGGAAGGCCGTGAAGATTATCAGAGGACTGGAGCACCTCTCCTGTGAAGACAGGCTGAGAGAGTCGGGGTTGTTGAGCCTGGATAGGAGAAGGCTTCAGGGACACCTTACAGCCACCTTCTGGTACCTAAAAGGGGCTTATGAGAAAGATAGGGACAGACTTTTTAGTAGGACCTGTAGTGTAGGACAAGGGGTAATGGTTTTAAACTGAAAGAGGGTAGATTTAGACTAGATATTAGGAAGCAATTCTTTACTGTGAGGGTGGTGAGACACTGGCACAGGTTGCCCAGAGAAGCTGTGGGTGCCCCAACCCTGGCAGAGTCCAAGGCCAGGCTGGATGGGGCTGGGAGCAACCTGGTCTAGTGGAAGGTGTCCCTGCCCATGGCAGGGGGGTTGGAACTAGATGATCTTTAAGCTCCCATCCAACACCAACCATTCTGTGATTCTATGAAAACACAGAGGAGGTATAAAAACAATCTAGAGAGCGGAAAAATTCCGGGCAGAAGTTTGTTGACAATCTGATCAAGTGGAGTGAAAAGTAAAACAGAAGCTGGTAGAATAAGGATCATGAGAAAATGTGAGAGAAATGTAAGGGAAATTAAAGGAAGAAACAGAATTAGTGAGAATCTAGAATGAAGCTGGATAGAAAATGGAGATAGGACTTTTGAACAATACATTCACATTGAAATGAGAGGGAAGGCAAGAAATAGAAAAAGATATAACAGAAGATAAGTGCCTCTCAACAGTGTCAGAGAGACAACATTCTTGAGTTCTGATGGTAATGAATCTGGGAGAGCGGGAAATGAGAACAGAAGTAAGAGAAGTCAGCAGCGAAATAGGCTGGTCAAGTGAATGGGTTAGAAGACAAATACGAGACTGAGGTATAGATAAGATTAATAAAGAAAAAATGCAATAGTAAAGCTTTTTAATTCTTTTGCGAATTGCTGGTTGTATTTTTGCGATAGTTCCATCTTCAGAATATTTTTAGTCATATTACTAATATATTACATCAGTAGTTCTAGTAAACTGTTGGTTAGTGCTACATGAAATGTTTGATGAGTTGTCTGGCAGCAGAAAAAAACAGCTGAATTTTGAAGCTTCAAAACTAAATGTGTGCAGTATTAGGCAACCAAACAAAGAAAATCTTTCTTGGAATCCTGAATGTTAGTTGCTAGAGGCTGATACCTGCTGGGTGTGTAACTGCCCAAGAGAGACGGGACTCAGTTTCTGCTGTGTTTCTCTAAAAGGTGAAGTACCACAAAGATGATGACTTGCCTTTTTCATCTGCAAAATGTATCATTTTGTTTTAGTAATATGTATCTTTTATCGAACTTGGAACAGAAACAAGTTGCATTTGTGAGCTAACTTAGAGAGTGCTGAAGGGAGGTCCAGGTTACTGTGGTGATAGCATATACTCTCCTTTTGCGTGTGGGCAGCTGCTGTGCGGAAGCAGTTTGCTGTTTATACCTCCAGTTACTCTAAATAAACTGTTATGAGCTAATTAGAGCTTGGCGCTGCTCTTGCAGCAGGAGCGAAGGAAGTCTCACGTTTCTGTTTGGGATTGCCACTGACCGGGAGTTGAGGCATGGTGGGTCTATGAGTACAGCACCTTGCTTGATATATGGACTCTAGGAACCTCACAAGGTGCGTGCTGCTTTGTTCCCACTTTGCCTGAAGTAGTCTGGAGTTATTTGCTGGGCTAAGTCGACTTTCTCGAGGCAGGGGGTGTATCGTTCTTTCTGCTGAGAAATGACAGCCTTTAGAGCTATCATGATGCTCACCTAATTTTCAATGTGGGCTGTTTATAATAATATGATTCTTTGAAGTATGTCAGTATCTACAAGTTTCTCATGTTGATACATCTGTATTCTCAACATTTAAAGATGCCCCAGTCACTGCAGAATTCAGGTTTCTTTGTCTTCCCTGGCCTGAGTTGGCATGTTCTAGCCTTCCTTTTCATTCAGTTCCTGTGTAGTCATTTCTTGGGTAGGTACCAGAACTGTTTCTTCTGCTTCCCTATCTCTCTGTATTTGATGGAGTGCCAGTCTTGGCACACAAACAGTATCCCTTGGTAACAAGTCTTTATTTGTGGTTGCCCACAAAATACTGTAATTTATGAAAACAAATGAGATGGTTTTATACCCTGATGGCATCTGACTCATTCATGGCATTTGACTTGCTGACAGTAAATAATATAGCCCAAATGATTATATTGCCTCATATAAGTACAAGAGTCACTTGCATCTTTACTGTTGTCTTAATTTGTGTCTTGGATCTTCCTTTGTCCTGTTTCTGCCCCTTTTTACATTCAGTCACTCATCTAGGCCACTCAGAGCATTACAAAGGTATGCTGGAATTAACCACAAAAGGCTTTTCTGTTTCTTTTGAATTGTTTGTCTACATTGATGGTTTTTAGCAATGTTTAATTTTGCTCAAATTTTGCAATAGTGAGCACCATAAGTTTACAAATAAGAAGATATTAACATGTACTACAAGCACATAAATTCTGGTAAAAGATGTCCTCATACATGAAAAGTTATGTCTAAAATGTGAAATTATCAGTAAGAATCACTGCAGAAGGATGAAATGTGGTTAGATTCAGTAGGCTAATCTAGCTATAAAGTATTCGTACAATGAAAAAAACAAAGATTACTTTTTTAAAACAGCAGGACACTTGTCTGTTAGTGGAAGCAGTCCTGAACTGTTTGAGCAAAAGAGGTTTTTATTTCCTACACCTGTTTGGGTTTTTTTGGTGTTTGTTTATTTGTTTGTTTTTGTGGTACATTCTTTCCCCCCAGATTTATCATTCCATAGTTTGCTGATATAATATTATACGTCACCTAAATTTTTGCTTCAGAATTAAACAGATACCTTATAGTTTGCCTAACAAGACCCTGCTAGCAATCATCTTAAAAGAAAAAGGAGACTGTCTGGCAATGGCAACAGCAATAGCAACAATCTTTAGTCAACTAAACCCAAAATTGCCATCTAAAATTTCTGCTTAACAGCAGGAGAAGCTTTAACACACTATGCACTTTCCTTTAAAGGTTCTTGTCTACCTGAAAGACTGAACAGTTAAAAAAAGCATTTGGGACAGACTCAGTCATGGCCATGTCCACAAGTTTACAACAGTTAAATCAAAGTGGGAATACGTTGGGTTTTTTATGTAATTTTTCATTTTTTTTAATCTTCTGCTTAGCCAGTAGTATACCCAATGTAAGTTATTTTCATTTCAGTCGGTTGTTCCAGCTGCTATAGGTGTTCACAGTTTGGGGGTGTCCTGTCCAGGTCAGATATGGGTCTGTATAGAAAGCTACAACGAGGTGATGTGGAAATTCACTTTTCTGGGACTGTTTTACCAATATTGGAATATATAGAACTGTTGTACTGCCGCTGCTGGGAGAAAGACAGAACTGTGGTTTCTAATGGATTTTACTTCCTAAGTTGCAATTCAATATTCCTGCCTTTTTGGTGACTGGAGAAGCTGCTTTGTCTCCAGACTGCTCATTCATTGAATGAGAAACATATCTGTTTTACAGAGCAGACAATCTCTTTTCTTATTCAACAGAGAGAGCTAATTATTGAAGGGACAGTATTAATCATGCTTTTAAAATGGAGATTTTGAGCTAAGGCGATTTGGGTTAAGGTGCTGTAATTCTCACATTATGCTGAAAATGTCTGAAATATTCATTTGTCTGATCACTAAGTTCACTACTACGCTTCACGAAAAAAAAAATAAATTAATTTCTCTTGTTCTCCTGAGTCATCCCATGTGTACACTGTACTGTATGTCCAGCAAAACCCCCACCTCTGTTGGCTAGAAAGTATGCTGTACATCCCGCCACATAATTGAAAATAATAAGGCCACAATAAATGGGATGGCCTTGGGGTATAACACCCAAGGGATTCAATTGGTGTCGCTTTGCATCAATGTCCATGCATCATGGTAATTGAGGTAACATAACCAATTACCACATTTTAATTAGAGTTGTAAGGACTTGGGAAAATTTGCAATGGTGCACATGGATAAAAAAAAAAAAAAAAAAAAAAAAAAGGAACCTCCTTCTTTTCCACAAGCTTGTTTCTGATGAGGTAAAGAGCCTGTTTAGGATTTTTTCCAACATCCTCTTAGTTTCATTCTTTATAATGCACTTTGAAAAACAAACTGTTTAAAAATGCTATATCGCTTGTGATCTGGTATCTTTATCCTTTTCTCAATATATCTGTTTCCATGATGCTTTCTGGAAAAGAATACAGTCTCTAATAATACTAGGCATGGTGTCTTCCCTTCACTTCTCTGTATTTAAGTCACTGGTGCAGTATTTTTTCAAGCCATGGAATGACACTTGTTCTAAGCTTAAAAGAAAGAAGCACAAAAAAACTTCCTTCAGAGGTAAAAAATGAGTTTGTCATTGTTCAGTTATTTGTTAGATAGCTCCAATAGACAAAACCTTGTTTCCTAAAAGATCATTATTTTATCACAAGCCATTATTTTGTAAGGTGAGATCTAGCTAAAAATCTTGCATAAAATTTAGAAGTTCATCAGAAATGCCTAACACAGCAAAGTACTGAGTGATGATTAACTTAATTGGCTGAGCAGGGCACACTACATGTTTTAAAGTGTTGAACACCTCTTATACGATCTAGCCCCCCAAAAGTAATTATTTAATGACTGATGTTTGAACCTTTACACATTGTTTTCTTCATTATCACAAGTAGGGTTTTTTTTTATATATTTGACCTCTTCATATAGTGTATGACTGTAAAACCTTGATTGCTTGTATTTGTTTTGTCAGTCATCTTGTTTTACTCATATTTCAACACTGAACACTGCTCACTTGAGTGCTTCCTTAATATATATATTTTTTAAGTGAATGGGCATTTCATTGTAGAGTCTTTGATGTGATACACTATCCTCATACTTGAGGTCCTTACATTTTTGAGCTTCTGGGTTGCATTGTATTCCCGATTTGTGACATGGAATAATTGTCTGTAGGATCTAAAATGAAATTACTTAAATGGTGAACATAGGTCTAGATTTTTCTTGGACTTTAATTGGAGATAGTTGATAGGCCCCACGTTCTTGCAAGAAATTCTATATTTCTCATAATTTTTTTGAGGTCCAGACATAATTATGAGGGCAGCCATAACAGCAGTATGTAGAGTCTGGATGATCTGGAAAAACTGAAGCTGGTAAAGTCCTTCTTGTTGAGCAGATCTTGGTAAAAAAATTGCAGACCCAGCAAAGTTAAATAAAAATTCAGAAAAATGCTTGTTATATTCTTGATAAAATCTCCTGAGTGGTCACCTACAGTGATAGGTTTTTAGAGTGAATAGAAAGAAAAAAGAATACATTTAAGTCTTCTGCAGAAGACTCTTCTCCATCCTCAGAGGCTGCATAACTTTCTGTCACAGCTAACAGCACAGGGTAACAATCCACAGGTGAAATACTCCATGCAATGTTACCAATCTGCTAAATTATTCAACTGTTTCCCTCGCTCTGGCAGATATCATTATGTTTTGCCATGGCTTCGTAAAATGATAGGAAGCCTGAGATGTGTGTTCAAACTCATAACCCCAGCCAAACCAGAACAAATTCCAGTCCTCTAAGAGAGCAAACCTTCAGAGGGGGTCATCTGAGCTCACTACCACCAACTTAGACTTCTAGTTGTTGCTCTAATTTTAATTATGTTATGAACTCTAGTTGTTGATTGTATTGGGCAAGAAGAGGCTAATGGTTAATGCAGACTCGAGAGACTAAGGCAACCCTATTTTACTATTTCACAATCTCTGTTAAACCATAGTAAGTCTCAGCTCTCCCCCTGGAGAGGATGAAAAGTAAAGGTACATGCTCCTAACTTTCTCTAGAGTCCCAGAAGATGATTTGGGATTACACTGAGTTGTTACAGTTGAGAGCAAATGTACTCACCAGTTCTACTGTTTTGCTTGTCTGACCTTTGCTGTTTTCCATTAATGAGAAGGGAGCATGGAACAGAAAATCTTCGCGTGTAGCACAGTTTCAGTGTGGACAATGTTAGGAAGAGGCATTCCTGTGGAGCCTCTTACAGCGCAGTTTATCTTTGCTCCATAAGGTGAACCACCTAGAGCAGAAAAAGTAGCTCAGCATTCTTGCTCTTTCAATCATTTTCTCTGCACTGAAATTTCCAGACCTAAAACATTTCCTGCTAATATTGATAGCGTTGAATACATATTAATTTTTAGTTTACATTACAATGATACCTACAAGAACATTTCTTGTAGTTTGTTCAACCACAATCCTACATTGGCAAATTTCAATCACCATCCACCTCAGCTGGACTCAGTATACTTCTTTGAGGTGTGTATTTCTCTTCTGTGGCTCCTTGCTAATTCTGCAGACTCATTTAGGCTTTTTGCCCTCTCCAGGGTACCCAGCAAACTTTGTGACACGAGAGGTGAAAGTTACTTTTTTGTTGTTGGTGTGAGCGTAGGAAGATAAATGAAATTACATGAAAAGTAAAGAGTTATTTTAATGAGAAAATCAATTGCTGTGATACTTTAGTTACTCCAAGCCCCCTTTGATATTTTTTTTTCTTGATGAAGCACACAACATCTCTGTGCAGTATTTGAAATTTACTTGCTTTTTTAGAAGAAAGGTTTCTTTATGAGACTGGGAATGCTTCATAATGGCTGATCATGTTTTTAAACAAAAAGGCTGTAAAAGCAAAATAAATAAAGCGTATGTTTCCCAATATTATTTTCAAACCAAACATGGTTGCATGATCATGTATAACTACTGTCCATAGCTCATACTGACTTAAGGTATTCAAGGCAGAAAATGCCATAATCATAGTGTTACAGGACTCAGCTCCTGGTGTTATAATTAACTCAAAGCATAGTGTGCGAATCGGGTATAAAATACTGCATCTGCACTAATGGTTTTGTAGTAGTATCCTGTGAGCAGTCTGTTTCGGTGGCTGACAAGTCTGAAAGTCACAGATACTTTCATTTTTTTTTTCTCTATTATGTTCCATTATGTTAGGGGAAGAATTACATAAATTTGCTGGCTCAGTGCCATAAAGTTTTGGATGTACACCTACAAATATACACATATAGTCATATCTTAAAATGATTACTTCTTTGGATTTCTTCTGTATTCCTTTTCTGGTTAATTCAGGTTTAATCTGTTCAATTGTATAAATTCAGAGAGAGGGAAATCTGACATAGTTTGAAGTTTGCTGAATCACTTCATTATAGCTCAGGAACATTCAAGGCTGGTCAGCGGTGCTGTGTTACCCAGTGAGAAGCGGGACATCTTTTCTTTTGGGCATATACAAAGCTTCCGTGTTCATCCATGCAGCCAGAAGACATTTCTGTTCCTCAGCTATCTACTGGTAACTCTGTGTTTCAGACTGGTGCTGTTCCAGAGTTGGGTGAGGGAATTTTATAGCTGGTAGAAAGTTGATATTGCTTCTCTGAGGATCTGATGGTTTTTAAATGGTTGGTGTTTACAAACCCTCAAGAGATTTAGAATGCCATTGAGGCCTTCAAAAGTGCCATTTTATCACACGGCCCTGTGATTGAATATATGATGATGAAAACACTGTCATATCTCATAGGCAACAGCATTTGACCCCCCTTGGTGGTGTATCTAGCATTCTTAATTGCTTTGCATTTATAGATAACTACAATATTAGTAAATCGGCTTGCCACAATTTTTTAAAATAAATATTCCACGAGTATTCAGAAAAATTCAAGTTTTGAGACAGCAGAATCCAATCCTATAAAATCTGGAAATGTGATATTTGTAACTTTGGGATGGGGAAAGTCAACATCACAGTAGAAGGTTTAGGTCTTTATAGCATGGTGGCCTCTGTTCTACCAGCCATCCGCCAATCTATTCACCTCTTTTTCCATGCGACAAATTGAATAATGGTCGAAACAGTGTGGGTAAAACACTTTCCACAGCTTTGATAAAGAGACATTCTCTGCTCCTGAACTGTTCATTAAAACTGTAAGATGCGTAAAATCTTCAAGTGAATTCTCAGGAATAATCAGTTTTAGTAGGAAAAGATGTAATCAGAAATTGGAAGTCTGATGTTTCCAGTGCGTGCAGATGCTGAAAGAACTGTCAAACACCATTTAAATGGCAAAAGTAACTCATTAAAAAAAAAAGAGAAAAAATGGGTAGGCTTTTGTTTTCAAGGACAGAGGTCTTATTTCAAAAGATTTCACTTCCTCTTTAGGCACTTCAGTATAGGGCCAGACATTTAAAAATGCTCAGCAGATAGCAACTCTCATTGCAGTACATTGTGTTCAGGTTACAGGATGAAGTCAGTGTTTCATTTAGATGCCTAATATACACTAATCAGAGATCATGACTCACGCCAGCATTGTTTAAAAAATTAGAGTTAACGGAAACACAAAAGTCACAAACTTGTGATTTTTTAAATTAATTGATCGACTTGTTGCACTGCATCTCTAATGGCCCCAGTTCTGCAAGGAATGGTACATGAGTGTAATTGAAGCTAATTTTCTCTTATTTTGTTTCAAGACTTATCAAACAAAATAGCTTTTAGAAAGAGTAAGAAACCTTATGTTCTGACAGGTTGTACAGCACTTATTTCCATCTTACAAGGGTCTTCCTTATTGGATAATATGGACCCAGTCCTCCAGCCATTATGGAAATATATTTGCAGGATTTTCAGTAAACATATGCATAATCAGTGGTTCATTGTTCAATATTATAGGACGTTCCAGGAGCTGCATCAGCTGTAAGCAGACAGGAATACAATAAAAAACTATTTTAAAAATACACGAAAAAAAGGTACAATTAATTAACTTAACACACAAAGTAAAAGGTACTCAATGAAATTATGAAGCAGGAGATCTAAAAGAATCAAAAGGAAATACTATTTTCATGCAGTGCATAATAAAAATTAAGCTGGTTCCTACAGGATGTTGGGGCTAGCAAAAATACAAATTAATTCAGTAAGTAATTAGAGAAATTAAGGGAAAAGACATCAATTAATACTTATTGAATTCCATTTCTGAAAGTCCCCACAGGCTGTCTTCTTAAATTTGGGATGGCAGCTTTCATGCCATCCTATGTGGTTTTAACTTTCCCATAAACATTCTGGCAGCTGCAGGAGGTGAACTCAGCTGAACAGACTGTCCATCTCACCCAAAATAACAGATGTTTTTTAAAAACACATGAACTTGCAGATTTGGAGGCCTACCTGTACTATATTTTTATGTAAAGCAAAAAACTTTTAAGGAATTCCTAGAGGGTTTTCATTGTATTGAGCGGTTTCTGGTTTTATTTTTGCTATTTCCAAAGACTGGGATGTGGCCATTTAGGTAGTCTGCTTTCACCAGAAAAAAAATGGAAAAATTATTGCAAAATGTACCCGCTTAACAGATTTTCAAGACATTTCTAGCATATTTTTCTGTAAAATATATAGAAAATATAATACATACATCTACTTTATATTTAAATATGTACATACATTTACGTCAAAGGTACTATAATATACATTAAATAATAAAATGTAAATCATTAGCAATGATGATCTGAATTCCATTTCTCCTTACATATAAGACATTTGTGTCATCATTGTAGCTCTAATCCATATTCAGGTCTTCATGTTTGGTGTGCAGTAATATGTAAATTACCTAGCCAACTGCATTAAGCAGTGTTTGTTTATTCTATTTCTTTTGGCATAGCATATAACTGAATTTCTGCCAAAAATGTGGCTGCTTCAGGGAACACTGTTCAAGTAGAAGGAAGTTTTGAAAGGAAACGCACATCATAAGTCTTTACTCTCCGAAACAGTAAAATCAAAGCAAACTTTCTGTTCATCATAATATCTGTATTAATGTAAAATAATGGGCTTGTAAAATACAATGAGAGAACTGAATCTTTTTAGAATGCTCTGTTTACATTGGCTTTGTAAACAAGAATACAATACTAAGAGGCAGTGATTTGGTTATATGTGGAAAGGGTGACTAAAACTGGTGAAATGTGAAAATGGAATGTTTAAGAGAACTTATTTCAAAATGGCATATTAATCTCCCCTAAAACATAGCATTAAAATGCATTTAAATTTAGAAAGCAGTGAAGTTTAAGTGTTAAAAAAATTGCATTAATGATGCATAGAGCTATCTACTTGTGCTTGCAGTCCTTTCAGTCTTCCAGTCTGACACTTCCTTTTTTATCCAGCCAGCTAATTTCCCCTCTTTTGTGAGGAGTAACTGTTTTCACAGTAGTGCTTACCCAGCAAGCCTCCTTATTGTTTCATGGTTAATTATCTTCTTGAGCTTCACCTTCTCGAGTGAAGGGAGAAAGGCTGGGCCTCCCCACAGCTCTAATGAAAGCTAGGTTTTAAAGATGCACTGTGTGAATAAATGCAGTGTCTGATCTACCAACATAATAAATGAGTTCCTAAACTTTATGGATTCACAGTTCATCCAGCAGGTTTACTGAACAATGTGGAAAGATGCTTTATTTTAAAAATCTCTTTTTATTTTTAAAAGGGGGGGGGGGGGGGGGGGGGATATTGCTTCACTATGAAACCAAATACCACAAACTCTTCCAAAATTTCTAAGCGTTACACAAAAGGTGAGTGTCAAATGATCAGTTTCAGTACAAACCTGAGCTGCTGTGTGAAAGGCTTTGCACTCTATACTTTAAAGTTCTATATTAACAACACTTATATTAATAATGTTAATACTAGTAGCCCTGTGACCCTCAGTTGTTACACCACTTTGTAAACTCTTAGTACTCATTGGACTTTTTGTGCCTCACCAGCACTGAAAATAGCAATTGTAGACAGACTTAAATCTTCAGTTTATGTTCCAATTTGAGCTCAAGTTTAAACTGTGTAACATTTAAAATAAACTCTCCTGTAATAGAAGAAAGTTGAACAATAGCAATAGTGGTTTTGTAATAATGAGATACTCTCCATTGTAATTTTGTACTCAGCCAAACTAAAGCAGCCAAATATAAACTTCTCACCGTAGTAAGATATAGTTATCCATTACTTTGTCTTCTTCTAAGTGAATTTCTACAGGGTATGCTTATATTAAGTAATTTCTTAAATGACTGAACCAAAATGTGCATATAACACTGATACTTAAGACAATGGACAGGATCTATGTGATATACCAGATTAGGCTGCAAATTCCAGTCCTTATTTCTCAGCCATCTCCAGGGCTACGTCGGCATCTGTTATGTGCAGAGAAAACTATAAACATCATCACTTACCAGTGATGGAGACAAGAAAAAAACCCTGGAAGTTCAAGGATGAGATGATCTTAGTGAAAGAGCTCTGCCTAGGGATCTCTTATACTTGGAAATAAGGCCAGTGTTTCTATTTTGCAATGTTTGAAAGGCAGCTCTTCTTAGATATAGGCTGTGTAATGGCAAGGAGCAGTTGTATTCTTGTAGCCTTAAGGTGCTTGCCATTGTGATTTTGATTCATCACCAGAACTCTCTGCCACTCATTGACAACTGAGGTGTTTAACTTAACACTCGGGAATCCATAGGTAGGCAGACTGTGAAAGTATTTATAATAGGCAGCATTCTTCTAGCCTTTGACTTCACAATACTTGCTTATTGACTCCCCTCTAGTCAATATCCCAAATTTACAGATGGCAAATCAATGACTTCAGGAAGTGCCTGAACTAAGATGACAAAGAAATTGTGTTGAAAATTTAAAGGGGGGTGGGGTGAGGCGTGGGGGGAAGAGAACATTCTCTTTGATTATGTAAATTAGGCTAAATCTGGTAGTCTCTCAACTGCTTCATGAGGAGGTGAAAGTGATGATAGAGCCACATATTTTTCATGCAGTCCTGTCATTCATAAATAATAAAGTCTACCTTCCCAGTATACTGGAAAAAAATTTATTTAGAAATTCAAGCCTCTGTCCTCCAGCTCTCGGTGAGAAAACTTTCTTCCTAGGTTTCTTCTAAGGTCAAGCTCCGAAGGGCTTATGTCCTATTCTTTTGTACCTTATCTGTTTCTATAGTGATCCTCACTCTAGGTTTTCTTGCAGACACTCACTTCTGCTGAAACAAAGCTCTTAAAAACTCTGTGATTCCAGGTGTGGTGCTGTGCCTGTTGTAGGTTGGAGATGACCATTGTGGCCATGAGTGTGTTCATAGTGTCCACTGATTTGTTCTGGTTTAACTGAGAGTACATCATTAAAGGAGTACCAGTTCCAACGTAAGTGATGCTAAATTGAAAGTATTCTTAACCAGTATGCAGATTTCTTAACTAGTACAAAGACAAAACGACCATGATTTTATTATGCCACTGTAGCTTTACTAGTACAACTTTGTTCACGAGCACCTGAATGCAGAATGTAACTGATTTGCCATCAATATGGGTGTACCAGTGAAACATTGTGCTGAAGTTCTGCAGTGTAGAAAAGCAATAGAGCAATAGTTAAACCTGTTTAAGCATGGTCAGTTCCACAGATTTCCTGGTTGTGGTGGATTTTTTTGGTTTAACCATAAAGACTGATCTTTGATTGGGTCGAATTCTGTGATTGGGCATGAATGAACTCCCACCAGCTTGCATGGGTATGTATCTGAGGTAGATTGCCAGGATTTGTTCTTTTCTGAACTAGGTGTGCATGGCAACATTTTAGGTTTGGGTAAAGCTAGGAATGTTTTTCTAAAGAGTTTCATAAAGGGCTTGTGTCAGATTCTTCCACAAAGAAAATCATATATTCCTCTGAAGTAAAGGTGAGACCAAAATGACATTCAAGGGCGAAAAATCCTGTCATGTAACCTCTTGACAGATGAAAAGAAAACTACAAAGCAGCAAAAACAACAGTCAGTAAAATATGCCATGTAGCCAGGTTTTCTCATCACAAAAAAAAACTCCTGCCCCCGCCCCCCCCCCCCCCAAAAAAAAAAAAAAACCAACACCAAAAAAAAGTGCCCAAATACACAACTTGGAATATAGGTCTGGGATTGTAAACCTATTTGGATGACAATATGATTTGATAAAAAAATGTTATAGATGTTCTTCTGCTCTCTAGTAACATTTAAAGGGCTTCTTCAGCAAATGAGAACCAGAGATGCTAGAAAGGCCTGTGAGGATATGGTGGCAAAAAAACCGAGGCCACTGCTTCCCCAGAGGCTGGATAACGGGTAGTGTGTCAGCAGTGATACTCTGGGCAGAGCGCAGGGACTAAACATGTTGAGTCCTTGCTTTTGCCTTGATCTGTGATAGCCTTGATCTGTGATAGAAGTTAGTTCCTACACACCTTCTGCTGACGCAGGTCACCTTCTGTTCCAGCCTGGTTTGTCTGCACCATCTGCAGACAGCTTACCAAGGGAGTTAGAGGAGGCTCAGAGGACCCACATGCAGGCACAACTGACCCCAAAGAGTTACCTAGCATCATCACATGGCATTCAGAGAAGAAGAATGGTCAGAAAATGGCCAATTTCTCTGACTTTTAAAAATATTTTTGCTACTAGTAGGGACTAATAAATTTCAGCTGGGCATCTTCTTAAAATGTCACTGCAGTTATTTCATCTGTTGCTTAGAAGATGTTCCCACAAAGCTGCTATCATGATTAAGAAAATTATCAGTTTTAAAACTTTGATATGACAGTCCTATCCTCAAGACTTTCACTGCTGAGCATTATCAGAGAACTTCAAACATTGTCATAAAGTACCTGAGCAATGGTGGAACCTCAGTTGTTCCCATAAGACCCAGCCTGCACTGAGACCCTTGCAGGTGACACCTCTGACCGCAGAGAGCAGAGGTGAAGTCAGTGTTCTTCCCGTGGTACAGGAATCTGTACATACAACCACGCATTTAGGACCCCAGCAATACCTGTAAGCATCCATAACGCCTAAGAGAAAAGCACAAGTTCTGCCTGTGCAGGATTGAGCATATTACTTCATCGAGGGAGGCAAAAATAATTGTAAAATGAAGCAAAAGAAAGTATGAACCACAGTTTTGGATCTTATTTTCTTGGGAAATAAACAGATGCCTTCTTCTTTTGACTGCAATTATATCAAATATATATGTTCATGATCAGTTTCTCTGGTGATCTGTGATAAAGCATACTGCTTCCATATATTTTGAGACTGTATTGTAATGTGCAGGTCACTTCAATATTATGCACATGGAATTTTATGCGTATGCTTATGCATATTAAAACGTTGGTGTTGGGAAATGGGGAGTGTTTTCTTGTTGGCTATGGTATAGGGAGCTCCATTTAGAAAATGAACTTAAGTGAAGCTGAGGTGAAGAGGTACTGTACACATAACTATTTCCCTCAGCAGAAGTACTTGGCATACTTGCATTTTTCAAAAGACAAAATCATGTTTGTCTTCCTTGAATGTGCACACATTCCTGGAGATGGGGGATGGTTTTCTTTCTTTCTTTTTCTTTTTCCCCTGGCCCCTAAGTGCAGTTGAGTTTGGTTAATTTGTCCACGGCAACTGAAGGATATGTTGCAGGGGAGGGAGGAACAGAATTTGTATTTATTATTGTAAAAGCTCTTTTTTTCATGTTAATTCCTTTAAAAAAATATAATGGTACGTAGGGGTTACATTACAGGCCTGTTTCACCAACACAAAGTATCTGTACTGGAGTAGCACATGCAAATGAAGCTGAAACAGAGAATCTTTGTTTAATATAATTTGCTGCAGAAAAAGCAAAACTATCTGTGTTTTAGTAAAGGAAACAAATGAAAAAATGCATTTTTGAGACTTTTCCTTAAAGAGCACTGGGATTGAGGAAATGTCTTTATTCAGTTTAATAATCTTATTTCTTCCCATTAACATTTTCAGCAGATTAACTATTTAACCATTAAACTCCAACCCTACAAACATTTAAGTGCACACCTAACTTTGGTCACAGAAGTTATCCCACTGAAATGGGAGTACTGTCTTGTGCAAATAGTTCAGGGTTGAAATTGGGAATAGCCAAGCTCCTTAAAGCAGCACTTTCAAATACATTAGAAGTAATTCAACCTTTCACTCTTCTGAGACTGTGATTTAATTGATCTTGGCTTAATTATATATGAAACTTTTAATGCAACAGTAAATGCTTCCAAGTGTTGTTTATCTAGTGGTATTATTTTAAAAACAGGAATACGCATAACATGGTGGATCTTTTTATTCTTATTGCATTGTTATTTTTTACTTGCTTGGTCAAAACTATTTACCTTCTTTTACTGTGAACCATGTGATCATCAAGATCTACTCTACATGCAGTTGTATTTAGTGACTTTACAATGATAAAGTCACTTTGACCTACTTTAAAAATGCCCTTTTTTAGAAAGATGGCTTATACAGACACATACACACTCTTGCATATATAAAAAACAAGTTTCTAAATTCTGGGAAATTTAGTGCAATCAGTTACACCAGCTGGTGTCCAAAGAATTTTTTGCCAGACAGAATGGTGCCTATGCAGCATGTTCTGTCACCAACTTCAGTGAGGCCAGGATTAAGAGTGAGCGTACAGGGCAGACCCCATTGAAATCTGAATCTTTGCAGCACACTCAAAGCTTCTCTTTAATTATGGTCTGTCTTACACGTGGAGATCAGCATGTCTATCTGTCACAGACCCCTTTCTTGTTGGGCATTTGAGGTTCCAGGAGTGATACCTTGAACCATACTAGGTAGAACATCCTTTGGAGCGTGTAAGTGAAAACTTACACTAGAAAAGCCACATTCATCATTAACTGAAATGGGATTAAAAAACTTGGTGCAGCTCTCACACAAGTACATTTTTCCCAGTTGGAAATGGCAATAGATTTGTCTGCTTTGTGTAAAAGATGTATTGTGCAATACTATACAGTACTTTGTAATGAAAAACAAGACAGGGGAAGAAACAACAGCATTTTTTTCCCAGTGAAGTGAGCAATCAGAATTTAGCTCTGACACCAACTAACACTTAAGGCGTTGTACCTGCCATCCTCTGTATAACACCAACGATCAATTTGGGGAATTTTAAATGTTCTGTTGGCAAGACCTAATAATCTATTACTAGCATGATAACTCCAGTCCTCCAGAACCCTACGTAAGCACCGAGCAGCCTGATAAGGTGACATCTGACATGATAAAAAGAATCCTTAGAGATTCTTGGGGTTTACCTGCTGCAGAGGTCAGTGCAAAGATAGGCTGCAGTAACACTGCCTTCCTTTCTTCGTTCCAGAGATTTATTCAAGGGTCTGTATGGTGCTGCTCTCTCCAACAACTACCTCAATGTCTAAAGGCTCTTTCTTGTTTGAGCAGCTTGCTAAATTTTGTAAAAAAGACAGGGAAAATATATACCTCTACTGAAAATGCTAAAGCTGAGTGGTTCGTTTCAAAGTTAAAACTTGGTCTGTGCTTGGGAAGGGCTGCGAATGTAGCTGATAACCACTGGAGCTGTACTTCAAGGGAGGTGATGCTTATAAGAAGAGCAGTAATTCACTAATATCAATTCAGTCAGTTCCTTGGACAGAGAAAGCTATGCTAGAAAAATAAGCATATCTACATAAAAGCCTTTGCAAGAATACCTGTAACAATCAGAAGGAAAAAAAATAAATATCGAATCCTTCACCATCATAGCTATGCCTGCAAACCTTCTGAGTAAACACCAGGCCTCAGAAAAGCATGTGCATTTGAAGAATAAAAAATAGGCTTTGAAGCAAGGAGCACTCAGTGAAGATGAATGGGCTGAGGTCACAACTCTACATGTTTTATTGTTTTAGTCCATCTGACTTCCAGAACAAACAAGGCAGCCAAGTGCTGATTTACAGGGGGAAGGTTATCTTCCTGACCAATAAGGACCAAATGTTTTGTTTTTGAGAAACAAAATCAGATTCTATGGAACATAAAATCCTTGGAACCTGCTGCTGATTTCCTGCCTTCAGGAATTTCTTTTTGCAGCTGGCAGAAGCTTAAACCAGTAAAATTGTGCAGTTTAGGAAGCTTTTCACAGCAATGTCTTCCTAATGCTAAGTACAACAGAGTCGTAAAACATGCCAGAGAGAAAATGAGTAATTGTAGCTCATTTCTTGTTTAACCTAACAGGTTTTCAAACCAACAATTTAATTATTGTCATTTTCTTGTATTTAACTTGCAGGATGGCTAAGGGTCAGCTACAGGTGGGAAAATGGGTCCAGCTAAGTACTAGCCACAAGCCATTATAAAAACAAGGCACTCTGGCAAATCCAAATATGGATTTCTAAAGTCCACAGTGTACAGAACTGTTCTGACAGCTGTGGTGGTCTAGAAAATGGATGTTTTCATGGGAATTTAACATTTAAGCTATCACTAGCCAATGTGTCATGGGGGTTGGGTGGTGGGGTGGTGGTGGGGGGTGGGGCGGTGAAAGACTCTAACAAATTTACTGTAAAAAAGCTTTGGAGTAGGTTGATCCACAAAGAGACTCCAGCCTTCAACATTAGGCATGACACATTCTCAAAATTCCAAAAGCCTCCTAACCTGCCAAGGAGGAAAAAAATCTTTGGCACCCTTATTTCTGCCCATGATTATGTGCAACATCTTACCACAGCTGCAGAACTCGGGGGCCTGCCTTACAACTAAGCCCAAGGAAGCACGAGGACACAGATTTATCTTACATGGAGAATGTCTTGCTTTGTCAACCACCCTGCTGAATGGCGGATAGCTACGCTGCCCAATTTGTTGAAAATAATTCTTCCTTACGTCAGTTGAGTGTTTTGGCCACCCACCGTGGGATGGGATAGCCTTGTGCCTTGCACAGAAACAGTGCCACCTACAACAGGAATTAAAGAGTCACTGGAGCAGGGATTTGGACCTGTCTGTGCCTCTTGCTAGCCAAGTGTGCTGAACACTGTGCTGCAGGATAAAATTCTCCACGTCTATCTACGACCCAATTAATATTTAACTCTTTTATGCAAAATGAAACAAGAGAAGCAGGCTTCTTTTCAGAACAGCATGTAGGTAGGGCTTCTCCTGAGAGAATGAGAACCTGGTTCATGTCTCTTGTGCCCAGTCTGACAGTGTCCCATGCCTAAAATCAGTGCCCCATTAAGCTGTTGGAGAACATCCCATGATTTCTCACAAAAGGGCTGAGCCGCTTTAGTTCCTACTTTAAGGAGAGAGTTCCCAGCTGAGAATCAAAGCCAGAGATACATGCCGTCCCCTGCACAATTAACCTTGGCTGAGTCTTGATGAATCTGAGTCAGTAACTAAGCTGTATACAACTGCACTTCATTGGGCTACAGCCTCCATTTACCTGCCTGTATTTCATTAACTTTGTAAGTTTGTTGTGATTTAGATTGCTATTTGGCATGCGATCAGTGCTGTATTTGAAAAACAAAACTTGCTCCAAGAAAGCTCGAGAGAGTGAGAAATCATAGTTGAAAGGGGCTTTTTTTGTAAAAAGTGCTTGTTTTTCTGGATACAGTGATCGTTGTTCAGCTGTTAGGATGATTTAAACTAAACAATTCTACATTAGTTAACAGTTCCATTACAAGACTTATTGTGTAAGAAAAGACTTCCCTAAAATGGAGGCCTGTCAATAATTAATTAATTTGTGCTCAGAGAACCAGCCCCAAAATCAGGGACCACTTCTGTCTTATTTTAAGGTGTTTAAGGTGAGTCGGTACTGTTTGCTACTTGACACATCACATTTCAGTGAGAGGAGTTGCCAAGGTGTTGTCCCTCTCCCACACGTGTTTCTGGAAGGAACAATTCTTGATGTTCTGAGTCATAATAGCAAATACTACGTGAAAGTTACAAAAGTCTTAGAAAAAGCAAACTCAGTTTAGCTCAATTATTTATCAGCCCTTTCCTAAAGAAAGGTGTCAGCACAGACAATATTTGAAATTCATGCAGTATTTGATTAGACTGATTGATTGTTCTTACAGCTGAAGATATTAACATTAATTAGTCTTACTTACTGGTCATTAGTACTGCATTTATTATGAAGCAAAGAATAAATAGAAATTCTGATAAAATTCATTGAGTTATGTGATTTCCAGTGCATTAGAGCTGCTGTTTTAAGGCTGACGACATAAAGGTTTGTTATAAACATCTCAAAAATCCTTTAATAAACCCTTTATATCTTAACTTTTTTAAACTTAAGCAGGCTAAGTGAGGTTCTCATATATCTAACATGCTAATCTCATGTTTTCTACTAACACACTAACTAGCCCTATGTGATTCTGCAGAATGGTTAAAACTTGTTACATATAAAGTGGCTAAGCACAATTAATCTCTATTAAAGAAAAGTCAAATTTCTGTATCATATTTTGACAGCAAATAAAAAAAAAAACAACCAACAAAACCAAACACCCTAAGAAGACTAAGAAATCATGCAAAATTTAATAGATTTTATTTTCATTGGTCATTTTAATGGTACAAAAAACATAACAAAACTAAAAACCTACTAGTGATCATGGTCCCAAACCCACACTTTACTCCAATTAATTTACTTTTATGTTTTCAGTGGAAGCACATTTAAAGTGCAGCTGTAAATATTTGTAATCTTTGACTTTTCTTTTACAGGAGCCTCTGAATGTTATCGAACCCAGTTTGATGGATCTAAATGGTCCAAGTGAAGATGCACTGGAATGGGATGAAACTGATATAAGTAATAAGCTGATCAGTATTCATGAAGACTTAATTGATCCTGATCAGGAACTCAAGAAAGATGATCTAAGTCAGAAACCTGCTTCAGGAGAATGTGGCGATAACGATGTGAATGAAGACGAAAGTATCAGTGATCATGGAAGTCCTCTTTATTGTCCCAGCATTTCTTCCCCTCCAAATCCTCACATCTATCAGGTCTATAGTCTTCATAATATTGAATTATCAGAAAAAAAACACATGCCTTTTTTGAAAAAAACATCCAAACTCTCCAATGTAACGCAGTCTAACATGTTAAACAAAAGTCTTAGTAAAGACTCGTCATTTTCATCTACCAAATCTCTGCCAGACCTAATAGGGGGAAACACACTGGCAAAACCATATAACTATATGTATCAGAGTGGAAACATAAGCAGGCATTCTGAGAGTGAGAGTGGAATAGTGAGTGAATGCGATACAGAAACTACAAATAATTCCGAAATTTTTTTGCTAAATGATATTGAAAGCACTCAAAGTAATCCTGAAATTGGGCATGCAGAAACTCAAGTGGATGATGTAGTTGATGTAATAAAACAAAAAATAAAGCAAGATGAAGATGACCGTGCTAGTCTCTCAGATGGTTTCCAGTTGGCACCTTCTGCATGTTGTGGAAGTGAAAATGGTGAGGATTTGGGCAGTATTACCACGTGTAACCCTGTTTGTCTAGAAGAATTGCAAGGAAAACATGACGTGTTTACATTTTATGATTACTCTTATCTTCAAGGCTCCAAATTCAAATTACCACTGATCATGAAACAATCACAAATTGAAAAACCACATACAGAGGGCAATTTGTTTCATAGCTTTTGTTTTGATAAAATACCTGGTAAATCTGAACATAAGCCTGGAGAGTCACAACCAGATGGGTTTATTCATGACCATACTCTGGCAAGTATCACTGGAGAATCAGATCCCAGTTCCTGTAAGTCTGCAGAAGCTGTAAGAAAATTAACTGTTACAGAGAATACAGGACAGATTTCAACTTTATCTCGTAGTTCTTCATTAGAATCTCTGTCTGTAGTAGGTGATCTGTTCAGCTCAGGTATTTTTAAAAGTGGGGACGGTCTTCAGCGAAGCACCTCTTTGGAGAGCTGGCTGACTTCCTACAAAAGCAACGAAGATCTTTTTAGTCATCACGGCTCAGGAGACATAAGTGCAAGCAGTGATTCTGTTGGAGAGCTCAGCAAAAGGACATTAGATCTTTTGAATCGCTTAGAGAATATCCAGAGTCCTTTAGATCAAAAGATAAAGCGCAGCATCTCTGATATAACACTCCAAAGTAGCTCTCAGAAAATGTCTTTTACTGGACAGATGTCTCTAGATATTGCATCCTCAATAAATGAAGACTCAGCAGCTTCTCTCACTGAACTCAGCAGCAGTGAGGATCTTTCTCTCTGCTCTGAAGACATTGTACTGCACAGAAATAAAATACCAGATTCAAATGCATCATTTAGAAAACGTCTTAATAGGTCTGTAGCTGATGAGAGTGATGTCAATGTCAGCATGATTGTTAATGTCTCTTGCACTTCTGCTTGTACTGATGATGAAGATGACAGTGATTTGCTCTCAAGTTCCACCCTTACCTTAACTGAGGAAGAGCTAGGTATCAAAGATGAAGATGATGACTCCAGTATAGCAACTGATGAGGATATTTATGAAGAATGCAATTTAATTTCAGGACTTGATTATATAAAAAATGAACTCCAAACTTGGATTAGACCAAAATTTTCTTTGACAAGGGAGAAGAGAAAAAGTAACCTCAGTGATGAAATTCAGCGGAGTAAAGAAGTTAGTAATGAGACATCAAAAGCCACAGATACATTAAGCATTGAAACACTATTGAATGGTTCAGTACAGAAAATACCAGAAAATAATGGGAATAGTAAGAATGTACCACGTGATTGTGAAAAGGGGACAAAGAGTCACCTGATGAAAGGTATCTCCCAGGCTGCCAAGGATCAGCTTGTGGATGATATGGAGAATGGCAATGTTGAAAATACTCTTGAGAGTCAAAAGGAAGGTCTTGTTAGAACGTCAGCAGCTCCCAAAACTCATGCATCACCTGATGTCAGAGAAGCTGAAAATGAATGTTGTGTCTGTGAAGCATTTACAGACAGTTCAGATGATTCACATATGGATGGCAAGGAAACTGTTCTGTCATCAGATGGATCCAGAAACATTCCAAAAGAATGTCAAAGTCTTCAGCCTGATTGTCACTCTGTTGCTTACTCTCCTGCTAAAAAGCCTTGTCTTGACTCTTGCTCAGAAATGAATTGTGTAGACATACAAGAAACAGCTTTACAAACATCCTTACCTAATGGTCAACAACACAGCATTACTGAAAAATCTACTGATCGCTGTACAGCCTTGAAATCCAATGAAGCAGAATGCGACTCCTCAGACAATGGTCTTGATTCGTGCTGTAACTGTGACTCTGCTGCCTTTGATAAAAGAAACATGGAAGATGGCTCAGTACACAATTTTGTGAGAGAGATAATAGACATGGCATCAACAGCTTTGAAAAGTAAGTCACAACCTGAATGTGAGTCATCAACTCCAGCTTCGTTAGCACAGATCAAGGAAAAAGTGTTAGAACACTCTCACAGACCCATTCAGCTAAGAAAAGGGGACTTCTATTCTTATCTTTCACTTTCTTCTCATGATAGTGACTGTGGAGAAGTAATCAAGTACATAGAGGAAAAGAGCAGCACTCCTGTGCCACTGGACTTCACAGATGAGAGAGAAAATATCGAATGCTTTTTTGAAGCCTGTCCTGAAGAAGAACGAGTTGAGCAGCAGCAATCCATTTCTAATGGTACTCCTGAAGCACGAGCTGAGCAGCAGCAACCTCTTTCTAATGCTGTTTCTGAAACACCTCCAGAGTCACTAAACAAAGTGACTCGAGAGTCATTAGAAGTTAAAACTTCATCTGAAAGTAGGGATTTATCATTCTTATGTGATGATGCCAATGATATAAACACCCCCAATCCTAACAAACAAAGTGTATCAAACAATTTGAAAGATGGTGATTTGCTGATTTCAGACAGGCAAACTGAATATTTGGAAAAGAATTCTCCAGAGCTTAGCACTAACAATAGTAGTAAAGGAAAATCACCTGGAGCTGAAGAGCCCAAAGGATGTGTTGCTGCTTCTGAGGAGGCTTCAGCTATGGAGTTTCAGGTAAAGCCTGGCCATTCACAGGAAAAGGATGTTTTGCATCAGAACAGTAAAACTCTTACTTGTGAAGAAAATCTCCTGAATCTTCATAAGGAAAGACATATAAATATGCACAGATAGAATGTAACTCTCTCCAGGCACGTACATTATCCTAAAACCAGGTATGTACTCTACAAGTTGCACATTCATTTTTTTTAAATTTTTTTGGCCTTTTTTTTTTTTTTTTTTTTTTACATTTTTTACAATGAAAGGAGATGAATCACCATCCAGGGCTTCTGTTTCATGATAGTGCTATATCATTTGTCTTGATTACACTATAATCCAAATTTACATGCCACTGGTCAAGAACTGCAGTGAATACTAACTGCTTCTTGCCCTTTGACTTTGCACTGACTGGAACTGCTCCTTCCTGGAAAAAAATCTGCTTTCTTGCAGAACTTGGGAATTCTTCAAAAGTAATTCCATATCAGCCTTCTCTTCCCTCCTCAACTGAGCTGTGGAACCAGAAACCAGCTCTACTTATTGATTCCCTTGTCTACAGTCAGCTGGCCTTGTGAGGTGTTCAAAATCACTCCATGAGGCAGAACTTCCAGTTTTACCAGAATATTGAAAGACTAGTGAGTTGGAGTTCTACCATACTTCCATACAAGCCATGAAGAATGGCTAAGCAGACTGGAGAGAGATAAAAATTCATCTCTTGATGTCAGTTTACCATGATTTAAGTTCAGTAAGCCATTATTAAGAACACAATTATTACAACGCAGTGTTAGGCCAGAAGCTGAGGTTACCAAAATAAGAAATCTTTGCAACATCATTAAAGAGTGTAATGTGAGGGTAATGTAGAATAAGGACCTGAATACCAAAGCAGATGGAAACTGATAGCCACACAGCAGTAATGGAACCTTTGGTTCTCTTTTGTGGTAAGGATTTTGAAACTTAAGTAAGATGGTGGAACCTAAGATGAAAAAGTGGCTCTGATCTCATCCAAAGTTTGAAAGTGGTTCAGATATGGAATTTCTGACCTCACGTAAACATCTAAAGATAACTGCATATTTAACAACAAAAGAAGATTTACAAAGCAACTTCTGGATCAGATCCTAGCGTGTAGCACTGCTGCTTTGAGTTGGACTAGTTGCTTACTACCCAAAAGCCAGCACAGCTGTATAGAATGCCATTAGCCTTTGGAAACACTCCTCCAGTAGACCAGAGCCAGCATGACAGCTCCAAATACCACTCCAATTCCAAATTGCACTGCTTGCCAGAAGCTATAGCAAGGGAATTTCCAATAAAACATGAGGCTAAGCATGGGAACCAATTTCCCCAGGAAGCTTTGGAATCTCCATCCCTGGAGATTTTCAAAATTCAGGTGGACGTGGCCCTGAATAATCTGATCTACCTTTGAAAATAGCCTTCCTTTGAGCAGGAGGTTGGACCAGATGACATTCAAGTTTCCTTCCAACCTATGTTATGCTAGGATTCCATGATGTTGCTAGGAGAAAAGGCTGTTATTCATCACTTCCCATGAAAACCATTACTACTCTCCTATTGCAAACCGTGTAGTTGTAGCAGAGGATCTGGGCCTATTTATACAAAATAGATTGCTTTGCTGCTATTAGATATCTAATTTCTGCACTTCCTGATTTTGCTGTATTATATTACTGTGCTTTGGGCTTTTCTTTTGCACATATTAGTGGTTTACCCAGTGTTCACACATTTACATATGTAAAAATGTGTCTACTGCTTACCACTGTCTCTTTCAACACCTATCTATTTGAATAACGCATTATCTTGGAAACATTGTAGCAAAGAGGATATTTCTTGAATGGCTTTGAAATAGGCTGTCATGACTTGTTTATTGCCAATTAAGTTAACACTTGGACACACCCAAACAACTGGAGAAGCGATGGAAATCAAATGGGATTTACAAAACTCACAGATGATACTATGTATTCTAGAATTACATTAAAAGGATTATGTGTATATGGAAACCTCTATTTGGAAATGGAGACGATGACAAAAGTCTGAGATTGATAAGGGATAATTATGTAAACATACGCTCTTCCTAGATTACTATTTTATTAGTTTTCTTTTTTTCCCCCATTCATTCCTATAATATCAGTTTGAGAAAGAATACTTACTATAGTGTGATTTTATTCTTCATCTCATTCTTCCACTGATGAAGATAATAACACGTCTTTTCACTTCATTAGTACTTTTCCTCTGAGGATCTCAAAATACTCTGTAAACTTTCCCTCACTCTTCAGAACTTTGTAGTTATGTACAGGGTAGATGGCTGTGATTTTCATGACAGGAATATGACAACATGCAGCTGCCATAAGGTCTAAGGTTGGACATAGAGGATGGAGATAATTAATAAACGCTCCACAATGCAATAAAATGTAATGCTATGTCTGTATGCAACAAGTTCATAGGGTTCCATTATAGTTTTAATTTTTGCCCAGGGGTTGACAAATATTTTTAAGGTAACAAAGCCCTTCACCGCTTCCCACTTTTTACATTTAGGTAAATATGCTGGTTCTTATCTGATACATACAGCATTGCTTCCATGAAATTCTGTATTATTCCCAGTAGTAAAGCCCTACGATAGTTATAGTTTGTCTCTGGCACACCAAAAAATGAAAATATGAGCTGCTAGATTTAGTTTCATTAAAGTCTGAGCTCCCTTCCCCCACTCACAAGCCTGGTGCTTTAACTTCATCTCTCATGCTATGGGGAATGAATTACAGAAGCAATCTATCCTAATTTGTTAACTTATTCAAATAACAGTTATTATACTTAACTATGCTAAAGATTATCTTTTTGGTGGCAGATTGTTTATTTTTTGATGAGGCTAATTACTGATTTTCCAAAGGTAATTTACATTTATTACTAATACATCTTTTAAAATGTGACAGATAAATGTTGTTCCCATAAGTGTATTATGAAAAAAGTTACTATTTAAAAACACATTATTTAATTTGAAAGATAAATGGCAAACACCATTATTTTTCCTGTAGCACCTGTGCTGTAAGCTCATTTAAATGTGTAATTCCATGTGTAGCTGCAATACTTAGAGAAAAATAATCTATAGTATATGTGTACCTTAAAAGCATAGTGAGAATTCAAAGCTGAAAAAGGCATAGTTTCAAATGTAGTTTGATTTTATTAGTTTTACTGTTTACCTTGGTTGTAAAGCAGAATGAAAGTAATAGTGAAGAAAATATTTTTGCCACATGATGCAATCCTGTTATTTAGCAGTGTGCTACAAAAAGTGACCATTATGAGAAAATAATAACAATTCTGTAAGCAGGCTTAAAAATATCTCTGTGAGCACTGCCTTGTACGAGCCAAGACAGAGTTCTGCAGCAGAGGTGCTCATAAAGCTATGCTGATTGTATTTCTCAAGTAGGGGACGGCTTGAAGGAAGTGTCCTTCTGTACATGAGATCATGAGATCTTCTGCTGTCACTGTGACCCATGACTCACCAATGGGATGGGAATTTTAGTCACATATTCAATATTTGTAGAGATCAGTACATTAAGCCGGTTTATGTGGTGTGTCCAAGTCTTTTCTAGAGAACATGGTTAGAATTCTGTGTGTAATCTGTTAGTTCTTACAAGTAAATCCAAAAGCTATTTCCTTCCTTTTGTGCAGAATTTGTAATTTAAACTTAAGTTTTAACTTCATTTAGGGGAAAAGATATTTTACTTGGGCTTAAGAAAGCTAAATTGGCTTTATATGACAGTGCTGCAACGTTAGCCAGAATATCCTGCCACTTGCCATAGCCAGGAGAGAAACCCCAGACTGGTACTCAGAAGACTTGACTGTTATTTCCTGCTAAGCAACAGATTTTTTTGGTATGACTTATTCCTTCCTTGCCTCAGCTTCCTTAGCAACAAAATAATGAGAATAATGATCAATGGGACCTGTGAATCATGATTTATTTACTGAAAAGTGTTTTGAGATCCACAGATAAAAGACGATACATAAATGCAAAAGACTGTTAGTTAATTATTCATTACAAGAAAAAATAATATATAGGTTTACACAATATTTAATATGTAATAATTTACTTTTTAGAGAATGGAAGTACAAGAACAATCTAAATCTTTGCTTACTGTTTTTTTCCTAGAGGTTTTTATAGGGAGGTAGTTACTATGTTTCTTTATAGAGTTATAAACAGTCTGACTTTTTAGCTCCTTACAGTAGCTGACTTTAAAAAAAACAACACCAAAACCAGATAATCTTGTACTGTTTCTGAATTACATGATTTTTTGAAAAACTTGACGTATCCATCAGTGAGACTTTTCTTACTATAGATGTATGAAACTCACGCCAGAGTTTTAGAAACCTTTTTGATAGTCTTCCCATTTATTCAGATCAGTTCTTCTTTAGTTTCTTAACAAACTGTTGAGCTTTTCACTATTTTCATATAAGTTTATTTCTTCTATAAATTGGGGGGGGGGGGGACACAGGACGGGACACTGGTCAGTTACAGCAAATAAGATCAAAGGAGAAGGTAACTGGATAGATCCAGATATTCCTGCTTAATTTGGAAGGCACATAACGCACGTCTGGAGTGCCTCCTAGGAAATGCCTGAGATGTACTTTGCACTAATCTTTGAGCTGTATTCTGACAGTTATTTCTTCATAATCCTCATCATAAGCCTGTGCTCTTTGATGAATAGTTTAACCCTAAACTCTGAGCTGGATAATTCTATAGTATGAAAATTATCTCATTGCTGCTACTAGAAGTGTCTAAATAGCTAATTATAATTTAAAAATACAGTGATGACACTGACAATTCTACTCATGGACCACTTGTGTGACAATCCTTTCCTCCTCTCCATTGAAATCTCATTCTATATGTTTACATAAATGTTAAAATAAGTGATGGGTAGATATTTCTGTTGCTTGGCTTTTGAAAATTCCTATGTTTTCATTGATCGGTGCACTTTTGAGTGTGCTGAAGGTAAGTTCACAGGTAAGGATGAGGACAGAATCCAGGGAAAAGGTCAGATTTGATGAATTCCCTTGTTTCTTTAGAAACAAAGTCTTTACAAAAATCAATGACTTTTCTACATCAATACAATTTTTTACACTAACTTGTACCTCAGGCTGTTAAAAGTCATTGTTTGCCTACTGTATGCTTCTGCTTTAAAGGCTCTGGCATGTGACCGTTTAATAACTATCTATGGTTGTTCTGGAAGAGCTATGTTTTGCAAATAAAACTTCGTTTTCTGTAACCTATTATTACTTTTTTTGTTTCCTTTTAGAAACTTGGCTGCAATTCAGGTGCAGGTTCATCCTGTAAACCCTAGAATGACCTCCAATTCCATTGTATCACTGCCTTTCATTACACTGACTCCCAAGATAAATTTTCTTTCCAAATGTGATTTGTCCATGTTGGCTTTGTGATCAGGCTGCATATGCTAGTCCTATTTCGGTGATCATTCTGTATTGTAGCAAGGCCATTTGCTTCCATATGGGTTCCTCTCCCAAGCTACCTCTAATGACCTCCCCTTCCTAAATCGGATGCTTCTGTACTACTTATCACTAGTTCTGTTCTTTAAAGTTTTGAAGTTCCACAGAATTCATGATCAGTTTGTTTCAACTTTTCAGAACTGTACCTATCAGTACTCTTCTATTTTATGTATCAAATTTAATATTTATGTGTATAATGCATAAGTTTATTGAAACTATTTTACTTTAAAAGTGACAATTTTGTTGGATTGCAGCGAAAAGAAGTCATTAGCCCTCCTGATACAATACATCTAAAAATTAAGCAATTAAAATAAATGGTGGTTTATTTATTTAATTTTAAAAGTTAATCTATGCAACACTTCAAGAAACAACTACATGGTGTTGTATATTAGGAACTGTTGACATTCTACTGAATTAAGTACAACATTTTGGTTTTTTATGCTTCTTGAGGTGGTAATGAGAAAAAAGTTTTTAAAAAATGTGTGCCTTGCTGTATTTCTTATACCATTTATTAAAAAGCTGCTTTCACAGTAAAATTATGTTGGTTTGAAAGAAGGAAATAGCAAGGTTAAGATGTGTGAATAATTTCTGTATATATGTATAACCAAGTGCAAACATTGATGTATAATGACAGTATAAAATGCTTTCATGTTTGTGATGTCCAGTGATGTGGAAAATATAAGCCTTAAAACCATTAGATTGCATGGTAATTAGAATTGGCACAATAAACATAGTTTATTGGGGAAAAAAAAGCAGAACTTGTGATCTGTTTTACCTGCGTTCCAAGAACAGAATGATTTATCAAAATACAGAAGATTATGGGTTTTTTTGCAAATATTCCCTAGAGGTATGTGATTCCATAGCTGGTGAAGATTTTTATTACCTAGATCAGAAGTAAAGAACTTTTTCATTAAAGATTCTGCAGGTCTTTTGGACTGAAGAAGGAGGCACAAATATTTAGCAATTTAAACTAGGACACTGCCAACTGCAGTGGTGGCAATGATCAGGCACACATTTATAGCAGATCTTTTCTTTGTTTATCAGTAACAGTTTGTTGCCTGCTTCTTAAAATTTCATGCATTTACATAATTATATTGAATAAGCTTTTTATATACTTATACAGACTGGTGGTTTCAACGACTTAGCCTGTACATTTTAGATGGTTTTATCTTGTGTTAAACTATATTGGGTGGCTAAAACAAGCCAGACAGCTTTATAACCTACCTCTACAAACATGGCATTCATCTCCTAAAAACCCTATGGAAGGGATGTGAAGAAATGTAAAAGGCAAGAAAAGCTCTCCCATACAAATTTTAATCATTAGTTTTCCGAGTATATAAATGTTTTTACAAAAAGCCTCAACATCCTTCTTCCTTTAAGAAATGTGTATTACTTTGACAAGCTTAGCTAGAAGCTTAGAGGAACTACGCTGACCAGAGGATGTGTTCATACAAGACTGAAGGAACAGGTATTTAAAAAAACCCAAAACTCATGTTTTCCAAATTATTTACCTCCTCCTATTACTGCAAGAAGCAAGTTGTTTCTCTCAATTTTAACTTCCACTGCGTAGCCTTGAGTAGGCTATCATGTGGATAGGGCAGCAGAAACAACTCTGCTTAACCAAGAGTATAGAAAAGTATAAATAAAAATATTTATAAATAAATTATAAGAAGCAATTATTAAGAAAGACTTTTGAATCCATAAAGTTTTCTGATCATGCATATCCTGTATCATGTACAAATCTATAGATTAATCTATAATTACCTAAAATCTATAACTGTATAGCTAAGGATTACTTTAATATAATTTAAATATTTTAATTCAAATATATATATAAAGAATTCAGAATACAACTCTTAATTTTAGTAAAGTATTTACAATGACAATTATGTTTGTTTATGAGTTATTTCAAACATGATTTTTAAAATTATTTTGAAATGAAATTGAATTTAGAACCATTCTTTTTTTTTTTTTTCCTCCACAGCATTTTCTGGTTTACGTTGCATTTTTTAAAACTTGCTTTGATTATAGTCAAACCTTACACTATGACAACAGGAAAGCTAGTAAGTCAGAGGCTTTTCAGATCTGTCACCTCACCCAACAGACTGTGCAGAACTCCATCAATTACTTGTACCATTCTATTAGGCCATTTGCCACAAATTCACTTTTTTCCTGGGGGAAAAAGGTAGTACTTGTCAAATCAATAAACCACATATTCATCATACAATATCTGGAATATTATATGGTCACAACTCAAATTTCTGTGGTTCCTTTCTGAGAGATGCCGAACATTTTAATTTAACTAGTGTTCCCAGATCTATATTATTTAATCTCATGAGATAAATTCATCATTTTTATGACTGTGATGCAAGACCCATCATTACCAACTATTCCTTTTTTGGCATGGTTAGGAGATTTACCCTTTTTTATTTTTCTTCTCAGAATATATTGGACTTTGTTGTCAGTAAAAATTGATTGCTAGAGGAAAAGAAATCTGATATATACAGGATTTATTCATGTCTTAGGGTAAGTCATATGCTTATGGCCAAACTGTGCCTAAAACTTTGTTAATTAGTTGCCAGCAGGGGTTAAACCACGACAAACTTTCAAGAAGTTCTAGTGGCAACTTCCTAAAGAAAAATACTGGTATAGTGTAAAATTAGTGTTGACATACCAATATTACCTCTAAGGTCAGCCTATACGCAGATTCCTGTATTGATCCTGTTCCTTGGTGGTGAAATTCTCTTGCGATGTAGAAGCATGCTGCAAGCTTTCTGCAGCATTTATCTCCACCCAAAGTTCCATAGGCTGCTTTTCATTCCACACACTCCCTGGCTAATGCTTGAACAACATCTGCAATGTGTGAGGAGGCCATTTGACAGCAACGGCCCTGACACGTGGATCTCCCTTTCCTGCCTGCTTCACATTCCTCCCACGGAGAGCCAGAGCTCTCCAGCTCCAAGTGAAGGGAATGCACACAAACACTGGTGGTAAAACACATGCCCGGGACTATAATTTAAAAGGTGTTTTGTAATCACAGTAGTTTTATACATGGCTAGCCTTGTAAACCACGTCCCCAGTCTTTTTCACTTAACAATTTGTCTTTTTTCCTCAAGGTAAGTCAAAGAGTTTTTATAGAACAGTGCTTCTGCACCTTTGTCACAGTAAGAGAAATTTAGGTGGCATCTCTATGTCCTTATGGTTGGTTGTGCTGTTCATTGTGTACACGTAAGCATGCAAACATATGCAAAGATACTGAAATTGTTCCTGTTTGTTTCACAATAAACTCAGATAAAGAGTCTCTGTCAGTTAGATGGCATCTCGACCTTCCTCCTTGGTGACAGGATGCACGGCTGACATAGCCTCCGGTGTCACACATTTTAGATTTTTATTCCAATTCCTCTGTGTTGAGGAAAACAACATATTTTGACTAAAATGTATCTGGTAAAAGGGTTGCCTTTTTTTTCTTCTTCTTCTTTTTTTTTTTTTTTTCTTGAAGACATCAGGAACAATGTTTTAAAAGTTCCTGTGCTGCAGTGCACAGAAAAGGGGTTATTAATGTTTAGGCCAGATGGTACTAATAGTTGGCTCAAGAGGATTAACAGGGATGTCAAGTTCTAAGCCAAGTCAATCTCCCTTCACTGACAAGTTTCTACAAAGTTATTCCTAACGAGAGCATCGCTTTGAGAGGGATTTTGGCCAACAAATGACATCTGATCTATTGCCCTCAGTGCTGCGCTTCTCATTTTTCAGACTCGCCCTGTCTCTTATACCTTTTCTACCAACCTGAATTGCTTACATTTTTCATGTGAGTACTGTTTGCTCAGTAAATACATGTTCATTCCTGATTTTAGAAATGTTTTTCAGGACTGGACCATAAATGAACTTGACATCACTTAGGTCTGTGCACTGGATGAATTCAAAGTGCTTTGGTGCTTTGAAAATGGAATTACCTATGCAGTAGCAAGTAGTATTACTTTATTTCTGGGGAGTGGGGAAATAAGGTAAGTTAAAAGTGAAGTTAGATTTGTATAAGTCAGTAATTTTAGTGTACAAATATTACTGGGATATTGTGGTTATTGCCAAACAAAATCTTAAAAATTACAAGTAGTACAGAATTACACCATGCTTAAAATGAAATTATATGGTGTGAAAAAAAGACAAAAGTTTTTACTTCCACTTTATGTTAAGCTCACGTCTCTGTGACATTCTGTGTTTGCAAATGAAAGTGAAAATAATTTTTAAAACACATGCAAGATTTTTAAGATATTCCTCTTTCTTGTAATTACTGTGAGGGTGTTTTAAATGCAGCAAGAATCCAGTTGTAGCATTTTGCAAAGAAACATTATGAGAGTGACAGGGAAAGGCAAACATATTTGACAAGATTTGAAGCAATAGCAGAAAAACAAACTGTTCTTCATGCACTTCATTTACAGAATGAAAAAAGTCAGACTCTGGAAGAATGAATATTGAGCATCAACCATCTACCCCAAATCTATCCCTTTTTTTCAGGGGGAGATAAATGCTACGGGAAATAATATGCCCTCGAGCAAGGTAGTATGGCAATTTCTCATACAGGCTACTTGTGCACGTATACTTGAACTTCTGCTTTCTGATTTCTGCTGAATCGAAAGCTTTATCCCAGAACTGCCTTTAGAGGGCATGGGTTTTGCTATTTCTTCATAGGGAACTGGACCAAATTTGGGCTGAGAAACATCTGCCTCTAACAAGCTTGAAAATGAAGTTGTAGCAAGCAGAATTTAAATAATATACAATAGAAGACAAAAAAATTATAAAGGGAAAAGAAAACAAAAAAGCACTCTTTCTGTAAATCCTAGTGGTCCCCTGCCAGTAGTTTAATCAAGAATACTCTAAGCTGTGTAGGATTATGATAGTTCTACTAACTGATCATTATTTATCCTGACATACTGATGCCAAACAGATCTATGCCTCTCTATGGTTTGCGCTTTAGTTACCTCAAAGTAGGGCTTTTCAAAGTGCTGAAAAGATTATGGAAATGTCTTTTCAACAGTTAAAATCGTGGCACAAATTAGAAAAGAGCCCAGCCCCACAGCTCTGTTGGGTTGCTGAGCATCTGTGCCAGCCCAGCTGATCAGTGACGCTTTTGGCCATATTTTGTGGAGGCAAAGTCTTTAAAAGGCTTTTCATGCACATAGAGCTCTATGTTCCACTATTAATATGCCTACTAAAGAAAGCTTCCTCTGTAAGGGGAGTCTGCCTTAAATGAGCGTGTAAATGTGTTTCAGACTTGTTGCTGTTCATTTTACATATTCCTGCATCTCTTACCCTCTGGTCTTTCGATCTGAACAGTTCTCTACTTGTAGCTTTTCTTCTTGCACAGTTCAGCAGCTAAAGGAAGAGTTTGCATCTTGTAACAGGCCATTTACAGGTAACGTTTTGGAAGGCGTGCAAGTGGCAGCCAGAGCAACAGGGGCTTGGAGCAAAGCGAAGGTGGCTGGTACATCTGTAATGCTGCAGCTGTGCCAGCTAGGCTGGAGGGAGGGTTCGGATCTGCCAGCGACATGCTGGCTGATGACTGAAAAAGAAGAGAGAAGCAGAGGAGGAATTTGAGCTTCAAGGATAGTTGATGGGAACTAGTTCTGGTTAAAATATTTGTGGAATGATAGGAGCTTATACAGGATCGAAACAGATTTATCTCTATTGCTAGACTTGTAATTGCAAACTGCAAAGTGATGCTATTTGTGAATACTCATTTTTCTGAATCTGCTGTTCAGTATGCCAAGTATATCAATCAGATGTACCATTGTCAGTTAATTAACATTTGATTGCATTAAACATAGGGTGTTGAAGAGGAGGTTTCTTCTTGGAGGAGGAGGAAAATCTGTGTGTGAGTTCTTTGGAGGGACAGGATATGTTCTTAACAATGATTGTCAATTGTGAGTAAAGTCAAATTATAATTCTGTGTGTAGATATTTCTGTGCCGCTTGCCACTCTTAGGGCCATAGTAAGAGGAGAAGACAAAGACAGTGAGTAGATCTGTACCTTAGTCCTTAGCCATATATCCTGCACACTGGATTTTCATATATAGAAAAGCATCCAGAAATGTAAAGGTCTCCATATGAGACAAATGTGGAAGTAAGATATCTGAGAAAAGAGAAGAAACAACATAGAACAAAATGAAAAGAAAAAATAAAAGAAAGGAAGAGGCGAAAGGGAGGGAGGAATGGAGGGAGGGGGAGAGGGACAGTTGAGTTATGCCTACAGCGTATATCTATAACTATTTGATAGCATTTTGTAACACAACAGACATGATAGTATTCAAAATAATGAATGGTTTAGTTAAGACAAATCTGTCTGTCTTCTTCTCCCAGCCATATAATACCAAGTCACTCACAGAAATGGATTGGTAGTGAATTTAGACATGATGGAAGGAGATACCGTACTCCTTTGCATGATATATAATTAATCTGTGGAATTTCATTTCTACGAGAAATTACTGAGTCAAATAGCTTAGTGGGATTGTAAAGGAGTCTAAATATAGAACAGGCAGCTGTGCTAAGATAGCAGGTTAGTTCAAACTAATGACAGTGGAGCGCAAACTTCATTCTCCATGATGAAAGCTGTTATCCACTGAAAGAACAGGGGAAATTTCCCAAACTCAATGCAAAAATGGCCAAAGCAAGATGGAAGATTTCTGCCTTCCTCTGAGGCAATAAAAAATGGGCCGCTGACAGGCACAAGGCACATACAAAAAGCATAGAAAATGCCTGTGTTTCTTTTCTTTCCTCTTCATTCCCTTGTTGAGAATGAAGATGTGATGTCAGAAACAAATTATTTCAATTACTTGACAAGCTATTGTGCTGCAGTGTAAGAAATTATCTTGAATATGATTTTGCAGATAACTGTAACCAGGTTTCCATATGCCATATGTAACATATACATGGTTACCTAGAAGGAGTTAACTGTGATAAATTATATTTCAATAAAGAAAACACTCATATTTCAGCCCAGTTGGGTAACAATATTTCAGAAGAATAACCCTTCTTTAATCATATACTTTGATGGAGGAATGCTCATAAGCACATCAGCACAACTCAATTCTTCCACAAGGACTGACATCTTAAACTGCTCTGCACAATGAATCACCTTGTCAAATAAAGTGCGAAATGGAAAACCTGTTTTCAAACTCATCTGATATAATGACATTTACAACAACATGTTTGAGGTGATAAACCGACAATAATAATTATATTTCTCTTAGACTTCCATTGTACTTTGAAAGTTTTATGCAATCATATGCTCTTTTTTTCTTTCTTCCAAGAAAATTTTATACCAGGACTTTTACTTTATGGGTCTTCAAAATAAGCCAGGAGGGAAACCACATTTTGCATACAACAGGAATTCTTAATGTTAACGTTTCCTTAGAAGAAACTATATAGTTTAAATTGCAAGCCAACTTATATATCCTTACCCAAAGATTCAGGCAGTTCTTTTAGAATATGATAGCCATGAAAATTATTTTCTTATGGGTTTTCAATGGTGATCAATAATATTTATCTTTCCTGATCCTTATCATGACCGTAAACACACTAAGGAATACCTTTGAATGTATGTCTTAAGGTTAGTCAAATCGAAAAGATGTTAATCTTAGATATCTACATTCTGATAATCATATTTTATCATATGCTTATGAAGCTTGTGGAAGGATAAAAAAGAAAACAGTTTCAGGAACATCCTTCCAGTTGCTCTTGCCACTGTCGGGACAGTGTTCTTGGCTTGCCCTGTCTCACCTACTGCAACTGGCATCTCACAATAGGGGCTCAGATGTCATCAAAACAGGTAGGTGGCTGAACCCTGGCACCCGTGAACAGGGGCTGAGATTTCATCCAGCTCTTCTAAAAAGAAGGTTTGACGTGACATTTTTAGAGGTATTAGAACTGCAGTTATTTAGTATCAGCAACAAACACATATAGGTCTGGTGCTGTACAAAAATGGGCCTCTGGGGAAAAGCTTGACTTTCAGCACTGAATATGTGTGCTGAGCTGGAAAACAAAGGCTTAAGAATGTGGGATAAACTTCCCAGACTGGTGAACAGCAGCTGACAGTCTTTAATAGAAGGAATGAAATGACAGATCAGGTGCCCAGAAAGTAGCATTTGGTAAGTGTTGTATATGAGCCAGCATGTGGTGAAGAAGGATTTGGTGAGGCTTCTGCACAACCAAGAAAAAGATTTCTCAAGGTATGTGTGGGATACTAACAGAATTCTTGCAATGGCTATAGTTATATACTTGTATCTAAAGTGTAGCTGGTAACTATATAATCTTTACAATACTGTTAGCTGAAACATCTGTTTGGATAAAAATGTCCTTATCTTATGCTTCATTACCAATGGACATTAATACACGACAAAATGTTTAAATTAACATTTAAGTTATTCCCCAGTGCTTCTTCTTTTGTGACTATATTGTTATTTTTGCCTTGCGCTAAAGGTAACAATACAGTAGGTTTTGGAAGAGCACCTGTTTGTTATTAAAAGGAGAAAACAGCAACTCCTACTTGCAATGTCTCCTACATGAGACATTTCTTATCAGCCAAATTTTAAAAAAAAGCAAAATTACATAGTATACAGTTCTTCCATTTATGCCCATCCACATTTAAAGCCAGGTCCAAAGTCCTTGGGTGTAGTTTCATTGTGACGATGTTAGCGAACAGAAGCCAAGCTGTTCCTACACAAGGATCCATAAACAGTGGTCCTGAAAAGGGAGCTCTTGCCGTTTCATTTACTGGTAATGCCTGCACCATAAAGCAGGCTACAGACTCACATTGTCTGTTTTGTTTTATCAGGAAGTTCTGTTCTCAGCACAGAGGGCATGATTAGAATGAAAGGGGGAAAAGATCCCTTAGTATTTCATCCTTTGCTTTATCTTAAAATGGAAGCTGGAGAGTGAGGTCTTGTATTCACTAGGGCAAAGCAGTGTGTAAATAAACAAGTGGTGATGCAAGTATGGGAAACTGGATGAGAATAGGAAATAGCTTACAAAGGCAGTATTGTTATGATATTAAAAAAATTATACAGTGGCCCCATAAATAGCTATCCTTTATTGCAAGATAATTTTCCATTACATAGATAGAAACCAGAAGCAACTAATATGAACTCATTAAAGTGCTAATGAAGTGGGATGAATCTACCTATAGAATCAGAGGGCCAGCACCTGTTTGAAGTGTGGAAATGACTGAAAAAAGAATTACGATGCCTTTCCTTAGCCCAAACCCTTAAACATATTTACATATTGTATGCTTAAAAAAGGCATAGTGATTTGTTCGTGCTATAGCAGCTTCACCCAGACTATACTTCATCATACATCAATACTTTTGATTAAGTAACAATCTGGCATTTTAAACATTATAAGCTTGCTGTGGTGCTGCATATTACTCTACTGCTTCTATACTGGACTGGGTTTTTTCATGATCTCATTCTGGACATAGAAATAAGTCTCAAGGTCCACTTAGAAACAGATGGTTTTAAACGTAATTTATTTTGTAACCAAATCTTTACATTTTTCTGTTGTAATATCTTTGGAAAAAGCAAATAACAGTTGCTTTGATTTGAGTATTGGGTTCTATAACAAACTATGCACTTAAAAAGAAATAAAAATGACTGTGTTCTAAAGAAATTCTACCAGTTAAATAATACATTAACTAGCTATATTTTTAAAATTCCATTGCAATTTGTGACTATTGCTGCCAGCACAAGATTTTGCAGAATTTGTATCTTTTTCACAATTAAAATTGCCAAGTGCACAGTGCCATAACACAAGACAAATTGCCCTTTAGCACTGGCTAATGACAGAGAGCCAGCTTGATTGTAACATGCCACGATTCCTAGAATATAAACATGATAAAAAGTAAGCAATGACAGAAGACCTTTAAATGGATCACTCAGGTAAGTCCCCTAGATTAGGTGATGGAATGGTTCCTGGCTTTAAATTCCTGGCTACTTTTGTAAGAGTAATGTTTTAGTATTTTTAAAGACAAAAATGGAAGAGGTATTGCACTATTGATTTGGTTTACAATCTTTAAGAGTATTTACATAAGACAATGCTGAAAGGCTTATTTTTAGTAGTGTAAAAACAAAAGCTTTAGTGTTTTTATATATTTAATACTCTAGTGCTTGTACATGTATATTCTACTGCTTGTATATGTATTCTGGGCAGCTGCATAATTTAGTGTTCCAAAAACTGCACTTACTTTTCCTGTCCTAACCAATACTGGCCTCCTTGCTAGACAAGCCCATACTTTTGCAGAGAACAGAAAACCCTTATCCCCCTCCCTTTTCAAAGGCACAGAAGGCTTAACTTAAGCACACTGGAGAACATGTAAAGAGAAGTGTGCCCCCAAGAGGGGACTACTATGGGGGTCCAGAGCAATAGCAAAAGAATGACTGTCTTTGCTCACGCTGGAGCAACCTTGAATTTTCTTAAAATCAAGTCCAATAAGGCCAATATCCAAGTTCTGAGGTTGCCCAGAGGAAAAGGTTTGTCAGACTATAATCTTTGTGGAAAAGTTGTTCCTTGACCTTTTTTGCCACTGTATGTCTACTGCAGCACAGGGAGGTCAAAAGTGCACTAGTTGTTAGCACCAAAGATGAAGCTTAACCAGACGCTGAGAGCAATGATTGTCAAACGGCTCCATTTGCAAGACAAGAAGTGTATCCTTAGCAGAGCAAGGGAGATGAAAGAGATTATTTTCTAGGGGTCACATTTGTTCTTCTCTTCTGACCTCTCTCAAGATTGCAAAAGAAGCTGTAAGAGTTTTCTATAGCAAAGAGGTGCTACAAAGAAAACGGGACTACTCTTTCCTCCTCTGCCTCTGCCAGTCTTCCAGCCACGGTTAAGCTCTGTTCTGCCTTTCTTTCTGGCTCTTTCATAAAAGCCTAGTGAAAGCACAAAAATTGAATAGAGAAATTAAAAGGACAGTTTCAAGTGCCTGTAATTTTACATATTAAAGCCCTTCGCAGAACCTGGAAATTAGTTTGGGCTGTGGTTTGAAGCTTTTGGTTGTTTCTTGTACTCCTTTCCTCTGTTTTTGTCATTAGTACCAGTACGGTGGCAGCACCTGGGAAGCCCTAGTCATGAGTCAGTGAGGTACCAGAAATAAATAAGCTGTTTCTGTTTTGCATTTCCAGCCTCCCTCTGGTTTTTATTAACTATACCTTGAAATGAACTTACCTGATTTAATTTCTGGTTCCCATAAACTCAACTCCATTCAAGGTGTTGGAACATTTCAGGGAACAGGTGGGTTGCAAAGCCATCCTTATTCCATCCCTTGGCCGTCAGGCCCCACTTCACCAGGGTACAAATATGAAATCTTGCATGAAGAGAGACTCTTCATAGGTACTCAGAGTTTTGAAGACACTGCAATGATACTATAGCAATTTATAGACGTATTTGGCTGATCTTAAACTACTTCTTTGATTTTTCTTAGAAACAGGAAAAACACATCCAAAAGCTATTCTAGCTCTAGAATGCTGAGTTTTCTGAACTTGAAATAAAAGATAAATTTCTGACCTGTCATTAAGTCTTCAGGGTATTATATATTGATAAAATTAATTATTTGCCGTTTAAAACGATGTGCCTTTTATTACAAGTAGTGAGTATGAAACTCATCACTTCTCAACTCTTTGACAAAAGATCAGGGTGGTGGATAAATGAAAGGGTTACTAGAAGGCACAGTGTGAAGTAGTTACTGGGTTTTGTACTTCTCTACTGCAACCTAAAAATCAAGTTTGACCTAATTTTTCAAGATCCAGGAGGGGGGAAAGAGACAATCTGTGCAGAGGCAACTAGGAAATATGTTTCAAGGCAATTGACTGGAAATATGGGATAAAACTCCCCAAGTTACTACAAGAAAAACAGCTATTGATTACATTTTTGAATACTCCCATCTTGACAACTATAACGATCCAGATATCACTTGATAAACATCCCCATAGCAGGAAGCTCAAATTATGGCCAAACACTTCAAAGCTATGCAAAAATTTTTAACAATGCAGTAAGTCAGTAGGATATGAGACTAAGAAGAGAGAAGAAATTCTGACAGTAATGGGCTACATTGTTTAGCTTGAAATGGGAATTCATGTACCTTTGCAAAGCTCTCTATCATAGCAATGGATTCTGTGATTATTTTCCTTATGATTTTAATTTATGTTTTACTGTCAGTCATCAATGTTTGTTTAACACGTGGAAAAGTTCTATTTAAACATTCCCTCAAGCTACTTGGCTAAACTTGCTATCCATTGGGTGCCTCAGAGGATAAATTATTGAAATCTAAGCAGATTAATACCTCATGCTTATTCCCATGGCTAATGCACAATTTTGCAGTTGGAATGAGTTTTAAGTCAGATTTTAAGGGATGGAAAAATTCTGCATGCCTTATAAAGTAAACAGGATCAAGTTGCATTTTCAGTTTGGGAGGAGCCCTTAAGACTCCCTTAATGTGGGAGGGATGGGCTGGTCACCCAGTGAGCCCATTGAGCAGCTTTTCAGTAACTACAACTCAAGCAGGCAACTCCCTAGTTAAAAGGATAAACTAGGAATGGAGAAGATCTTTAAAGGTATTTAATCTTGTTCTGGAATATCTTCACATCAAATAATGTTTTTCTGAAGTGAATAAAGCATTATCATTAATGGAACAAAACTGTCACTACCTTATTCCAGTTTCTGGGCTGCTTCAAAAATGTTGTTTTCCTGATAGTTAGAAACTTTCTTATAGTTCATTTTATTTCCTATGAACAAGAATCTTTATCAACAAGACAGTGATGAGAGTTATTACATATGGAATATTTTATAACTAAGACACAACATCTTTCTGTCTTGTTTCTTGTCCCAATGTCTTAAAACCCCCTGATAAATTCTCTCTCGTTTCAATTCAAGGAAACGGGGGAGTGGGGTGGGTGGGTGGGTGTGGGTAGAGGAATAATAGAAACTAATCTGTTCTTACAAAACCAGGATCTGAATAGAAAGATACCTCTGCAGTACTGCTGTACCCTCCCCACCCAACCCTAAAAGCAAGAAACAACATCATGATCTACTACAAAATGAATGAACGTAGGTCTCAAAATTTGGGGGTCTCAATCTATATCTGAATCCTGAAATGAGTTGTTTTTCAGAAATTCTGATTAGCCCCTATTTAAATGACAGCTTTCAAATTGGACCATGTAGATTGAATTTAGGGTCCTAAACCTTAAATACCTAATGTAGGTGCCCAGAGTCATTAAATCTGATGTTCTGGATGCTTTGTAGAGCTGTCAGAAAACTTTTATGTATCAAGGGTAATATTAAATATAGCTTTCAACATTAAAAATGGCTTGTGGCCCTGCTTCTCCTGTTCTCTCTCACTCTTTCTTTCTCTTTCTACACTTTTTAACTCAAACACCATCCTTCATTGTAGCAATGGAGTGTTAAGCCAAACTCAACATGTAGCTCAACACTACTATAATACAACTGACTGTTGTGATATGGACTGTGCTTCCAGCAATGAGTAGAAAATACTGTACTTAGCACATTTTTTTTGTACCTCTTCTCTTAAATCTTCTGCAAAGCACATTTTAAAAAGCAGGCATGACCTGGCTCATTGTGCTCAGCATCTTTTATAAACTCAGCGGAGCTGTGGAGAACAAGTACAAAAAACATGCTTCTGCCTTGATGTATCAGAAAGAAACAAGAATACCACAGAGGCTGACCTGAGCATTATGAATGTATGTTATGGACCGGAGCCAGGAGGTGTGTTAGGTTGATTACCTCAGAAATAGTTGAATGACAAACAGCAATGATTAATTTAATAGAAAAACCAGCTATACAAAATGTATGAAACCTAATGAAGATCCTACTGCAATTATTTCCTTGTGCCTGTTAAGTTTTTCAAGATCCAGATGCTTTTCCGATAATTAATTGTATAACTCACCATGCTTCTCAGATTTAACTTGAAATTATTTGCTTTGGAGAAAGGAAGTACTCAAGTCGGTTGGGATTTTTAAGTAAACAGTAGTTTTTCAAATACAGAGGTTACAACTTACATTATCTTTTAATTATATGTTACTTTGTAGGAAGTTATTCATTCCACAAAACTCAATACAACATTCTGCACCCAGGAGGGTTACTGCTGGAATGACAACCATGCAGTAGGCTAGAACTGAAGTATGTTGCCTAAGTAATATAGACTTCATGCAAAGAATCAATGATCTGGTTGGTACCTATTATGATAACATACTCCTACAAAAGTAAAAGTATAATATGATACTGAGTGAAATTAATAGGTCCTGGTCATGCTGAAAGGTAATAACGTTATATGAATTTGATACAATACATAAAGTCCTGACTGCATATAAACAAACTCATTGATTATAACCATTTACATATGGCCTATATTTATGGGGAAGGCTAAGAAAACAGAAAGAACATGTATTGTCTTCATATGTACGGGTGCCATTCAAATTTCTAAGTCATCAATTGATACCAGCTGACGTTGATGATATAGTTAAAACATGCTCAGAGCTAACTTAAATGTTCAAGGTGTTTTTGTTTCAAATTCAGCAGGGGATGAAAGCTCACCTTTAAAATCCAGGAAAAAGTGTCTGCTTTCATTGCACTTCTAATGCAAAAGGCTGAAGATTTAAACCCAGGTCTTTTGTACTACATCCTCATATAGTTCAATAAGTGTCTGAACTGATGCAGGGCTATGCTCACAGTCTTTGTCCTGGTGAATATTTAATAATTCAACAGGCAGGACTAACAAGGATTTCCCTTCCAAAATCCTTGCAGCCTTGTGGCTATAGCACTAGCCAAACAGTTAAAAACGAAGGCTGAAGTCTCCAGGGCAGAGTAATTTAAACTGTCTCCCGTATTTGGGGAGTGCTCTTATCGCAAAGATATTGTAGATAGGTTGGTGTCTTCTTTTGAAAGAAGACCGGTCATCACAATGCTTGTTGAGTCTTTAAGGGAAAAAAGGGTTTCCCCAACACATCATAAAGTGTCTTCAGTTCAGCAGGTTAAGGTATAAAACTCTCTCCTTTGTTTAGGGAGACTTTATTTGAAAGATATTTCTTCAAATAGTTATATAGCAGGCTATTATTTGAAAATATTGTCAAATTTTTCTTCAAAATGACGAATGTATTAGCTGTCATTGTGATTATTCTTTCACTGTAGCTTTACCAAACCCGATACCTACTTATTGTGTCCATATGAGATAAACTATTTTTGCTGGACAAGTAGAACAAGTAACTGTTTCCTTTTCCAGTAAAGAGGTGAGGAGTTTTGTTTTGTTTTGTTGGTTTTGGTGTGTTGTTGCTTGGGTTTTTTTAACTAATTACTTGTTCTCACAATGGTGAAAGAATGGTATCTATCTTTCTAGAATATTCAGGTATCACTATGTAAAAGATTTTTAGATTGCTTTGAAATTCCTATTCAGAGCACAGGCTCACATGCAATGGTACACTATGACAGTCCAAAAAGCCACTGTAAATGGAATGATCTTGCAGCTTAATGAAACAAGCAGAAGTTAATAATCTGATTAAGCTGGTGGCCTGCCTAGATACAAAAGCTTCTCATAGAATTTGTATATAAATTCCGTATTCCCGGTACCAGAAGAACATTTACTTCACTGCAGTTAGGTCTCTTTAACAGAAGGGGAAATAAAGCACAAAAATTGGCATTGGGGAATGAATACACGAGCAGTTGTACTGCATCTATATGAGGTGAGCACTGACAAAACAGCTGCAACAGCATTCAGTTAGAAGAAGAGAGTTTTACATTAATGTTTCTTGGCCTGCTTTTGAGGAAGGTTATGTCAACGATCTTAATGGCAGATTTAGCCTCTGCTCTTGTAAATCACTCTGGCTGTAAATAAGAATCTCCCTATGTGGACGTCTTCACTGGATTAGGACCACTAAGTGTTGTATTTTTGCTGGGAAGATTATGAGACACTTCAAACTGTAAATCTGAATACATTTGGGTACCAATCAGGCAGTTTTAGCACCAGCGAAAGTCTCGCTGACTTGAAGGGACTTTTGTCTGTGTAGAGAACAGGATTAGCCCTTCACATAGTTATTTCCTCAGAGAAAATACCAGTGGAATGAATGAGATGTGGTGCATTTCTTCTGAATTTAACATTATTTGCTCAAAATAGTTTTCTCCTATTTGTCATTTCCACATCCAGGTAAACTCTTTGTGTTACATACATCTGAAGACCACTGACTTGAGGATCTTCATTGCGCCTTTAAACCCATGTCATACAGCGCAGATGTTGGCTTCTCATCTATCTTGACACTATTTCCCAGATTTGTTTATCATGCTATTAATCTGTCATTAATGAGAATGACCCACATCAGAGCAGCTGTGGCACAGTTACTTCTGAGAACTGCATGCTGACAATACTTTATGTTCACTGGGTGAGAAGCTTCACAGATTCTGTAAGAACTGGGGTATGGCTCCACTTCCTAGCTGATGTCTTCCAAAAGGCAATGAAACAAATGAAAAGAATTAGTATCTTCCTTGGCATTCTCAATCAACAGAGCTCTTTTCTAGAATAAGAAATTTAAAGCCGTGATACTGATAACACAGATTAACAGCTACTGCACTTGAGAGTGTTGTGTAGACAGAGACTAGGTGGACGGAATCAAAACTCTTCTTTCTAATGGTATTAAAGTCCAGCAATAATTTTAATTTCTTAAATACATCAGGAATTTAGAGTTAAAATCATGGCTTTTATTCAAGCCTAGAAAGGACGGAGCAACCCCTGCAGAAGTCTCCAATGTGAATACCAGTTTTGCCCTGAAAACAGCCAAATCAGTCAGTGAATTGGACAAGTAGTAATGGGTAAAACTGGACAACTGGTACTAATTCTGCTATGCAGATCAAGAAATGTTCTCAGCCTCCAAATTACCTTTCAAAATTCCTACTTTAACCTGAGAACAGAAAATTTGATTCATCTCATGCTTTGAGAAGAGTAGGTAACGGGAGAGCTGTAGAAGTTAGGAAGTTAAAGGTTTTGAATGTTTTGAAGTCCTTTGGCTTTCCTACACCATTGGCCTATGTCTACATGCACCCTAAAAACACGACTATCAAACTGAAAATTAACAGAAAACTTAAAGGAGCAGTTGCATGTGCACTAGACTCCAGTGGCGTAGTATTTATTCTTCCATGTGCACCAAAATTCCATGCTGTAACAAAGCTGGTTCCTAGAGCAAAATTAAGTGAAACTAAATGAAAATATTGCTTTATGTGTACAGGATGAAGAATAACCTCCCTGTAATTCCCTCCCTCTTTAAGAGGTTTTTACCTCTGCCTGAAGTGCCTATAACATATTCCTGCTCGTTTCCTTTCCAAGCTTCCTGAAAACCTCAGTTGGAGGCCCTCTGGTTTCACAGGAGAAAAGCTATCACTTTATTCTCTAGGGGACACCCAGAACAAAACACTAGGACTTTGCATCATCTTGCTGCAACTCATGCAATCAATACCTATCATCGCCCCATAAACTTTACTCAGTTTCTTCATTTTGTCTGTTTGCTCCGTAACACCATTAGTTTTACAGTGCATTTTTTTTTCTTTGTGTGGAAAAATAATAACATCATGCAAATATTGTTCTTCTGGTTCTAGGCACTTTGTATCTCTGTTGGAATTTCAAGAGAAGAAGCATAAACATCAGCCACAATTATTGAAAGTGTTTTCCTTACTTAAAATAGTCAGTTTTCAAATGCTTTGAACAAGAAGTCAGACTAGCTTGTATGAGATGCCTGTCTTTGCACTAGCCTAGCAAATGCTGTTTGCTGAAGAGTTTTGTGAGAAAAGTAAACTGTAACTAAAAAAGCCAACACTGACTCTGGTTTAAAATATTTATGTTTATTGATTCCTATTTGTTTGTGGCAAGAATATTGCACTCTTGACAGCAAGGAACTAATAGGATCTGTGCAGCATATTCTTTCCTGCTATAAATTCTTACGGATGGGTATTACGGCAATTATGTCCCAAAAAATTACTGTTCTCTATGTAGACGTGTAGGCTTATGTCAGCCTTTCTGGTACTTGCCATCTTTCTGAAATCTAAGCCAACATGTTGTGAGGAGCGTCTTGGTCTACATGGGGTGACAAGGGAATTCTGAAAAAATCATGGTAAACGAAATTCATTCTTTGCCCGTTTCTCTCACAGCCCAAAGAGAAATCTTTGTGGCCTCTACATGTAGCAGTACATAAATGAAATGGAAAAGTGAGGAAAGAAAGAGACATGGGGGAAAGTGTGGAGAAGAGGCACAAAGGTTACAACTGGTCAGAATTAATGTACTTCACATTTTACACCCCCCTTAGACTTAATTTCCTTTGGGTCTCAGAATTACTTCCTGAAGTCAAATCCACAGGCCTTTTATTACAATAATCAGTATTGCTTCCTCAGGAAAACATGAGCAAAAATTTCATTCAATACCCTTGGTAGGAAATTTAGAAATTAAGATATACCACCACATCCTAAACAGGCTTCTAATTAAAGTGCTAGACTAGTTGGCATTTCATCATACTATAGAGTAGAATCTAAATGGAATCTCAATTAAACCAATTTTACACCAAATCCATCAACTTCTACATTTCAAATAAAAAAAGAAATATATGACAGAGACAAAAGGGAGGGACTTGAAACAATGCAAACATAGGGAACATAAAATGTGAGGTTGCAATAGCATAAATAATTTTCTACAGTCACTTCCCTACAACAGGCTCTTATTGACATCAAAAGACACCAGATCTGCATTTACTAGTCCTTATGTTACATTGATGAATATTTCAGAGGCTTGATTTCATGGCTGCATCACTTAACAAAGAGTTGTTTATCTTTATGGAGACAAACATGGAATTAGTACCAGTTTTCTGGGCTCTCACACATTCCCTGTTCAAAAATTAGCTGCCATATCTCTCTCAGCTGCTGAGCATACTCTTACAGAAGATCCCCCGCAACTTTTATAGCCTCACTTTATTGCAAATCATTCATATTTAAGATGATTTATGTCATACTAGCATTTTCATTTGGATTCAAAGCATGCTTTTGAATAGTAGATCACAATGATTTCCACTTACCATGCTTTCGTTCACATTGCAGGTGGTGTGAGAACACGCAATCTAAATTGCTTTCAGGTAAAACATTTTAAAAATTATGTCCCAGTGCTCTAATGTACAGGAGCTGTAACGCACGCCTCTTATGTAGAGGACCAGACTAGAGCTAGTGTGAAAGGATCCTTTTTCCACCCTCCAGGTGGATATGCATTAGAAAAGTATTGTATGGAAGCAGGGTCCTCAGCACCAGCTGTTCTTCTCTACAGATATGACTTGGGCTGTGTTTACATGATGAAGTGGTGCAGCTAAGAGAAGCAGATTTCTAGATGAAAACATTTCAAAACAGAGCAAAGTAAGTTCTGATTTATATGATATTTTGGTGGTTGATTTGACTTTTACTGAAATAACGCCAGTCTCCCCACTGATTTGAGAGCTGATTCTCTCTGTTTAATGAGCTGTAATTAAAAATAACAAACACTCCCCTCTCCTTCCCCAAAAACATGCCTGTTGCTTGTTTGAAAGCTTGCTCTTCTCAATTTGGTAATTATCCCTACCATATTTCATGATTACATTTCCCCTCAAAGGAGCACTGCCAAAAGGTAGGAGGCTGCATCTGTCTGGGGGGGAGGGGCAAGGTACCCCTGGGCTGCTCAGGCTGCTTTCTAACGTCACAAGGATGGCTGTCATCACCTGCCTGTCAACCACACATAAGACTCATCAGGTGAGTTTACTATTTGAGCACTGCCCAAAGGGACGAGAACTCAAGACCAGAATCCTGCTGTTCCACAAGGTACTGTGTGAATGTTAAAAAAAAAAAAAAAAAAAAAAAAAAGTCAGCTAGGACTTGTGTCCTGAGCAAGAGCATCTGCTGACAGGAGCAAGAGCATCTGCTGACAGTGAGGGAGTCAGCCAACTAGCTGTCAGAAAAGTAGTCGTTTTTTTCTTACAGGCTGAAAGTTAAATTACTTGTAAAGAGCACTCTGCTCACACCCGTTGAAACCGTGCTCTGCAATAGTTTGCTGACTAACATTGCTTTCCTATAGGCTTGTTGTTTTAATGCACTTTGCATATTTTTTTTTTTATGTCCCCGACATTACAAAGCAAGCAAGCACACTAGGAGGACTAGCCAACCACTTACAATAGGGTGCAAGTTCCCCTACCAGCATGGGTAAAGTTTAGACACTGGTTTGTGCTCTGTAATTCCAGAGTTCAAGTTCAGTCACTCCTGAGGCACATGCAGATGTGACTGATGTTTTTAAGTTGGCTTTTAATGCTACAGAGAACCTGGTACCAACAGGCTGCTTGGCCGATTGCAGTCCTCTGTGGTTTTGCTTTCTTTCTTGGTTTTTGTTTGTTTTTTCATTTGTTTGTTTTGAAGATCCACAATCAGTCTTTCCCACTTCAGTTTGGGGTTGGTTTATTTGGTTTTTTTTTTAATGAAAGTTATTCACTGAAGTTTTTTGAGTTTCAGTTATTTCTTCAGTTAATATATCAGATGTCCTTTTTTTTTTTTACTACAAAAAAGAGTCTACTTCTCTTCAAGTGCAAGTGGGTTTCCTAATGATATTAGTGGGAGCTCTTTGTGTGAAATATGAGATAAAGTTATTTTGTTTTGGGGACCCCCCCCCCCCCCCCCCAAACCATTAACACCTGAAAGCAGTTTTTTTCAATATAAAGCAAACATGGTTAAAGACATCCCACTTTCTTAATCACTCAGGTAAAATTTTGTAACAGAAAGCCACCAAAGAGACCTGAAACTACAGTCTTAATTCAGAGAAAGTGCTCTTTGAATCCTATGAAAATTTTAGCTGAATAATGATTGTAGGATCTAATGATTAAGACACAAAGAAAGACTTAAAGCCCACCAGTTGAAAAGAAGCCTACAATGCCAAACTGACACTCTTAACAAAATATACTAGTTCAATTGCTACTGAAAACAAACAAAAAAGGCAGAGGTTCAGAAGGCAGCCTTGTGGCTTCATGATGAGTGGTGGAGTAAGACTTCAACAAGAACCAACATGTTGCTGTGGAAATTCAAAATGGAAAGAACACCAAGGGGTGAAAATACCTCAAATCTTGGTTAAGATGAGAAGGCAGAAAACATTTCAGCTGAGTGACATAATGCTAAAAAATGTTTTAACAAGAGAAAGTTGTCTCTGTAATATCAAGAATAAAGTCAGTCTTACAGGCAAGATATACACCATATGTGCTCATCAAGAGCATTCTTAGATGTGTTGCAACTCCTTTCCTGGTCTGCCTTTACATGGAAACCAAGTTGCAAAGTGGGGTCATTCCTGGCTTGACCTCACCTTGGCACAGAGGTGGGCTGCGTACATAGTACACAGTGAGACTTGTAAGCTTGGTAGTATTCCTGAGCCTTCCAGATACATCATTCATACTCCTATTTACTTCAGAAGAGGCAAGACTGAGCTAAGTGCTTGGTCATAAATGATAAAAGAAATTAAAATAATGCCTTAAACCTGTGTAAGGTACAGTACCAAACAGCTTAAAAATAATTCCTTCAAAGCAAGTAGAGGAAGGTGACAGAAAAATTAAGGCAGGGAGACCCAGTAAAATTTATACTGGGAAAGACTGAAAAAGGGAATACTTGAAGTATATGAGCAGTTGCAAGTTGCCTGTTTAAGATGACTGACACCCTAACAGTGCCAAAGGAGTTACACTGTGAACTTATTGTACCACTGGCATGTTCATCGATTTTAATTCCTGATAAAGTAAGATATACAGGACTGTAAAAGGAAGAGAAGATAAAAGAAATGAGGAAAGAAAAGAAGGGGAAAAATAGAAAAGTAAAAGGATTTCAACTTTCAAAAATGTTCTGACCTTTGGCAGTGACTACTTTGTATCCCACGGAGAGGAGGAATGGCGCCAATAAACATCCAGATGACTAAAGAGTTCTACAAAATAAGCGCTGTGAGTTTAAAACTAGTAAAACTTAACTGTTGGACATGATTACTTTTTTTTTTTTTTTTTTTTTTTTTTTTTTGACAGAGTAACTGATGACTTTATTTAATAAGCTAAGAAAGTCTGTAAGAATCTGTCTGGTTGGACATGAAGTGATGTTTATAGAGCTGACTGTACTGCATTTGGATTCTGGTTAATATTAGTCTATATTTGCTTCTAGTTTTTACAAACTCAGATCAGTTTGGTTTGGAGGATATGACTTGCTATGACAACCTGGATGATCGTATCCAAAGGGTATTGACCAACAGCATCAGTCAATGGGAATGAGACCCCTAGATTACCACAGGAATCTGTATTACGCTCGGCCTTATTTAACTTTTAACAGAAAGGCAGTAAACAGAGCTACTAATTTTCACAAATTATGTTGAATTGCAAGGAGCAGCCATTACTTGTGAGGAACAGAGAAATAATAGCAGAGAAAATCTAGAAAAATTAGATTTGTGAATAGAAAGTAATCAAATCAGATTCAGTTACAAAAAATAAAAGGTAACACACAATTAGTACATTAATCCTAAATGCCCTAAAGCTAAGCAGGAGACCTAAACCAGTTCTTTGAATATGATGTTAAGTTATAGTGAGAGCGAGCTAGATAAGAAGATGCTGTTTGATAGAGTACAAAAAAAGAAGCCCTGCAAATATGATCTCTTTGTGCGTGTCTACCGCATCAGGAAGCCAGGAGGCAATGTCCTTATAAAATAACTGATTCAAAGCTCACTGAAGCAAATGGAAGGACTCCAGCCCCTGTCAATAGGCTTGGATCAGGCCCTAGGCATGTCTGTGTGAAGTCACTTGGAACATTGCATTCCCTTTTTAGGCACAACCATTACCACAAAGACACTGAGAAACTGAAGGAAGGCCAGAAAACTCTACTACCACAAGCACAGGGGCTGGAAAGACTGAATTCAGGGTGGATTGATTCAAATCAGCACACAGGAAGCTCGATTTGTACAATTAAATATCGTCTTGTTGTGCAGTTGTACTTCATTTTCCTTAAAGAAAAGTTTATTCTTTCCAATAAATGAGCAGTAAAACATGTTGATAATTTTTTTTAGATCCCTCAAATTTAAACCTTTTTGATTTAGCCGAAACAATTAAGTATATTTATATGAATATGTTTTTAATTTAAAACCAATTTTACTGAAGGCAGAAAGTAGGAGACCTGATTCTTTCTGGCTACTATGTCCAAGAATTTATAAATAATCTCATTATTTCCCCCTAGTTGTTATTCATAGAGTAGAAGAGGAAAAGATTTCCTGCTTTTTAAAAATTGCAATCAGTTATTCAGTTTTGAAAGATGTAGCTAATGAACTGAACCTGTTAGAGAAACGGAAATTAAGAAAATATCCTCTTGTAATCTACGAGCAGGGCTGCCACCAGAAGATGCTTTAACTTTCCAACAAACTGGCTTTAGGAATATGGCTACTGACTTTCAGCAAGTTCAAAAAAATCTGTCTTTTGAAGTTCCGCAGCAGATATATACTGTGCTTTTAAAATTGTAAGTTACCTTAAAATTAGAATAACTAGATATTTTAAAAGCTTAGATCAGACACCTTATACAAATGTTCCTATGGAAAAGTATCTTCTATACCTTACTCCTTACTGTCTTTCACAGTTTTCATCCACTTGATTGCTTTACCGTGTCTTCCTTTATTACTACTAAATTGTTAACATAGCTTAAGTGAGAGGGAAGCAATGGAGAGTACTATGGTTATCAATCCAAAATTAGCTGGAGAAGAATTAGGCAGTGGTTGCATAGCTGCCTGTAGGAATGGGTACTAAAATAGGTAAGGGGCAGGGAGAGAAAATTTGACCATAATCCCTGTTTTCCACATGGCTGGCCAGCATCTAGGTACTAGAACTAAATCATACCAGCACTTGGAGCACTATGTTTTTGTTGCAAGTCCATTTCCTCTGGGGGAATACCTCGTGTCCTGTTCCTGACTCCTGATGTTGTGGCCACGTTTAGGCCGCTAGCAGACAGGAGCTGTTAAGCAGCTGTGCAGAAGCACATACGGGAACACCATAGGCTTGGGAACAGATCTTATCTACAGTGATATGGGCTGACAATATGTATGGCATGTCATGGAAAGAGAGGAGACCTACCAGAACAACTGTCCTTCAAAGAAGCAGGTACTATAACGCTTTCAACCAAGCATGTATACCAAACAAATTCACAGAAAGATCTGAATGACTTGATGCATTCAGGCCAGAGTCTCAAAAACAGCCATGGTTTTCAGGTGTCTATCCACTGACACCATGGAACTGGTTTGATATAGGGATTTTATCAGAGGCCGCTCCTACTAACTTCAAATGAACTTACAAAGTTTCATAGCTTTGGAAAGACAGTACAAGTGATTTTAAATTGCACATCAAAGATTTGTAAATGCTCCTATTACATGTAGGTCCAGATTGTAATGGAATGAAGCTAAGTTAATTAGCATTGATAATATACAGCTGTGGGTTGGCTTCAGGGGCAGCAGGTTGGTCGATATAGGCAAGGTGCAGGTGTGGCTGGTTAAGTAGTTGAGAGCCAGTAAAGAGAAAGCAGCCAAGAAAAAAGCAGAAAGAGGAGGAAGTAAGAGAAGAGAGAGTGTGCCCTGGGTGAGGAGAAGGCAGCAGAGGGACTGGTATGAAGAGTGTGTTGGTATGAGATGGTAAAAGACCTTGTTGCAGCTTGATAGTTTGGAGAGTGCTGTGACACAGATAATTATTTTTAATTGTTATTTTTTCTGTAGTCACGCTTGTGAAAAATGTTGTTTTAAGACATTTTGGGTTTAGTTTGTTTTGTAAACTTGTTTGGGAGAACAGAGCTGTGGCAAAGAGGGCTCATATAAATGAGAAAACAGGTGAGGAGAAAAGAAGTATCATTATTTGGACAGACTTTTACTGATATAATCCCTGTTTATATCCCCAAAACAAAAAAATTAATGTTGGAATTATTTGAAACAATTCAACTGTTTCCTGCTCTTCTCTTGTCAAAATGCTCAAATTTGAGTACCTATATAGGATGTGTGTAGCTAATCATGAGGATCTATTTACTCAAACAGATGAGGCATAAAACAAGCCAATGACTGAAAATAGAAAACTTCAAACTGGAAATAAGATGCATTTTTTGACAGTAAGATACTAACCTTGCATCAGGGACTGCTATATTTTTTTGTTAAAATTAAGATGGAATTCTCAAACTTTTTCTTCTTATCACAAGAATGGGACAAGTAAAGACTTTCAGCTACTCTGGTTCTGTGGCCTACTGCTTGCTTAAGGTGGTCTTCATCTCAGAACTTTAACAGCCTAAGACTTTGGGGTGTCTAGTGTCATCTAGTGTGATTGCTGTCTTCTAAGAGAAGGTGCATTGAGCCTAGAATCAGAATGGGATGTCTTCTAAAATACATTTTCTAGCTCAATTAAAATTTATGGTCTCTGTTATGCAGGAATCAGCCTGGTTAGCCAGACCAGCTTCTCATGATTCTGTAACTTTCTTATGAAAACCACTGAACAGAATAAACTTTTTTTATTTAATTTCTATCTATAGGTTAAAGAAAAATAAAAATAGACAATAGTCTACAGTGCGGACACTCAAGGGGGAAAAAAAATAATTGCTCCCTCAATATTTAATGCAAATAATGAGTCAGGAAGAGAAAAATCTGTAGCATCCCTTACCTTCATGCTGCAAAAAAAAGGATGTAATCTGGAGTTTTTTTTAAAAAAAAGGTAAAATAAATAAATAAATGAAAATCAAGCCACTCAAGTATATTGGCTGAAGTACCTCATAGCTTTTATACTTTTCTCCATGATGAGGGAGAGGACCAAAGAATCCATGTAATGATAGATCACCTCTTACAGCTATTGCTGCTCTGCGACCTGTTCTCAAGCACTCACGCCAGAAGTTACTTCTGAAGTGAATCTGCAGCATTTAAAATCTACAACTATCCCAGGAAAGCTTTCTTCAGCATGGTCTGTATATTCAGGAGCTACTTACAATCAATAGCAGCCTTGTTGGTATTTCATTTGATAATAAAGGCAAACTTCTGATCTAGTCACAGGGCTTTTTTCAGACATTGTCCTGGCTCCTCAAGCACAAGATTTAAATGTACCTTTTATCTATATGATTAGCTTTTCACAGCGGGGTGAAATTTACTCAAGAGCTGAGGACCTGAACCAGGTCCTGTGAACTGATTTGCTGTCTGATGAGCTCCAAAAGAGACATTAAAAGCTTTGGGTTTTAATGGCTACTGCACTACTGTCTTTAGCAGTACTGGATGAAATTATATAGCACTACGTCTTGTGCAGCCTTTTATTGCCAGGAGAAGCATCACACAAGGTGACAGAAAATAAAAAGATGGTCTTCTGATTAAAAGCTTATGTTGCTCTTGTTGGAAATATTACACTTAAGTGTCAGTAGCTATATAAACAACATTTTATTTCATACTGGACTTTTAAGATAGCTGGTTTCATCTTGGCTTCCAGGATGTCTTGTCAGAAGGGCATGTAGCCACATAGGCTGTGGTCTTGTCCAAAATTAATCAACATTTGGATCTTTGTGATTCAGAGTATTAACCAGATTACAGGTCATAATCTGTAAAAGATCCCCCGCCACTGCTCTGCTTGACTCCATTCCAGATGAAATCTCTTCAAATAACTCCTGGATTACAATAGTACTCCTTTGTGTGTCTACAGCCAAAAAGAAGACGGCAGACAGGAGGGGAGGGAGGGGAAAAAATTGTATGCATATAAAAAGACTTTTCCTTCAAAGGTAAAGAACTAAATTCATTAAATTCTTCATTTATCATCTCTGCAATTTTAAAGTATCTGCTCTTCTAAGAGAGGCCAATTACAATGTTTAGGGTAAAGTAATTCATCTAGTGACCTCTCTTCCATTTGAAATTTCTTATGCTTTTTTCTGTGGATTCACAATGTGAACATACCTAGGCATGCATCTGTTAGTTAGGGCAATTTAGAGCAATTACTTAATTAACTATGACGTATGTTTTTGTTTTACATTGAGGGTATTAGACCTGTTTTCTTTTAAGATGAGAAAAGAAAGGCTAGAAGCAGACAATACATGTGAAAGGAATTAATTTAATTTGTTGTATCACATTAGGCCACTTACTTCTTACCATTCAAGACAGCGAGGGATCCAACTACCTGTTTCTAAATCCTACTTAAAATGAATTTTTGCTCAGCTGCTTCCATTTAGGGCAGAGACAATACTGAGTGCACAAAACAGGGAAGAATAAATACACTTTCACTCAGGGATGTAACTTAGGTGAAAGGTATTTATAGACTTTTCCATAGTATGACTCCCCACACTATATGGCCGTTTCATACAGACCCATCCCTATGCAAAGGCAAATTTTAACACCACTAGTTCCTTCACAAAGAGAGCAAGGAACTACAGTGGAGAGAGAGGGAATAAAGAGTTTCTCCAGGATTACTTGGGAATTCTGTGGAACAAAGATGGTCTGAGCACTCTTTATTTTAAGCACCAGCCCACTGCATCTAAAATCTAGTTATTACCATCCAAAGAAATAGAAGAAAAAGGAAAGCAGTTGGCAGTTTTATCTAGATTCATAGATCTAAAAGTAAGGGTTTAATGCTAAATCCACTTCAATGTTCATAAATAATACAGGTGTTGGTCTCATGCTGAGAAATGATGTTTCAATCCCACTGATTTTCCTTCAGTGGCTTTTAAATGCTGAAGTCACTTTGGTAAACAAGACTCAAGAGCCTAAATCCCCACTACCCTTCAAAAAACCCACTCTGCAGCAAGACAGAGAAAGGCTGACTTGAAACTAAACAAATTTTTTGTTACTCATTGAAGAAAAATAATGTCTTTGCTTAGATGTCATGTTCATATGAACAAAAGTCTAGAATTTGTGATCTAATCCAGCAATGTCTCCCCTATGGCTGAGGTCATTCTCAGCACCTTCCACCATTTTACCTAACCAAATGTGATGCCAGGAAAAGCCCACCAATAAGTCCAATAGTATACAAAGTATTTGATAGTATATCTTAGCTATCACAATGTATGACTTAACTATGTATCTTATGACTTTGCATGTGTATCACAATATATGACTTAGCTTATCTGGTCACAAACACCAGATCTGGGTTTCGTTTCTTTGCTACATCCAGGGTGTTAGAGATCTTGGAAAGGAAAGTTCAGCTTTCATGGTTTGACATTTGTTTGGGGTTGGTTTTTTTCCCCACCTTTACTATTTTTTTCAGGGATAAAGTTTGCTCCATAGGAGCCATCATGCAGGGCAAGGAATATCTGTTTTCAAACTGGCGCTTAACTCCAGGTTTTCAGATTTCTCAGATATTTTACTAACTCTCTTCATGGTCTAATGAGAGTGCCATCTAGAAGTTCGTTATGAAAGTTATTGGTTCTAACTACTAGAATATATCTCTGCTGCAGTAAACTCCAACTGTCCTATATGTAGAATGGGGGTCTTGAGCACCTTCCAGGAAACGAGTCCTGAGAGTTATGACAACCAACTTCAGTAAAGCAGCAGACCTTTGAGAGAAACGTTGACCGCTGGGAGTGTATACCAGGAAAAGTATTACACTACGTGATGTCTCTGATACTGTTTCCTTAGCATCCTTTTTTTACTACCCAGGTGAATAGGTTTGCCTACTGTCCCAGAAAGGCAAGTCTTAATCTCTGATGATAAATGGGTAGTAGCAGCAGTAGTAGTAATACCCCAGATTACTTACTGTATAGTAGAAAAATGTATATTCATGCTTCATAAACTAAAATCCGTTTCTACACTGTCTTGTTGACTATTTTTCAGGCTTAGGGTACTAAGTCTTGTATGTGAGATGCTGTTACTCAGACTGCTAATGGGCTGATATTTTTCCTACTGCCTTGTAATGGACACTGCAGAAGTTAACATATCAAACACGTGTTAGTCAGAGGGTCTCCCAAGAAAGTAATTGTAGTACATATAAAGGAGGGTGCCTAAAATGTCATTGGTATTTTAACATGAGTTTCCTTTGAATGCATCTACCCAGAGGGAAAAAAGAAAAAAAAAAAAAAAAAAAAAAATAACAAGGTATTTATATGAGGCAGAAATCAGAATAACAGTGCACACTGTTTCAAATAATTACCCGAGGAAGCTCAAAAGAAAGAACACAACAATTAGATAACCTGAAAACCAGAGACTTGTGAAGAAGCTTCCAGTTCTCTGGGCTGGCAGGGGCTACAGAGTGGCCACCCATAAGGGTTTGGCTGCTTACCTTGTTAACACTGCCTGGTTTCACCTGACACGAGCCATAAGGCTGTAATGTAGTCACACTTCAAGTGCCTTTCATGTGCACTTCAATTCTTTTCTTTTGAGATATTCTTCACTAACAGGATTTCTCGCTTTGAAAGGGAGGACTTTTTCGAAAGATGACAGAACCTCTCAAAAACACGGCAAAAATGGAGAGGGGAAAAAAAGAGTTAAAAACAAAACAATGGTTTGGCACAGCCCTAAAAGGTAATGTTAAGTAGGAAGAGGTTTACTTTCACCTTTATCAAACAGTTTTATTACCTGACATGATTTTTCACTTTGGTATTTCTTAAGCGCATTTTTCCCCCCCTGTAATATATACTTAAACAACAAATTATGTGACAGACTAAATGTGTTTGCAAGTGTCCTTGCATCCTTATAATTTGCATTTTGAACTGCCCATGTGGGTTCTACACATATCATATGGCTTGTTGCCAAGGCATTCAGCTACAACACAAAATGTTTTCAAGTTCAAAGCCTGTATCGTTGTTCACCTCGTTCTTATGTTTTACCCTCATTTCTGTTATATCATTAGAAGATGTTTCCCTCACATCAATAAAATCCTTAATAACTTGCTCACTTTTAAAATGTGCAAGCCATAAATGGGAAAAGAAAAGACCAGTACATAAAGATAAAAGACGCCAGCTTTGTGCAGCTGCTATATTCAGCTATTTTTAAACAGTGTATAAGGATCCAGACAGAAAGTTCAATTAACCCGCCCATAGAAATATTATTGCTCTGTTGGCGACTTTGTCTCCCACCCCAGAGCACATCTGTAGACCCTGTTGCCAGGAGGGTTCCACACAGGCCTGGGGCTTCAACGAGAAATCTCCAGTTGCAAGACCACAGCCTTTTGTGCTGGCAGCCACTGACAGAATAAATATATATATTTTGAAATATAGGTCAAGTTACCTGAATATGCTCTACTTGCATATAGTATCAGTGGTCATCTTTCTTTTGTATGTTTCCTGGTATTAAATTATTCCCTTTCTTAGCAAAGCTTTTTAAAAATAAATAAATATATAAATAAAACATGACAGAGCTGCTTTTCCCCTCTCAACAGTCAGGTTTTCTCTCTTGAGTGGTAATTGGGGAGGGGGAGTACAAATCTTGCTTTGAATTTCTTGATTGCATTTTCGTGCTTGTTGCAGAGGTTTTTCTTTACTTTATATATGCACAGTAACAACAGAGTTGGGGAATAAATTCTGCTTGGAAAATACTTTTTAGATGCCCTGAAAGTGTCTATAAATAAGGCTTATGATTGAGTGGAATATAAAAGCAGAAGACAAATATCTCTGTGGGATCTAGAAATTCTCTGGATTTTCTGATCCTCCTTATTTATTCAGCAATATGTGCAGGACTTCATTATGTGTCATAACCTATGGCATCTATGATGATTTATAAAGGTTAAGGATTACATCTGCATACTCTCCGTTCTCTTGTGTTGCACACCTTTTTCCTTTTTTGTACTTCTACTCATTATTTTTCAAGAAGCACCTACCTCACAGGCATTTGTACTAACAACAGATTGTTGGACCCATATGGTCGGAAAGATCGCGTTAGGGTACCTGTTTCTTACTGAGTATATTGTATCTCACTTGAAATGGTGACACGGTACAAATACAGATCAATACAACGTGGTACACGACAGTTTGTGTTATGCTCTAAGAACAGATTGCTGTGGTGATTTTAGGCATGCAGTCAAAGGACAAGTGCTGTCACTGGATAAAGCATGCTATGATTAGACTTCAGTACTCAACCCCATCCAGATTCTGTCTTGAACTTTAAAAAATCCAGGCTGTCCTATTAATTTGGGATGCATTAATTGTATCACAGAATGTGAGTCTTTTTGTCTTTGGGTTTAACATGAGAAAGTGGTGGAAAGAAATAATTTTCCATTGGGTACATGTCCACATTTTAGGAAGACAGTCTTCAACCACTGTGTATTGTGTTTGAAATATTGCTTGCATTTACTCAATGTAAACTTCATATGTGTTTATCTGAAAGGAAAAGAGATTCTTCTAGAGCTACTCCAAACACAAGGAAATAGTACAGAAGACATGTTGTAATAACTTGCCCTTTTTACTTTTTAGAGAAGTGGAATGCTTTGGAAAGTGTTCTGTGAAGCACATGTTTAATTATTTTGGTTTGTGCGTATTTTTAACGAATGTGTCAAGTTATGCATGGGCTCAAGTTATCATGCTGAATCAGACCCTATGAATATGTTGGAAACAGAAGGTTCCCTGAAATTCTGGAACTGACAATTTAAATTACATAGGAGAAGGAAAGGAAAAATACTGACAAATAGGTCAGAACAACTACAACAGAGGCTTTTCAGTAAGAGCAGGAAAAGGGAAAGTTAATGAGGAAGAGTGTATCTGAAAAGTGTAAAGTGCCTGCAAAAGAAATTACTTGGCAGAAGAAAAATGGGTTGGTGGCAGAAGAGAAATGCAGGAATTAATGTGCCAAAGCTATGCATATCATGGGAGAGACTTAAAGAAGAAGCTGTGAAACTGCACTTCTTTCCTCCCTCCTGTCCTCTTTCCGTCCTTGGTACCCTCTTCCCCATCCAGTCTTTATGAATATGTCTCTGAAAAGAAATCTTGGTCCAGTTAAACGACATGGAGCAATGGTACCAATTTCAGCTGCAGCTTCTCAACTCCAGCCTGCATCATGGCTGGCCAGGAGGAAGATGAGTTGACCATGACCAGATACTTTGGACACAATTCAGTGCCCAAATGTAAACGGCTAGTGTTGCTTTTGCTACCCAAGGATATCCCACCTGAGTTGTAGTTGCTACTCCAGGAGCACTTTGGTCTCCTGCAGGACCTATCAGATCTGTGTCACTGGCTTAGGTGCCCCAGGATGACTCAGGGGCTTACAAGCCCATGATAAGGCATCCAAACTGTACCTTAAATTCCCTGATCACATATTTATCCAGAACATTGGATCTATTGACAACCATAGTTTCAATGAATGGTCAAAAGCTGTATGTAGTGAATAATCACGCATTTGTGCTAAAAGGTCACCAGTAGGAAAATGTACAGCTAAAATGTTACTTTTTTTACCGTGTCTACATAGTAAAATTCAGCAGATCTGCATACACTGGTCTATTCAGTATGATTTAATGCTGCTTCGGTGAATATTATACACGGTCCTTATGTCCAATGTCTCTGATTTCAACTTAAAGAAAAGATTTTGCAAGTGGAGAATGTCTCTCTTTACTAACCACAAGAAGATACTTGGAGCTGAGGACAATCACAGAAATTTTCAAGTTACCAGATTGTTTGGATCAGTGTCAAATATTAAACCAGGTTGTACAGACAGAGAACTGTAATCCACACACAAGTGTGTTATTAAATTTCTGGAAAGTAATGAACTGGCACTGGAAGTGAAAAGGAAAAAAATCAGTAATGTGGAATGGCCCCTTATTCAGGAAACTTTGAAAATGTGCAGCCATAATAGCTGTGGTGAAGTTCCTTTAAATGAGACCTTGGTATGCTGTGGAATAAAGTCAAAATAGGAGATTGTGGCATTCCAAGTCATACTGAATAAATGCATACATTGGGCCAAATTGTGGTCTTATTCACAAGGGAACATTTTTTTCCCCCTTTTCAATAAATAAAAAAGGAGCTGAGAACACTTTAAGATACAGGGCACAAATGTGTAATTATTCTTGGCTAACATGGTAGCTGTTGATCATTTAATGAAACCATAATTACCATATAATGGCAGGGTATTTATATGACAGATTACTACATTATTATAGGGTAAGTGCGTGATTATTTCTGTCCTCAAAATCAGAATAAAAAACACATGGAAGTGGAAAAATAAGTTGGGAAAAAAAAAAAAAAAAGGAGGGGGGGAGGGGAGGAAATCTGAATTTCCCAGTGCTACTCCCATATTGTTACTCCGTCCCCACCTCCATCACACAGTGATGGCAATGGCCACCAGCATTCATGATGAAGCCAAATCTCCGCAGGAAACCCATGCCACAGTACAACAGATCATAAGGCTCTTTGCCAAATGGCTACAGCTCTAGGCTTCATTGTACTTATAGTTCAACTGATTCAATAGCAATTTGGTCACTGGTCTCTTGTCCTCAGAAGACACTGTACTCCTGCTTGCTTAGAGCGATAGTATGGATGATGGGTGTAGGAATTCGCACTGAGAGGTACTTAGCTCCCACTTCCATGCCTTTAGGAGACAACAGTGAACTAATGTGGATTTCAGAGGAGTATCAATTTTGTACTGGGTGGAGAAGTTGAATTCGACAGGGCTGCACATGAGCTGAGCACTGTTTGGCATGGTTTGATTTCAATGAACACTGCTGGTGTTCACCACTGTATGGAGTTTTGACCATTTAGTAAGGATTGATTTAAACCGTGAGAAAATGTTTAAATGATTCTTTGAATGGAGAAAAATGCATTGACAAGTTGTGATTTTACAAAGTTACAGAGAGAGTTTTATACGCTTAATAAAATCCATCTCGAGCTTTACAAACAGAATGGCAACTTTCCATGTGGGAGGCAAAATCAAATTGCAGACCCAGCTGACTCACTGATTACCAAAGTTTTATATGGATGTTAAAAGTGCTAGGCTATCATCTCTTCTACCTGAAACTTGCCTCTGCATCTTCACAGTGCCACTTCAGCTGGTTGGGGGAAGAAGGCTGGCACTCCCTCTTTCCAAAAAGCACTGGCTAAGCCAGTATTTGAAGTTACAAGTTATTATAAGTACAAGAGCTTGGCCCTGAATAGTAACTTCTGAATTTGGTGGGATTCTTAACTCTCATTTTCCTAGATTTTTGTCCAAAAAGCTGAATTGTTGTAGCTATTTTCAGTCTTCAGTCATTTCTTCTTGAATTTCTTTGCAGGGAGGGAAATAGGCGCAGGTAAAAGACACGTGCTGTTGTGTTTGCTCAGGATTTATCTTGTGTGTCTATAAAAGAAATACAGGTTGCAAGAGAAAAGAATTTGGAGGCACTAAGAAATCAGCCTGTGTATACTTAGAAGGCAGCTATAATTGCAGTACCTTTGTAAATAGCTCCCTTAATAAACTGGTTATTACTCTGAATGGTCAATGATTGCTCATAATTCACTGCTGCTAGGTTATTTCTCTCTGCAGAAAAGAAAAAAAATAAATATCTCTAGTCCTTAAAAGGGTAGTGCACCCACGCTGTCAGTGGGAACGGGGTTACGTTAGTCTCAGCCTGCTCTCCCTGAAGTCAGACAGGGCCCCAGCACAGTCCCACAGGAGCAGCCTTCATTCAGGAAAAGCAACAGGTACTGAGCTGACTACACATCACCTGATTCAGTCGTGATTTCTTTAAACAGTTTCACTGATATACTTTATTCAGTGCGGTGCCTTTTGTGAAACAACTCCCCCCCCCCCCCCCCCCCCCCAACTACATTTACTGTAGATGAAAATTAATGAATGAAATAATTTTTATGAACTGAACCCTCAGCTTCTGGTACGTCTTCATTACAAGCTGCTTCTGCCTTTACTATGTTTTTAGAATTATAAATGTTTACCATATATTGTCCAAAGTAGCTCCTATAGGCAAAATGGAAACAGAAGTCAAAATTATGAAGCTCTAAATTAAGAAATTGAAATATTAACGTTTTTGCCTGACTTCATAAAATTTATTCTGATGAAGTCAAATGTCGCTAGAATCTGAGTTATTTTAATGTTTTGCAGCTTAAGTGTATCTATAAAATCTTTTCTTAGAAGGTGCTGGTTCCAGTGGAAATCAACAAAAATTAAGACATTCAGCACCAGAATAGGAATAACCTTGTTCTTCTTCTGGGGATAGTGATGTTTTGACTATTAACATTTCCATTAGGAAAGTAATCAGAAGAGTTTATCAGATCTGTTTTTAAGAAAAGGTTTGGTCAATCAAAAGGACAGCAGAAAGCATTTGCCCTCTCACCTCCTGATCTTACCACAAATATTATTTTTTTTAAAATCTTCAAGTAATTAAATGCTATGTTACTCTGCAAAACCTTTACAGCTGTTATAATGTTGTTATCAAGGACCCAGTCCTTCTGGCACAGTAAAATTTCACTGACTTCAACCTAACATGGTAGGACTTCAAGTAAGTCTCATGAGGAAGAGCTTTAAAATGAAGTTCAAAACAATTTGTAATTACCTCTTAGAAACGTATTCTGTTTTTCAGGTATTGTTATCTGTACTTTTCCTCTTTCATCTGTTTCTAAGCAAAGGTCCTATATTAGTAATTTTATTTTCAGATTCTTCTGGGGAAAAAATCAGGCTCATGAAATTTTCTCCCAAGCTAAAATAAGCCAACTTCCAGGGTGTCAAATTCTGGAAAAAACCAACTTCTCCAAGGTCTCGTAAAAATTCTGAGCTGTTATCTCCATATGCCTGATAGACTTTTTTTTTTGTGATCGTAATTAAAACCGTCTGTCCTTTCTCTGTGACTTCAGGAGAATGGCAATGAGTCACAAGAGCTCTGAAAAAGCTAGAAGGATAGACATTAAGGTTAGCAGCTCAGAATCACTTAATCTGCTGTATTTCATCTGCAGAAATGTAGATACCCAAAGCACAGCCACCTGCCTTTTAATTCAGACGACTTCTGAAAGAGTCACCACGGCAGAAGGCTCTACCACGGTTAGCATGAGGAGACAGTCTCCTGCATTTGGGTTGAACCATAAAGAGATGTAAAATATATGAAAAAAAAATATATGGAACATCATTATTCTTGTAACACTAACTTTCACTCCTGTATAATCTATTAGAACTTCTCAGTAATATGTTTTCTACAATTTCTGGGTAAAATATTTTTTTGAAATACAGGAGTACGTGAAAAGTGAAATGATGAATACATGAAGCACAAAAATGACACTGAAACCATAACTGGAGCGTTATTAAGGGGAGAAATATTCAACCTTCAAAATATAATTTAGAAAATTAGTTCACTATGATGTTGTTATGTTCTGTAGTATTTGTGACTGCTCTTTTTCTCACACCATGATATCTATTCTCCAAGTTTAATTAATGTTCTGTCTTTTTTTGAGCAATATTCAGTTTTGAGGGTTTTTTTGCTACTTAGAAAAAGCTTGCTCATCAGATAGATCTCTTCCCTAGCTCCTAGAGCCCTGGTATTCTTGCCTTTTAGAATAAGAAAGAATTTCAGCAACAAATTGATCTGATGTGAGAATATATATTTAGATACTATATAATAGATACTGGAAGAGATAATCTTAACGAAAGCCTTAATAAGCCAATCACACTCCTGAGGATCTTCTACCACTGGTAATCTGATGCTCAGGGAAGCAAAAATGAGTGTTTGACATGGTCCTTGGAAGTTCAATTCCTCCCTGATGAGTCAATGAATTATGCAAAACTAAACAAAGATTCATATGCCCTGGTCACATCATTCTCAGGGTGAATATCACCACCAGCTTCGGCTCCCAAATTTGGGGGGAAAAGTTGAATATCATGTGAGAATGACAGCATATGTCTGAAGCATCAATACGCTGGCTGCCTCCTGACACTTGATGACCTTGGCAATCACTAGAGTTCAGAAAACCAAGTATCTCTGAAGATCTGGATCTTAGGTAGTGTCAGTTTTTATTCTCAAAAAGAGTTTATTTTCAAAAACGGTACTTAAAACTATTTGAGGACCGGGATCTAAGCTCTTCACAGGGTCAGGCTTTTTAACTAGAATAAGGTTTGCTGATCAGAGACTGGATCTCTATCAAACAGTGTGCAGTGCTGCCCTAATAAAGCAAAACATATAACTAGCATGAAACAAATACTCTAAAAGGAACAAATGCATTCCTGGTATAATTCTCCTGAAACCAGGACAAGAGATTAAATTAGAAGCAACCTTCTTAGGGAAAATCTTTTATTTTTAATAAATAATATTTCTTCAGCATATAGTAATTTTAACAGGTTCTCTTTTATCAAATTTATTTTGATTTCATGAAAACATGCACAACTACTAATATAAGCAGGCTTATCAGTTCAATTTCTTACTGAATGTTCTTTTTGTTAGTTTTCTTTATTTTCTTTTTAGTTTCCTGCTTTATCATTCAGTAGGTTTGCACTGTATTCCTGTACATATTTGGTTTGGTGCCCAGAAATGTATTATTTTAACAGGGCTAGTTCATTAAAAGTTATTACTTTACAGGGGTTCTACCACGCATACATAATTATATATATGTCCTTCTCCAACGAACGGTGTGGTAAAGCTACCATAAAAAATTTTGCTTTTTAGGGTTTATCATCTTTGCCTTTTCAAGTCACGTTGATTTGACTAATCCTGGCATCTAACTTTCTTATTTCAATTATTTTTTAAAAAGGTAGTAAATTGTCAAGAAGTAACTTTCGTATTAGTCCTTTAGAAGCTATTGGGACTGTGAATTGTCCTCCCTTTATGCTGTCCAAGGAAGAAAGCAAACGTTGCTGCTATCACAGAACTTGTCTCAGCCAAAACCAGTAAGCCAGTTTTCAGTGACCTGCACAAGGATTGACTGTGACGCTTTCTCAAAATCCTTTTCAATTACTATATTTTTCAGTAACTCTGTGTCACTATCTGAAGAGAGTTTTTGGAGAATATCTTCAGATATACAAGAGAGGGTTGTGAGGGTTTTTTTTCTTTTTTATGACTTTGAGAAAGGTTTGAATAACTGATTTTTTGATGACAAGAATCTAAGTGAATTTGTAAGACAAACAAGAAAAAAGAATGACTTTTCCTTGCAACTATTTCTATGAATCTGCATCACAAGGCCACGTATGGGTGGAAGAAAGTTCTGCACAACCTTTGAGGAGAGTTGGCATTAAAAGACAGAGCATCAGTGTGAGCAGTGTAACAGAGCATTGTACTCGTGTAGTTGGTCAGGAGCCAACATTTCCAGGCTGACCTGGAAAGCACGTTATATGCTGTTGTGACTTTAAAGTTACATAAATGTCTTCTATACTGAGACACCTAATTTACTTCCTGCAGCTAAGGCAGAATGAACAAAATCACCTATTACACTTGAAGGACACAGGACATTTAGCGTTTTGCTGCTTCATTCTCATCATTGCTCACCTGGAGTTTCAGAGGACTGGTTTGACACTATTTAAACTGATCTACATCAGCTGACTTAAACTTTTCTAAGTCCTATATTGACTGGTTGGCATATACTTTGTTAGTCTTTTGTTACCCTGTGTACACCATCTAGGTTGGCTTATGTATTTTGTCCCAGTGTTGATGGGCTATTAAGTAATACTTTCACTTCAGGGGTTCCACAATTACAGATCTCTTCTGAGTTGCAAAGACACTCGTGAATATAAAGAATTAAGCATTCAGTGAAACTTGGAATTGCTGTACTTATACTTAAAAAGTAGAAATGTTTACAGGATCATTTTTTCATCAATGGAAAATAATCTAGAGCAGAAAGAACATTTTAGAATTGTGAAGAAAAAATCCCAGAAAACAAAAACTGCACATCAATTATGCAGTATGTAATCGCTTTGAACTGTTTATATACCTCTACATATCTACATCATGTTTGTGTATAATATTTGTCCATTGACAGTGTTTTCTACTGTAATGTGATTTTACAGTGGGAAGTGTTTGGGGAATGACAGCACCCATTAAATGGTAAACTAAAGGAAGTCTCTCACTCATGAACTCGTATAAACCACAGTAGGATCTAGTCATGCATCTGCTGGTTTTACATGAGTTCCTCTAAACATTTTAGAAGTTAATAGTGATTAAATTTAAGTTTTAAAAAAAATATATTAAAATTTTTTTTCTTGATGATATAAGTAGCTGAATTTATTCTCCATTAGTCAAATGTTGCAAAGTCTGTAAATGTTCACTGAAGTGAGGGTATGCTTGCTCTCGTGGCAGAAGACTTGTTTCTTTTGTTTCTGAAGAGAAAGGCAGTGGATGTGCTTTTTGCAATTGCTACCCTTTGCATGAAGCCATCAGTCTCCTTCAGCCTGATTCTCATGGCTATCTAGCAAAAGCAAGAGCTTGAGGCACTGTTCAAAGACTATAGGATATGTGATATCTTGCCTAACATTTCTCTCTTAAAAAAAAAATGCTGTAACTGTGCTGTTAAATGGTATTGTACAATTATCCTAAAAGCCTAGCTGCAACATCTGTTCAGTTACTCCACCAGCCTCTGTGATAGTATTGTGGGGTTTTTTTTTTAATACATTCTGTGAAAGTGATGACACACAAAGCTCATACTTAATAAAGCCTTTTCTTACCTTCACAAGATGAGGCTGTTTTGAATGTAATTGCACTGTGTGGGGTTAACTTTCTGTAGCTTGTTCCCTTGACTTCAATGGCTTGAAATAAAAAATTAATCTCCACAACTTCAATGAGACTCACTTCTGATAATGTTGGCCCATTGAATTCAATGAAACACTATTAAAAATTATTCTCAATTCATTTTAATACTCATTCTTAATAGCATCAGACTGCTGATTCCACTATCATACTTTCAAGACCAAATGTTCAAACACTTCATAAAGACAAAAGCAAACCTCAATATACTTCAGTGAAAACTAGTTCCTTGTGGTTGTGGTTTGTGGAGTCCCAATAAGCAGTACCAAATATTACCTCATATGAAGGAAAGAAACATCCTGCAGAATTTTTTGCTAGTTCCCTTTTATAAACTTGTTTTTTGGGGATGGGGGAAAGATGAAAACCTCTGAATGACATTTTCAAAACCAAATGATCAGCACTCCTTCTTGTCCTCTTGTGAAAGTCGTATGAAAAGTCCAATATGTTATATACTCAAAATATTTATGGAGGTTTTGGTGATGCTTTGTTTTGTGTGGTATTATGGGGGGGGGGGGGGGGGGGGGGGGGGGGGGGAGAGGAGGGGTTGTTTGTTTGGATTGTTTTTTTGTGATTTTTGTTCGGTTGGTTTTGTTTGGTTCATTTTTTTAGGAAACTACAGAATTCTTCCAAGACATTAAACTGACAATGGAAATAATTGGGAAAGATGAGCATGCTGGTTTTTGCTTGCTTGCTTGAAATAAGACTACAACTCAATTATTACTCAAATTCATGATTGCGTAAGGTATGTTGCAGTTTTAACCACTACGCTGTACTAGAATGCTCTTCTTATTCTTCTTGGTTTCTCAGAGGGAAAGTCTAATCTGAACCTTTTTTTTCCCCCATCCATCCAGATCCCAGGTTTGTTATCTGCTCAAGACATACACATGCCCTCTGATATTTATGTATTACATTTGCCTTGTTTGAGCTCTTCAGAGTTTGTCATTCGTTTAGATTTTTCTGTTGTAACCACTGATTTAACTTGAAATCTATCCCTCTACATGCAAGACAATTTTGCCATTTTCCTTCAGAAGCCAGACAATTTATAGATGAGCTCAGACCAAATAAATCAAGTGAGATATATTTATAGGTCCAATATACCATATATATTAATATATATTTTTAATCACCATCATACTGTCACTCTGCAGAAATAATTAGCTGTGAGCAGGGCATACACATCTGCTATCCAAGCAGATACTATTGCTGGTATCCAGGTTAGGACACTTCAGAACAGCCAGTGTTTAGAGTCAGTCATTGCATGCAGCTTGTGTCCATTAGGGATGAGGTGAGCCTTCTTCGTTTCCCTGCACTAATTCACCTGAATGACTGTGTAACTATAATTATCCTTAGACTGAGCAATTTCTCTATGAGAGAACATTTACAGTAATTCTGAACAAAGACATATAGATTCACATTCACATTAACTTCAGTACTTAGTTGTGGAAAAAGGCATTGACTCATCTTCTGCTCTACAGCTCCTTTTCTCACAGCATGAAGCCTCAGGAAATCCTCAGTTTTGCTTTTGAAAAAGGGACTGTCTCTCAGACAGTGGTCTCCATTTTGGCTTGCTGTGATTTCTGAATATTCATGTGTGAAAACCAGCGGCTTAACACTCAAAGATACCGTCCCCCTGCTCCCCAGGACTCTAAGCAAAGTTTAATGGGATAGTCAAATTTAGTCTCTCTAGATGATAGTGGGGATTCAACCCTGGACCCCCTTTGAAAGGTTAGTAGTAATTTTATTTTCCAGCAGCATCGTAACTGAACCTAATAATAAATCACTAGGCATCTGCTTACAAAACTATGTTATTTTTTAGATTATGGAATAATGTGTGTATGATAAAATGAACAATGTCAAAATGCAGTCCCAAACCTGAATAAATACTGTCTGGTAGTTATAAAGGTATGTTCAAGTTTGCATATACATGTTATGGTGGTTTTGAGTTTTTTTCTAAATGCTTGTTTTCCCTGAAAACCATATTACAGGATATTCCTTCTGTTTTTAAAGATCTTCTTAACTAACAGTGAAGATCGCAGATATTTAAAACTTTATAAATTAAATAATTTAACTCTAGCCACGTGTGTTCTACTAACCAAACAGCACCATATGAATGTATGTACACAGTCTATTACAGATACCAGGACTTACAAGTAAAACAGAATGATTTGTAATGTCAAGCATGATCTGTTATAACAATAGGTTTGAAGAGCTTACAGTGTCTCAAAAGTCAAATTATTTTGCATTATTCTCACTCGTGGACTCTTCTTCACCTAAAAATCAAATGCAAAAGAGTAATTTTAGTGGAAGTAGCAAGGACCCATAATAAGAATATTCTGAAAGCTAAGAATACTATTGCTATTTGAACTGAATATTTCCTCTTCCTATCTTCAAATATGCAAACTTTGAAGTATTATTAATGTATACAGTAAAAAGTGTAAGATGTACAAAGAGTTCAAGAAAAATCTTAACCTTGTTTTTTTTCTACTTCAGGTGTTTGATATATCAGCTTTAGTCATTTTATGTTTTGCACATAATATCTTCTTTATTATGCAGATCTTCACCCTTATACTTCTCCATAAGCTGATAATAGTTGAGTAAAACTGATTAGAATCAAAAGTTCAGCTTCAGAAAGAGTAATAGATTATAGTATATTCTAGATAAATCTGGTCATTGTACTTGGTTGGCACATAGTGAAGGACTGGATACACCAAAAAGCTGTTTGAATTGATTGGCGTAGAAAATACCATGGGCTGTTAATAGCGTTCTTCAAAACAGACTTATAACTTATTTAATGAATTCAATGATTGCATTTGAGTATTGGAAGAAATACTGCTATATTGTCTGGATATCCCTGAAAAGATTAAAAATCACTTGTACCTGTATGATAGTTTTTATCTGCATGTGCTTTAATTATTATAGGAAGAAATATTGATTTATTCCAGTTAAAGGAAGTAATTTTTCCTCTTATTTTTTTAATGATGAAACTTCCCGTGATGCTACAGTCTGACACAAAACCAGTTTGCCAGAAAATTGTTGCAGAAATTGAGAAGCTGAGGAGACGAATAGTGATTATTACAAGTTGCAACTAAAAATAAACTCTGTCATTGTGCAATGTTGTTGCTGCTGTTATAACATCTACTTGTATGAACTCTCTGATATTTCTTCTTGTTCCAGACTGAAAAGGCCAAATCTATATTAAATGAAGTATGCTTGAAAATCTGTAGGAGGTTTTCTGCAGAATAAAGGACTCATGTCGAAAGAAATTATAGTTTGGCTGTAGGAGTCCCCTTGCTTTTTCTTCTGTATTATATGTGAAGAAGAAAAAGGTGACACCCTTAGCAAGTAGTAACTTTCACCAGCAGGTCCTATTATCAAGGGACTAGTACAATGCAGTCATTACTGGTTTTCAAGTTATTAAAGGCAAATGAGTATCCATCTTGGGACAAAAAAACAGAAAGGTACTATAAAGCCTTTTTCATAAATTTTGAATTAAAATGAATTATAATTTTCTTCCTACAGACATCCATATCTACCCAAACTACACATACTCTATAGCCAAATATATGTTGCTTCAAATGTGTAATAGAGAGAAAAATGGCTAAACTCCGTAATATTTTAAACTAATATACCGATGACCAGACAATTGCAGTATGTGTTTCCTTCAAAGAGTACAGAAGTTCTCCATCCGATATGTTACCAAGACCTACCAAAGTGAGTCTCAAAAGTAACAAAGACAATTCCTATGTTGTCTAATCATGTACCAAAGTGAGATAATGTGATGCATCAGCAGTGAACAGAGAAGAATGGGTTTTGTGTGTATGTACCTTTTTTCAGTAACTTCCAGTGAATGAAGTAAAGCATTCAACTTTATGTAGACAGAAACCACGGTCCAGACCACTTTCTGATAAAGAAAATACACTTTGAAGCGGTGCGAAGACTTACAACCAAACAAGAAAGAAACTCATTCTTAGAGTTCAGCGCATTCCAAATTTGGTGCAATTTATGGCCAGTTTGTAGGCTACACCATCTGCAAAAATTAAAATTAAAATGAAGATCTAGCAGCGGACTAAAAAGATCTCAGATTATTTTCTGCTTTTGTCAGAATTAAACTCCCCAAGCAATGACTTCTGAAGAGTGAAATGTAAGGACACTTGGCTGAGTGCCACAACTCATATTCGTTAGCTCTTCTCAGTGGTTACTATAGCATGGAGAGCAATGACAGAAGTGCAAGTAATGTGGGTGGAGGTCTAGCTTTGAAGTGAATAAAGCTATCTCTTTAAGGTTTCTGATGGACCATGTATAATTAGCAGAAAGATTTATTTGTTTTTTAACCCAAGAGAACTTTGAAATTGAAAAAGTAAGATTTGAGATATGTTTAAACTTTGAAGGCCTCCTGTGAGTATGCTCAATACTTGAATTTATTGATTAAGAAAAAAATGAAGGAAGGAATTCAGACAATCAGCTTCCTAATGGTAAGAACAGAAACTGCAGAATAATAAATAGCTGTAAATAAGAGTGGTACTCTGTTAGACATTCCTGGGCATGGATGCATTTGTAGATAGACTAGCCTGCATTCAAATCTTTGATCCATAGATTTCCTTGCAAGTTTTGATTATTTTTGGAAAAACACTACAACCAAAGATTGAAGTATTTATTTCTGAGTCTTTAGTATGCTTGAAGTTCCAGAAACTGTTAGCAGAGTCCCAGATTTACATGGCTGCCCACTTGGGACCGTGCCACGCAGGAACACAATGCATTGTCTTCTTCAGTGAGTGAAAAAATTCTGCTGCTGTTATAAAACAGAAAAAGAAAAAAAAAAGAAAAAAAAAGAAAACCCAAACAAACTGTGGAGAAGCATGGCTTGGAGGACCTAGCACAGCTTGAAACTGCACGGGATGCTTACAACCTCTGCTGCTGAGAGATGCTAGCTCCCACTTATGCACTGTTGGTTTTGGTGCCGTTTGGGACTTCCACCTTGGACAGTAAGGGAGGAAACACAGGCATGGGTAGTCTTGTGAATATTCTTGTTTCATGTTCACTGCTGCATGACTCAGCAGGGCACTGATGGTAGCTACCAAAGAAGAAAGGTTACATTGGACTAGGTTTGTCTGAAAGAGCTTTGAGTGAAAGCTAGATGCTTTTTTTTGCTGGATGTATAATTAACTTGGATTTGTTCACCAAAAAAGAACTAGAAGAAAAGAGACCATGTTTGGTTTCTGTTTCTTCTGAATTAGAGGGGAATGACTGTTTAGTGAGGGAAAGGATAAGAATCCTTCTTTAAGTACAGTCAAAAACCTTGAGCTGCCTATTGATGCTGTCCTTCCAGGACACACCAACAGCTGCTTCCACAAATTATTTTGGTTTAGGAACACCACCAGAGGCTAAAAATAAAGGTTAAATAAAAAGGAAAAGTGCATTGACTGGCCCTGCGTACTTTATAAATTTCACTTATCTTATGGATGAGCAGGACCACAGGGAATTACTGGACCAAAAATCTGAATGTGGTGAGAACACAGGATAACGTGCTGGTATCTCTTAGCAGCCCTGGAGATAAAAAGCATCTACATGATTTGTTTTTCCACTTTCTTGAATTAAGCTTCTTATCAGGCTGTGTGGTGTGAAACAGGTTTTTGTAAAGGTGGAAGCAGCACAATTTAGTTGTGGTCTGTACGACCCCAATTTGATGCCAACGAAGTAGCAGATTACTCTACTTTGGAGGCGTAACAGTGATCTTGAAGACAAGGGAAATAGATACTCGGGTGCTAAAACTCCCTGGAGGAACATCACAGATTACACACTCTCTGCAGAAGCAGATGGAGTCTGGAAAAACTAGCTGGCTGCCCCTTGATCTTCTGGAACTGCCAGAAAATTTGTGGGGGATCAACACTGCAGAAAGCCTCTGGTGCTAAGAGATAACTCATTCACTAAAATCTGGGGCCACAGCAAATTATACAACACAAGAGAAATTGACTTTAATACCGATATTCCACCCTTGGAAAATTAGCTGTCCTTTGTCATTACACAATGGGCCAGAGGCACTCCTTTGCTTTCACACAGAGAGCAAATTAGGCTGAAGATAGAGAAAACCCGATACTCCTTACTGAGATGGCTCCGGTGGTCAAAACAGAGCCTAGGTACATACCTTTGGGCATGTGAGCAACGTATCAGTCTTTCTCCGCTGTGGACTCATCATCCTCGTAAGGCTCTCAGCTGCCAGTACCAATGAGTGAGATCCTAAGATTAGCCTCAAACCTCAGCTGCATTTTCCCAGTGGCAGCGCAGTGTGCTAATCGCTGAGCCATTGGGATAGCCCTGTAGGGCATTCTTCTAATAGTTTTTCTAGTTCTTCCACTGATGTCCTTATACATCTTTTATGATTTCGATAGTGATGCTACTTTCCCCAGGCACTTTCCTTCTATCTTACTCTCTGCTTGCTTTTCTTTTGAATACCGGGGGGTTGTAGGGGTGGGCTACCTGAATCTTGCCCTTCATTCCCAGCACAACCTTTCAGAAAAGACATTTCCCTCATCTGCTCTTCCAACCCTGAGTACCTGTCAAGGAACTGTGAAAATGGAAAATATTGGACTACTTCCTATTTAAGTTTTGATAGTGTTTTTCCTGACTTCATGTTCTATTTAGAGATTTTTACTTCTAAACAGATGAACAGCCAGTTCTTTTTGATTTAAAATTAAACTCCAAATATTTTCTTTAAACAGCGCTCATTGCTTTTACAAAGGAATGAAAACAAAATGCAGCATGTGACATCATTTGAAGGAGAAAATTATGTTATCTTATATGGTTCTAGAAAGACACCATATTTTTTTTAACTGCAGCTCTTCCCTAATGTGCACTGCTGATAAATAGTAAAAAGGAATCCTTTCCTAAACTATATATTTCTCTCACATTATACATATATAAATTCCTTTGGGAATAACTTTAGCAATATAACTTGAGATAGGAGGTAGCTGATATATGTGAGGTATTAATATGAAAAATATTTTCACTGCATGTATGTTATAAAGCTCTTGGAATATTACAGGCAACAAAAGTATAGGTCAGTTAAAGAGTTTCCTTATCCTTGTTGTGCCCATATTTTTTTTTATGCAGGTTCATCTCTTGTTTTCTTCTCCTCTGTTATTTTCAATTCCCTTCTCATCTTCCATTCAGCTTTCTGAGGAGTTTCTTTTGCTTCACACTGATGATACATGTTGGTAGCAGCAACAGAAGCAACAGTCAGTGGACACTTGTAGAGATGGCAAGTTGTAAAATAATAAATTGAATATTTAATACTTAGACAGAAGATGTGGACTTTATCTACACTTAATGGGTGGGGAGGCTGATTACTCATTCATAGCTACGCCACTTGTGAATGATGAGGTCACCCCTATCTCAGGAAGATAAATGCCATATCCTGTTATGACATATTCCTTTTATATAAAATTAGTTCAATTTTCTCACTGGTGAGGAATCAGTATAACTTAAAAAAAAAAATAACTTCAAGATAAAGGCATTTTTCTACTGTAATTCATTATATATCCTATTTTCATTTTATTTTATTTCTGTTCTGTTTTGTTCTATCTGATCCTGTTCTACATATAGTATTTTACTCTCTACCTAAATGATATCTGACTAAAGTGAAGCAAAAATTAGATGATACAATGAAGCTTTGTAGCATTCTCTCTCATACCTGTCACAAGCTCCTTCCAACAGCAGATAATGAAAATTCAAAGTCAAACCATTTAACTTTAAGTAAATGGAAATGAATTTCCCGAGAAGAGATATTTTTTCACCTGTGAAAGAAAGGAACAGTAGTACACTGACAATGCAAATAAAGATATAATATATAATTGTGATAGAGAGGTATATGTAAAGCATAAATATTAAATGTTATTATATTACACAGTCATGTGTTTTTAATTTTTATCTTTACTATGTTTTTACCTAAGAGAGGAAGTTCTACAGTACATTGTTAGAAACAACTGTACTCTATTTGAGTATTTCTTGGCTTAATCAATACTAAAGCAACTTGCAGAATATCTTACAATAGTATATGGTACTGAGACAAAAACTATGTCACTTAGACACCAAAACCTGTCAATAATTTGAGCAAAATGAGAAATAAACCATTAAAAATACTGGGCTTCGCTCTCATCTCATTTACACTAGCATATTGCTCCAAATTTATTTATATCCACCATGGTATGTTGAACACTGGTGAAATATGAGGCGAATGGGTCCACGCTATTTAATATAGCACAGAATATAAGCTTGATTATTGATATTTTCATTGGTTTAGAGAATAAGTTTCAGAAATTCTATCTGGATTCCACCATCGTGACTAATTTGGGAAAAAAAGACTCAAACAATCAAACAGACTTTTCTTCAGAGATAATGTGTTGGGGTTTTTTTATATATTTGACACCTTTTAAGGGCTATGAGAAAGAAAATGGTTCTGTTTTCTGTAGACGTTCACAAACGTACCTCTGAATCCTGCTTGTCTTATTCATAACTACTTGTCAGTAGTTCCAGTGACTCTGTGGGACTACTTGTGGAAGCAAAGGTATCAAGACTGACTTTTCAGTTACATTCACACTTAAATTAAGATATTAATCAATAGTCATAAAAGATCTTATTAAGTATCAACAGAACCTGGTTCTGCCTACGCGGGTGAAAAGTGGTGACTTTCAGGACTATGCTGAAGCAAACTTGGCAAAAGACAGGCTCTCTGTCCTGGCTGTCCGTTTGAAACATGGAAATCTGCTTAGAGTTGCCACTGTAGAGCAAAGAGTGACAATCAATGGATGGGGACTTCGACATGATTACATCCACTCTACTGCCTGGCCATACATTGACAGACAAAACTACTGTAATGGAGTGATCATTTGGAAAATGGCTACTACCCACATTTAAATTCCTTTCAGTGTTATTCCATAGCCAATTAGAGTGGTAGCCCAGCCTATATTCATGCCAGTCTTGTACTATATTGTAAGAAAAAGGAAAGGAGCAGCTCAGAAGTCTTTAATTATTCCTCCAGCCATTTATTGACCTGCTCTCTAAAGGCCGTATACGGGCCTACATCTGCATGCAAAATTCCTATTGACACCACTGAGAGGGCCACAGGCAGATGGAGGGTACTTTGTAAACCTTACATTTTAAATATGTTGTAAGAGAAAGGCACAGAATTTTCAGTCCCTTAAAAAAGTGAGCAGCTTCATCTAATACTGCTCTTTAAACATGGAGATTGAATAACATTTTTCCTAGCAATAACATCCCCCCTCTTCACCGCAAGCTATCTAACCTACACGTTTCTGTAAAGCCTTCATATTTAACACTCAAACAATTGATGTCCCTATAGTATAAACAGGATAGATAATGAATATAAGTGGGATAGAAAATTAATCCTACTTGCGAGGAAGGAGAGTCATAATTCACTTAGGCTTCTCAGCTCTTACGTTATGAGGTCTTCAGCTAACTCATGGGATCCATTCCACATCCCACAGATGCTCATTATGAATTCTTTTTATGTGCAACATGTGGGGACTAACCAGTTTCATATCTCCTGGTATTAGCTGCAATCCAAAGCATTTTGTATTAAAACAGAATGCAAACACAGATGCTTTTTAATACAAAGGATTTGAACGCAGATTCTGTTTTAACATAAAGTTGGTGTGTCTTAATTTGGTTTGGAACAGCAGTGGAAAGTCAGGATAGGAGGATATTGTTAGATTAGGAACCAAGCTATGATTCCAAGAGGCACACAGTTGCCTGGGAAAAGGGGAGAGTGGCCCAGGTGACAGCTCTGATTTATGGAAGCAAAGGTTACAATGTCTTTGGAGTGACGGGGCAGCCTGGGACATCTGCCCCTGCCAGAGATGCTGTCATAGCCTTCCCAACACCACGGGTATTCTGGAGTGCAACCTGCCTTCCGTCCCACGCAGCTCCCCTTGCTGCGAGCCGCGCTTGCCGCAGAAGCGGGTCAGCTGCGCAGCTAACGCGCATGTAGGGTGCGCTCCCTCGGCGCGTCGCTGTCTGCTGCGGGGCCCCTCCGCCGGGCGGGCACAGCCCCTCCGCGGGGCGCGCACAGCCCCTCCGCCGGGCGGGCACAGCCCCTCCGCGGGGCGCGCACAGCCCCTCCGCGGGGCGCACACAGCCCGCGGTCCCCGGCAGACGCCGCGCTCAGCTCCAGGACCCGCAGCTTGGAGCTACAGGTCCGCGGTGTCAGAGTCACACCGCGGCAGCGGGGAGGTGTGGTGGGACCCGACGACGGGACGGGACGGGACGGGACGTGTGTGGGTGTGTGTGTCCCTTTTGCCCCCCGTTCTCTGCTGCCCCTGACTCGCCGGGCGGCTCGGCTCGCCCCTGCCCTGCGGGACAGCCTCCTCACCCCTGGCCTCCCGCTGCAGCTGCAGGGCGGAGGGGACGCGGAGCGCAGCCCCAGCAGCACCCGCCGAGCCCCGCAGCGCGGAGTGGGGGCTCCCGTGGCCGCGCTGCCGCCCGGACGAGGCGGGGGAGCCGCCGGGGTGGGGTGGGGGTGAGGGGCGTCCCGCCGCCGACCCGCGCTCCCGCCCAACTTTCCGCGCTCCCCTGCCGGCGGCCGCCCCCGCGCAGCGCAGCGCCGCGGCCGGGCGGGCTCGGCTGGCGGCAGGGGCAGCGGCGCGGCCCCGGTGGGCTAGCGGAGCCCCGCAGCGCCGCGGCCCGGGATAAGGACTTGGCGGCGGGGTGAGCGGCGGCGGGGTGAGCGGCGGGCGGGCAGGGCTGCGCAGCCCGGGGCGGCACAAAGGAGCCGCGGCCGCGGGGGCGGCGGGGCCGAGCCGAGCCGCCCTCCTGGCCGCTGCTGGTGCGGTGCCTGCCGCACCCGGGGGGGGAGCTTTGCGAGGTTTGCTTGGGTTTTGTTGTGGGTTTTTTTTTGTGGGGTTTGGGTTTTTTTTTTGTTTGGTTTGGTTTTTTGGGGTTTTTTTTCGCAGCTCTGGGCGGTATAATTGATATGTTGAAGCAGCGGTAGGGATCAGTGCGTGCACACACACCGCACACCTTACAAGTTTGACTAGCAGTAACATTGCTGCACACTAGGAGGGGAGGAGAGTCAGCTCCCTATAATAGGGAACAAACTCTGCCATTGCACAAAAGCGGCGCATTTCCTCGCTTGTGAAAACCGTCCCTTCACAGAGAGAAAGAAGGGGGGGGGGGGGGGGGGGGGAGCAAAAGCAAGTTACCAAGAGCAAGAACTTGCGCTGCAACAATCCTCCACTCTTCCTCTTCTCCTCAGGACTCTGGGAGCAGGGATATTCCTCCCCCTCCCCCCCGCACAGTTGGCGCTAGCCCAGACTGTGGTCAGCCGCCTTTATTATTACTTCATTGAGACAGAGAAATCCTCTAAGACTTGCATTTTGGGTGGAGGGTGAGGGGTGGAGGGACGAGAAGGAGGAGGGAAAAAAGGCAACATTTGCTGCTCATCATTTTCACTGCACCGCTAAAGTAATTGCGCCCCCCTCTCTCCTCCCTGTCCCTCCTCAGCCTGGATTTTTCTCTTATATCTACAGCTCCAGTGGTATTAGACATACCTTTTTTTTTTTTTTTTTTTTTTTTTTTTTGTAGCTCTGATATTCCACCCTCCAACCCCCCAACCCCCACCCCCTCAAATCTTCACGCGTTGCATGTTTGCAATTCGGTAAAAATCCCCCCCCCCCCCCCTTTACCCCCAGCCCCCCCCAAACTCCTCTCAATCTCAGCCCAGCAGCTCACATCAAAGCGCCCTTCCTCACTCACAGTGGCCGCCACTCACTAATGGGATTGCAGTGTGCCTGGCTCTGCTGCTGCAGCCGCCGGAGGGAGAGTCGCTGCTGCTGCACCTCTTCGCCGAGACTCGCCGGGTGCTGAGCCGCGGGGATGATCAGGATCTTCCCGGATTTCAGCGTGCAGGTGACGGCGGCGGCGGCCGGCGGGGCGGCCGGGGGGGTGCCGGCGGCGCCGGGCATGGGGCGAGCCGGCGCCGCGGCCAACGGCAACCCGCAAAACGTCCAGGGCATCACCTCCTACCAACAACGGTGAGCACCGAGTGGGAGAGGGGTGTGCGGCTCTTCCCGAGGCTCCCTCACTTGCTTTTTCTTTGTGCTTTTGTGTTTCTTTGTTTTCCTTTTTTTTTTTTTTTTTTTTTTTTTTTTTTTAATCTCTCCTTGCTGTTTGTTGGGAGGGCGCTTGGTTGGAGGGGAGGGTTTTTACCTTTTTTTTTCAATACAGCATCTTTTAAAATGCACTGAGAAGTAAACACAATCTCCTAGTTTTGTCTTGGATGAGCTGGAAAGCAACAATAGAGAAAAAAAAAAAAAAAGTGAGACCCCGGCAGCTTAGCTTGGCTACTGCAAAGTTTGGGATCCCGTCCGCTCATCCTTTTTAAAGAGGAATTTCTCAATGTCAATGCCTTGTGCAAATCCCAGTGTGTGGCAGCCAGGGGGATAATTGATCATGGTATGCTGATTGATAATTTGCTTTCAACCAAGAAAGAGAACAATTTTCACTTGGGGTTGCACACTTGCAATTCCACATTGTAGTTTAACAGTATTATCATGTCACCTGTTACTACAGGGAAATATAGCACGAAACCCTAAGTATACTCAGCACTGTTATTTTTTCATCTTAAATGCATTCTAATGCAAATGCAGGAAATTCACAGAGAGCGCCTTTAGGAAGTAAAGCTTAGAAAGTTGGCAGTAAGTCATAATGAAGTTTAAAGACCTTCCCCATTCCCCCTAACAATTCATCGATATGTGCTGATACTAACATGAAGCTTAATTAATTACCTGACATTTCTTCGTGTTTCTACAAGGCAAAACTTGAAGTTTGAATCTGTTAGTTTTCTCTATCATAAACTTGTAACCGAAGCCGAACCCTCGAAAAAACAACAACAAAAAAAAAAAAAAAAAAAGAAAAAAAGAAGAAAAAAAGATTACAACAGATAAATGTAGGCTGAAATCAGAACAGAACCTTTACACTTCTCTAAATGCAAGAAAAATGGCACTGTCCCAAGTATCTTTCTTTCCACTATTGCATTAAATTAAATCCCGAGAAAAATGCGGTGTAATCTCAATATCCGAACTAGATATCTCTATGAGGTAAAAGAAAAAAAAAATATCATAGGAAGTTTCAGCATAATATTTCAAACTTAATTGGTTTAGGAGCCAGATATAGGTAATCGACCATTGCCTGTTTTGCTGTTAAGCAACTTTGAGTTGCTTCCTATAGGTTTGGAAAACACATGATGTATTTTCCATTTGGTGCCCATGATAGAAAGCGTTTGGTGGTAACTTTTGTAGGTTTTATTAAATGAGAAATTAGTAGGAAGCTGATACTCCTACAATAACCCCTGATGATGCCTAAACACTTTCTTAGCTGAGAAACATTTGAAACTAAGTATGAGTCTTGTTTTGCTCAAGCAAACACACCAACCTTTCATATATATATATATGTGTGTATATATATATATATATAAAACTTGAATGTGAGAGATATAAAGAATGGATTAAAGTTTATTTCTTTTCATGGTTTCTGTATGATTTTTGTCACTTATAAAATATTTAAATTACAATGGAAACTGACGGACACTTTAACGAGGAAGTACAGGCAGCAATCACAATAGTTTAGTCTGTGAAGTGGGGAAGTCAAGGGTCAGAAATGTCAGATTGGCTTTTAGACAAATGAAAGGGACCTCTGGAGACTTTAAGTTAAACAGAAATATATAGACAAGGCAGCATGCAATTTTTTAGTACCTCGCGTTTAATAGTTTGATTATGTCAGTCTGTAATCAGAAAGAAGTTACAAAAGCAATACTTCTCTGACAAACTACTAACACCTCTAATTCAAATAGTGTTTAGGAGGCATCCAAGTACTTTGACTAACAGGGATCCAGACCAGCCTGGATGTCTCGCATACTAGCCTAACAGGGGGAAACATTTTTGCACTTCTTCCAGATTTTGACTATGTATTATCGACAAAACAGCGTGTTTTACGTCGAAAGATTTTTCTTCGTGCTTTCTGTAAACGCTTACATTGTAGCAGACACCGACACCTTCCTATGCTGTTGCAAAAGCCGAGGTGACACCTGTTAACTTTTTTTTTTTTTTTTTTTTTTTTTTTTTTTTGGAGGCGAGGAGACAGATTTGCCGGCAGGGAACGGCATGTGGTACTTTCTAGACACCCCCCTCCCCCGTCCAGTTCTTCAACTCCACCTGCACCCCCGGCCGCCTCCCGCAGCCCCGGCCGCGCTGCCAGCCCCGTGGTACCGCCGCCGTGGGACCCGAGGCCGGGCGGCCGCCATCCCACCGGCGGCTGCGCACGTGCGCAACGGCCGCACGTGCGCAGCGCGGGGCGGGCGGCAGCTGCCCCCCGCCCCCCCCGCCAACCGGGGCTGCGCGGGTGGCCCGGGCCGCTCCGCGCAAAGTTACGCCGGCCCGCGTGCCTCCTGCGGTCAGAAACCCTCCGGGCCCTGGTGCGCGGACGGCGCCCCGCAGCCAAACTTCCAGGTGCTTCGCTAACTTCTTCCCCACCGGCTCTCCCCTGCGGCTCCCACGCGCGCTCACCTCCCCACCCCCGGAAAAAAAAAGCCACCCCAAACTTTTGGAGAGGCTGCCGAAACGTTTCTTGTGAATAAACCCCCTCGACCTGTGGGGTTTGCTCCTTTCCCCAAGAAAGCCGGGTGGTTTTTCTCGGGGAGCAGGATCAGGCCCAGGACGCTGTACTTCCCAGGCGGCAGCAGCAGCAGCAGAGCAGCCGCAAAGTTCCCTTGGAGATGGAAGGCTTTTAGCTTTTAGCGAAGGAGGGATTCCTCCTTTAAAAGCTCTCAGCGCTCGGGTTTTCCCGATGTCCTGGAAGGAACAATTAAGGTAGCGGTTTCTTTCCCCCGCTCCTTTCTTTCGTGATTAGTTTCATAATCTCCAATAAAACAGCGTGAAGTGCTACACCCTCTCCCAACAAAGCGGGTCATCACTCTCAGCGTCCCCAGCACTGCGCCCCTGATGCCGCTAGCACCCAGCGCGTACTCTCAGGACGTGCGCGCACGTTCCCGGAGGGGGCCGGGGGGTGCGGGGGTCGCCGCCGTCCCCGCGGGGCGGCCGTCGGGTACCCCCGCGTCCGGCCCCGTGGGCCGCAGGGCGCTCGCACCCCCCGGCCGGTCGCCCCCCGCCCTGGCCCGGCCTCCGCCGTGGGAGCCCACGGGGGACACGCCGCCTGCGCCCGCCGAGTTGCGGAGAGTCCCTGCCTCCCTCAGCCCCTTCCCGCTGGAGCCCAGACTCCAGAGGAGGAAAGTGTGCGAAACTGCAACTGAGTGGCGTTGTTGCGCCGGCAGCGGAGGCTGCGTCCCCTGCACGCAGAGTGGGAGCGGAGCTGGGGAAGCAGCTGGAAAATGCCCAGAAATACTTTCACAGCGGTCAAGCCCGGAGATCCCTGACTCCCCTCCTTCCCTCCCCCGCCCCCGCCCCCGCCTCGCTGGCCCCATGGCCTGGCACCCCGCGTAGTCTGGCCCGCGGGCGCGGCGGTGTGAGTGTGTGCGAGTGTGCGAGAGAGAGCGTGTGTGTGTGTGCGTGTGTGTGTGTGCGTGTGTGTGCCGCACCTGCCGGGCGATGCCAGCGGCCGGGCTGCCCGCCGGGGCTGCGCCGCGGCTCGCTCTCCCCGCCGCCGCCGCCGGCCGCCGCCGCTGCTTGCGCTGGGCATGTCTCTGGGGCCGGCGGGGCCCCGGCTCCCTCCGCTCCTCGGCTTATGGACGGCGGCAGCGGCAGCAGCAGCGCTAGCAAGCAAGCGAGCGAGCAACCTGCACCAGGACTGCGCGGAGGAGTGGGAGCCCGCGATGCTTTGGCCTCAGTACTTTTCCTTAGCCTGTCTGGCTAACCAGGGCCATTGCTGCTGCCGCCGCTGCTGCTGCTAGACACACAACACACACCAACATCAGGAGGGGGAAAAGTAAGGGAGAGAGGAGGAAAAAAAAAAAAAATCCCAGGAAGATGGCGCCCACCAAGCCAAGCTTTCAGCAGGATCCTTCCAGGCGAGAACGGTAACACTTTCTCTTTATTGAACCTGCAGCAGCAGCAGCAGCCGCAGCAGCGCCGGGCCGTGCCGTGCCGCCGCCGCCGGGGGCCGGGGCTGGCTGCCATGCCGGGGTGGGGGGACCTGCCGCCGGCACCCGCTGCTCGCACAGCCGGGCACCGGGAGTTCCTCCTAGTGCGTACCGCCAGCCGCACACACACACACACACACACACACGCACACACACAGGGCGAGCCGCGCAGCAGCAGCAGCCCCGCTCCGGCAGCCGCACCGCCGCGGCTCGGCGGAGCCGGTGCTCGGCGGGGCGCGTTGGCGAGCGGGCGTGTGTGTGTGTGTGTGTGTGAGAGAGAGAGCGAGCGCGCGTGTGTGTGTGTGTGTGCGGGGGCGGGAGGTCCCCCCAGGCGGTCCCCGCCGTTCGGCGGCCCCGGGGGCGGCGGGGCGCCGCGCCAGGCCCGACTTGCCGGGCGGAGGGGCCGGCTCCGCCGGTGCGGTTCAAGTGCGGCTAGGCCGGAGAGGGGGGGGGCCGCGCCGCCGGCCGCGCCTGCGGGTCTGATCGGCCCGGCCCGGCCCGGCCCTTCCGCCCCGCCGCCGCCGGGCGGGCCGCGGGTGCCGGCGCCCCTCGGGGTGGGCAGAGCGGAGCCGGTGCGCGGGCGGGCGGGGAGGCGGTGCGGCGGTGCGCGGGGCCCGGGGAGGGAGGCGGGGGCCGGGGGGGGGTGGGGTGGTCGCGCTACCCCCCGTTTGCTTCCCGGCCCGCCGCCTGCCCCACGCACTTTTGTTGGGGGAGAGTGCTGGCTATTAATCTGCTCTGCTGGTGACACGAATTGCCCGTAGCGGATTTGTTCTAGTAAAGTGAATCTTTCTAGAAGTGACTGGTAGGAAACAAGAGTACAAGTTCATGTGATGTTACTTTGTGATTCTTACAAAAGTATTCAAAGCCCCATCGCTACCCTGCGATGTGTATGCCCAGAAGGAGAGCAGCCAGAGGGTTTGGGGTGGGCTCCCCCCCATTCCCCCCCCCCCCCCCCCCCCCCCGCCTGCCCCGTTAGAAGTGAACTTCTGGGTGGGGGGTGAGGAAGGTGCCTGGTTAGCTGTGGAAATGGAAGTTAACATTTGGACAGCTTTTAAAAGTAGCTGCAGTGTGTGTTACTCGGTTTATATTCCACAGCAGAAGTCTGAAAAATATTTAAACAAAAATAAAGTCCAGGGAATCGTGCTTATTTTAATCTTAACTTCAAACTTATATTTTTTTGTGTGATCAGCACTTCTGGTACAACTTCCAAAAGCTTCAGATCTTATCTAAATAGCTATGCCATTTTTCCTAAGGAAGCAGACTTCCCGGTATCAGAAAACCATACATTTCATATTCGCCACTGATGTGTCAGCGTGGCTGTGTTAGATGCATTAGTATTAACTGTTGCACTTTGACAAGGCTATATTGATATGTAGCACAATTTGGAGATACATGTAATGGGAAAACAGTGCATCCTCAGAAGTCAATGACTTAACTCGGAGATTTTCATCTTCAACTATAAATATTTTTTAAAAATCTCCATTTCAGTGGCTGCAAAGGCATTTCTACTGTGTTAATAACACTTACAGCAGCAGGCTTTTCTCCTGCAGAGTTCTTTGTTGAAAAAACAATTTCTATCAATACGTCCTGTCCCCCGTCCCCCCCCCAACACACAATTCTCCTGTCTTCTTTCTGAGAATGGTACTATATTAGTGTTAAGTGTATTTGCCAGGATAGCTTCAGTAATCTCTCCAGCAGAAGCATATTTGTGTGCCATTTTGGGAATTTCTCTGAGATAGGAATCTTGAAGATAGAATTAATTTCTAGGGGAAACTTCATAGCCTGTGCATGAGTGCTTTCTTTATCACCTGTCTCCATTTGGCATTCGGAGAAGGTAAATCAAAGTGCGCGATTTGTTATTCTGCTCCACTTGAGAGCTGAACTAAATAACACTTGGTCTGAAATTCTGATTGAAGTTGTAGGAGGATATACTGTATTTAATTTAATGCCCTTTAATAGCATCTTCTTGTTCAGCTCTGATGCTGTCATTTTAAAGGTTGGATCGGAGTAGTTTTTCCCTGTAGGGAGTGGGAGGAGTAATCATTTCAGGGGAAAAAAAAGTGGTCTAAATTCCTGGAACACTAATAGCCACAAACTTGGCCTAGTGTCCAGGCAGTTGTTTTTTGCCCTTAGGGTTCACTGTGTTATCACTCTTTACAATGCTCTGAACAGTTTAGTTATAAATATTACATGTAGAAATTGATGATATTTTTTTGTAGCAGATATAATGGCAACCTGTTTGTTCCTTAATAAAAACAACAACAACAAAGTTTTTGGAGAAGGTGGATCAATGCTTCAATAAACCGGCACTCACGTACGTTGTATTAAAAGTTATGCAATGTGCTCCTGAAGTCTTGCATGTGACTGTTTATTTGAGCTGGTTTTGAACACATCCTTTCAGCTGTGTGCGCCAAGCTATTTGAAATATGGGCGCATATGAGTTACTGAAGGGGTTTTGCAGTCTCTTCTTAATTACTACTTCAGCAGACTAGTGCTCAAGATTAAGAATCCTGTAACTGAACTTTGTGTACATTTGTTGTTTAGTCTTTGCTTCCACAACATTTAGGTAGATTGTGTTACATTTTTTCAAGTAAGGGGTCAGTGCTTACAAAACAAATGTAAAAAGTAACAGTCTCTGATGCAACCAAGCACTTGAATTGCCTTGAAACTTTTTTTCACCTGTGGAGGTTTTTTAAACAATGTTTGAAAAGTTACTTACATTTGTTTGATTTCCTTTTAAACTACCAGTGTTAGCAAATTTTACAGTTACAGTAGCAGTTTAGAGTTTTTCAATTGTGTGGCTATATAACCAAGAAAATTAAATAGACAGAAGTGTCATGCATACGATATGCCAACATTGATTTGTAAAGCATATCATAATATCAGAGTGCTATTGGTTTAAAGTGAAAGAGAAAAAAACCCCTTTATTTTGGCATTTCTTTCTAGAGCATGAGCTTAAACATAGCAGTGATAAATGATGATATGCATTGTCTAACACTTGCTTTTATATAAATAGCTTCAGAAGATTGCTTAAATGATAATCGAAAATATGAAATAGGGTGGCCTTCATATCACAAGGCCAAGGGTCTACAAATGGAAAAACTGAAATAATGAAATATTTCCAAGGCAACAGACTGTCAACAAGAACAGTAATGCATGGGCATATCATAGAGCTACCAGAGAGGATATTAGATCTTATAGCTCTAGAGCCAGGAGTTATAATGACCTTTATTAAATAGAGCCCTCCCACATTACAACAATCTTTCCGATTTCTGATTTATGGATTAGCAGTCATACTACTCTTCATAATTTGAAACATTCTCCCACCATATTTGATTTGCTGCATTTTTCTCCGCTAGATTCATACATTATTTAGAGCTTACATGAGAGTATTGATCAACAAAAGTTATATTACATATTTTCAGTAACTAACGGGATTCTGAATAACAAGATTTTGTCTGCAGCACTGTTTCTACATTCTTTAGAGCACAGCTGTTTTTTTCTTACAAGTTATATCCAGTTAGCTTGTTTTCTACCAAGTTAGTGGCATGATATTCTAATGCCATATTATAAATGAGTTATAAATAATTAGAGAGTTTTGTTAACAGATTAATACAGCACCCAGAACCATAGGTATTTTTAAGGGAATGTCAGGATATATTGTCAACATCCGTCTCCTTTTATTAGTGTCTCACTTGAATTTTTGAGTGTAATATACTGGCAGTTTCAAATCACATTTGTCTGAAACTTGGCACACAAGTTGCCAGCCCAGATGGGAATTTTACTGCGAGTGTGATGTAAAAGAGTTGTTGAAAATTGACGTTCTAGGCATTAGTTTCATCAGCGTGCTTCCTAAAAGGTACAATGTTTAAATAAATGTTTGTTTCATAAAATGCCCCCTTTATTGGAAAATGTATTCTAAAATAAGAATTTTCAGTAACTGATACTGACCATGAAAAGTAACTGTTACCATTTTATTAACATTTTGGGATTGATTCTGCTCCCATTGATGTCAGTAAGATGAAGCTGTTTCACAAACATGGCAGAATTTCATTTGCTATCAATTAAGTAATTGTCTTTTTAGAATTTAATGTTATGAGACCATTTCCTGAAATCTCATCTCATGTGAATAAACCTTACATTCAGTCAGCCCATCAGAGTCATGTCATGTTATTGTCACTAGTAGCTTTTGCAGGTATAAGAGCACCTCCTGAGATGAGCCATCAGCATTAGTTACATTGTTTCAAAATGAATCAAACAAAGTTGTTCTACAGCAATTCAGCCCGGAAATTTGTCTTTGTTTTCAAAACATAAGATGTTTTAAAGTCAAATAGGCAAGACTTGCCATTTTCACCCCAGTTGTTTATTTCTTTGGTTGGTTAGTTTGTTTGTTTATGCTTAATGTTTGGCTTGGTTTTTTATTTATTTATTTTTTTTTTTAAAGAAGCTGCCCAAGATTCATGGCCATGAGAGGGAATGTTTTGAAAATTCATTTTGTAATAATTGCATTTCTTTCAGAAGAGGCAATTTCTTGCTATGTAATATTTATAAAGCTACTGCATGTTATCTTTAACATACAAAGTCCCATTAGTGTGAATGAGGTTGCGTGACTTTTTGTTTAATAGGACTTTGCATAATAAGGATAATTTGTAATAATACTGCATTTTGCTGCATAAGATGTGCCACAGTAAGAGCATAATGGTTGCTGCCATGTCTTATATGACTAGAGCATTGTTCTGTGACTAGCTCAAGCAGTAGTTTTGCAATACACAAAGTCCTAGTCAAATGAATAGGACCGTTGTGCCATCGATCTGAACAGGACTTCCAGTAGTAAAAATATTTGCTAATTTTGTATGCTACACTGGTATATTACACAGGGCAAAGAAGGTACAGTAAGGGTACGATACTATTTGTGTTTGTAGCTTGGCTGAACTGGACCCTGTCTTTGGGAGAATATTGAGTTCAAGTTGCAGTTTAATCTTTAAAAAAGTCCCAAATGAAATTATGCATATAATTAAAGTATACTACAGAGAATCACAAGCAAGGATAAAAGTATTTTTACCATATAATTCAATAGATATGAATTTGTTCTCAGTATTGCAATGACAAGCTTGAACGTACTTAGTGGGAGGAGGAATGAACTTTGCATCTGTATGTTATAAAATGGGAAAGTCCTGAGATTCTCGAGTAAAAATGGAGCAGTTCTCAAGGAGTTTCTGATCTCAGCCTGCTGCAGCCAGATACTGAGCCCTTACCTGGCACTCTGATTGTGGGTGAGAGTCAGGCACATTAAAGAACAAGTGATACGTAAGCAAGAATTTGAAATGATTACCAGAAGCAGAGTTTTGAAGATTTGTTACAGGCTGTTTTCCCAGCCTTTCCTATATGTTGCATTTTGGACTTTCACTCTTCAGTCGTATCTTGTCATTTGTTCTAGGGAACTTCTCACTGATGTCATACAACGTCTGCAGAAGACTTTAATATTAATACTGGGTATTTCTGTAGATATGTTTCTTTATATAGCTTGGTGTGCTTTGAAAGGTCTGTAAACACCATTCTACATGTTTTACTGATGAGATAGTTACGCACAAAAGATTTTTGAGAGCTAGCAGAAGTGGCAGAAGGTGTCAATGTTAGCACTAGGAATGAAATTCCAGGCCCCATTTTGACTGTGTATTCAAAGATTACACTGCCTTCGTTAGAGGGATTAACATTTCTTTTACAGGCAAAACCTCCACTGAAATAAAGTGCTTTCAGAGAATGGCTTGATTGCGATTTAAAATTAGCTGTTAGCTTGATATATAATAGAAGTTCAACACTTACGTTAAATAATTTAAGTGGAAAAGTACTGTTCCATTACCTGCAGGCATGTTAGGTTTACATATGTACATAGTGAATTTATGGGATATGGTCTGAATAATATGTATGTATGTAATCTACAATAATGTCCCTGGGGCTCGGATTTTCTTAAGAGCCTATTGGATTTAGGCATCCAAAATGTACTGCATTTCAGTGAAATATAGGCACCTAAATCCTATAAGCCCCTTTTAAAATACTTGCCTGGGAATTTTGTCTCTAACAGGAATTTAGAACAGGCTTCATTACACATTACTTGTTTAAACTGAATTTTATTGGGTAATGAATAGTCTTTGAACAGTCATTTTGGATTAAATCCTAAAGGGTTATAGTTTTGCTCAAATTTAGGCACAGAACCGATACATTTATATTTTGACAGGGTGTGTGTGTCCGTGCGTGTGCTTTTTTTTTCCTCTTGCTTGTGCATGGTGTTTGAAAGTCATGTGCAAATTTACATTTATGATCAGTTTATGCACAGCCTGGGCTTATATGGTGGCTCAGAATTATCCTGCCAAAACTGTAATTCATTTAGCAAAAGTATAACATACCAAATTTTAGAAGAATACTTGTTAGAAAGCTGTTTTTTCTTAGCGATGATGGGAGGCAGAATATGTTACTTTGTGGGGAAAAAAAGTAGGTGGACAGTCTTCACAGGTCAAGGTTGAGGTCAATAGAAAGAACTGAGTGACTGAGTCTGTACAGTGCTTGCTGGCAGTGGGATTAAAAAAGGAAAAAAGTCTTAAAAAAGAAAATAGCTGCCAGTGGTACTTATCCTTCAACCTTCACAGCTGCAAAAAAAGTAGCTGATGTTATTTGTCTGACTATAGTTAGATGTAGGATTGGCATGTTTGCTTCACCTTTGCATAAATTACTAACAGTATGGACAGGAGGTTCTTAAAAAAAACCCACATTGTAAAAAGACAAACCTGTTTTCTCTTGGTAAGCAACAAATAGAAGATGAACATAAACACAGAAACAAATGCTTTGGGTGAATTTATTTATTCATTCTTCCTGAGTTGCTGTTCATTTTTACAATAAACCTTGTATTTCTTGTGGAAAATCAAAACTACAGTAATTTTTTTCAGCAGCTGAATGAGCTAGATAAATGGTACTCAAGTAGCAGTGTTTGAAGGATCCAAGTAGTTTACTAAAGTATCTTAATTAATTGGATGTTCACTTTAATAGTGAGGTTTCCTGTTTGTAGGCAGTGCTCTGTAACAAGAACGTATATTTGATACATAAATGATATATATTATTTCAGAAGGCCCATTTTTATTCAAGATGTGTTTTTACTAAACTGCTGTTTTGGATTAACAAAAAAGAAGAAATAAATGGAGGTGACAGAAAATACAGACTTCAGATGAGAAGCGTGATAGAAAAGATACAGCAGATTCCATATCTTTCAAACATATATGATGTTTATTTTATCAGGCACTCTACTTACACTTAAATTTTGAAACTAAGAGGCGCTGTCTTTCATTTTATTCCTTTGTTAACAAGAAGAAAAATGTTTCTCTACAGAAGTGCAGTTTGGCAACTGTTATTCCGTGCTGTTTGAGGGCAGTTTTAAAAATTTTGTGTTTGTATCATTTCTCCAGACCAGAATAGGAGACCACAGGATGCAGCAAACACTGCAAATCCCATCTTCTTCCCTCGCAAATTCTCTGACATACTGAATGTACATCTTTAGGAATATCCAGTATTTAGACTGTGGATTTAGGAATCCTTTCAGAGTGCTGATTTTTTTTTTTTTTTTTTTTTTTTTTTCATTTTTATCGTTCTTAATGGTTTTGTGACACTGGCAAAAAAGTATTTAAGTCCGATTCATGACTGATTTTTTTCTTGTGGCAATTATCATATATTACAATATTTGTTCAGTTCAAATAGGAACAAACCCCAGAATTATTAAGGAAAAAAGTGTGGTTTAACTGACAGAAGGGCAGAATATTCCACCTGCAAAGCAAAATTAGAATTATATATTTATTCTGCTTGTTACTAATTGTGAGGGAAACTTTAAAGATTTTCCACTGACTTGCACACATGTATACTACAAAGTATAGGCATATGTCGTATGTTAGGTAGACACAGTATATGTATTTGCTTGAATGGAATAATGCTAGTTGATTGTCTCCCACAAGCTATAAATGTCTTACTTTAGATAAAGTTAAATGTAAATACATGCATTGGAATGGCAATTTTTTTTCCTCTAATGCTGTGAGGGAAAAGTAGGCTCATCCTTTTTTTTTTTTTTTTTCTTTTCACATTTTTATTGTTCTGTGTAAATGTAATTTGTTAATCCTGTGAAATTTGTCATAGATAAATTTGCTTGGATTATCTTGTCACCACCGTATCTGCATTCTTTTGTTCATTGCTTATTCATAATTTAACAGTCTGGCAGTGAGCCTTTTTGGGATGCTCACAAAAGATATATGACCTCTACCAGCTGCTACTATAACCTGCAGAATGCACAGCAAGACATTAGAAACGTGAGGATTCCTCTACTGATTAAAGTGCTCTTCATTTAAACAGTCTGTTCATAAGAATCTCAGGAATCTTTGTGGGTAGCAGTTTTGATTTTTCTTTTCTCACAAAATTAGTTCTAACATTTTTTTTTTTTTTTTCCTGAGTGGGAAAACTAACATTGAATCTTAAGATGGTGGTGCTTTGCTTTCAGATGGACTAATGGAAATTAAATCCCTCATGATATATGCATATGTATATGTAAGTGTGTGTGTGCATGTACACATTTGCATATACCTTTACCTATCTCCACCTATGCACACGTGTATATATATATATATATATATATATGTATTTCCTGCAATTTTACAGTGGGAAAAATTAGTTCCCATGTGTGTTATTTTAAAACTAACTCTTCTATTAGTATATTTTTTAGCACATACTGTTATCCCATACTAATTTACAGAAGAGTTTTCTGATTTAACCCTGCTTTAGCCCCAGCATCTTACAGATTGTATTGTGTAAATACTTGATATTATACAGTACACGAAAGACATTAAATAGAATGTTACTTGAAGTGTAACAACATTTTAGATTTTCATTATTTTCCTGACTCAGTTTAGCATATAAATATTTTCCCATTTTTACTTTTTTTTTCTGCTTCTTATCTGCAGATCAGCTTGTGAGTAATGGCTAGTTTTTACCTTCCCTTTGTGCTGGCACATGATTATAGTTCAAAATAATTCATTGCTAATCCATGCAGTATTGGTTCATCTCCATCACTCTGTTTTGTGATTAGAGCCTCAGGCCTGTAAGAACACCCTTCTGCACAGTTTTCTATCCTGATTTTCTTTGACTGCAACCCATATTTTAAATAGTTCTGTCATTACTGTTCACCTACCAATCCTTTTGCATTTTTCAAAAATGGATCGATTACAAGAAATTAATATTTTGGTGGGGTTATTTTTCAGTGGTTTATGAAAAATATTTGTTTTCCACTGCAGTAAGTCTCCAGCAGTGGCTTATATAGGTCTTGGTTCATCTCAGCCGATGATGGAAATCTGACTTGAGTTTCTCATTTTTCCTTAGCAGTCTGAATTTCCCGTGTACTTATTTACATTAGGTGCCTCAAGAAGTACAGGATCTTAAAAAGAAACACCGTGTCTTTCTGAGATGGACTATAGTGGAATAGTAATTACAGTCTTGTCATTTTTAACACAACATTTCAAACAGAGCTGGTGTAAAATAAAGCTGATGGAGGAACTTTTAAAATATATAGGGCCTGATCCTACTATGATCACTCTGGTTGAAGTTACTGTTTATTGGGTCAGATACGAACTGATATGATGTTAGAGCTGGATTTATATGATATAATGATACCGTACCTTGATCAGATTTAAATTTAATATTTCCAGATTATGAAGCAAATCCATCATTTTATTTCACATCAAACAATGCTAGTTTTATGAGAAGGTCATCTAAAAGATTTTTCAAGACTTTGTTTCAGCATTGAGTAGTCCTGTGTTCCTTTTAATAATTACTTTCATCTCATTGTAGCTGTGTGTTTGAAAGTGTAGGTCAATAAGGATGATCGCATTCAGAATTTCATGATCTGTGTAGTGGAACAAATTGAAAGCAAAGCCTGTATCAATCACTGTGAAGGGAGGGTTAATTGTTACTGCTTCTCAAGCCTCTGGACAGATAAACCAGTAATGAAATACTTATTGCTCTGATATGTGAATGGTTAAGGATGAAACAATGGAAACAGAAGCAGTCTTCAAAGATAACAAAAAAACCCCACCCAAACCAAACCCAAAAAACAAACCCAAAAAACAAAGAAAAAAGAATAATCTGGACTAAAGTAAAATACTCTATATGCTTCATATTAACATTTCAAAAGTATTTTTTTTCATCTAATGTAGCTTTCTAGTGATGATGTAAGACAGCAGAATGTATTAGGTTTCTAAAGCAAACATAAAATATGAATTTAAAAGCTATTATTATGCAAACAATTTAAAATGGTTTACATGAAGTCTGGACCTTAGGTAAAAGTAACATTTCTAGCATTGTGTTTTCTTTTTGTTTCTTTGTTTCTCATTTGTGGTACCATTAAGTGGGGGTTTTTGGTGTTTTTTTTTTTTCTTTCTTTAAAAGCACAGCTGTATTTACTAAATCGAGTATGTTTTGTTTTCTCGTGAAGTCATTTTAAAGCGTTTTGTCTACAGCCAACCAGGACTCTAACAGAGTGTTTAAAGATAGAAGCAGGAAAATAAAAATGAGTGCAAAAACAAATTATGATATTACAGTAAACATTTAACCATTTCTAGAATGTGAACTTAACATTTTAAACATCTGTTAGTTACTTATATGTTGAAATATATGCAAAAATATTTAGCCAAATTGAAGTCTTAGGCCCATGACAATCATCTCAACACAGTGGGTAGTTCTGAAAATTAATGAGAATGATAATACTGTAAAGACTGTTCCAGAGTTTGCCCAAATTCATTATCTAAGACTCTTGTTAAGAACATCTCAAAGAATTTTAACCAGGAAAATATATTAATGGTTCAAAAGCATTTTTCAAAATGGTGATTTATAAAAGTATAATGGAATTATATATGCAAGTGCTATAGTTAGAAACACAAAACACAGGAGCAGCACATTATGAAGGAACATTTTCCGATAGCTAGGGTACTTGCTTTTGATTTTGTCCATAGGTGTCAAGGTTTCATTATTGATTTATATTTTGGGATGGAGGAAAAGAAAAAGTGAATGCAACTTACAAAAAAAAATTGACTCCTTGTTAGTTACTTAATGAGGCCTATAGCTGCTTAAAAGCTAAGTAAAGTAATTAATAATTTTAGAACTGGCGTAAAAGTCTTTTAGACAATCGAAAAGCACTTTTAGGAGGAAGGGTGATGAGATACATCTTTAGATTTCTCTTCAGAATGTTAAGAATTTCCTGTTGCCTGTTTCCTGATGGGATTGACGCAGCTGTGTATCATATGGAATGAAAGAGGAACCGAGTGCCTGACTTTGTTTTATGCACGTCCTTTATTTAAGAAAATGTATGTGTTGATTTTGCCTTTTTTTTTAGCAGATCGCTGATGTGAATGCTATACACAAAATTATCCAAGTGGCAGCTAATTATAATTAATTTATTTTCCAAGGTACAGAAATTTTTAATAACTAAAGTGTATTAGTTAAGAATGCTTCCCTTCCCCCCCCCCCCCCTTTTTTTTTTTTTTTTTTACTGTTTGCAATGAAAAAGAAAGCAAAATGCTTGGAAGATTACTATGTCATTTCCATTTGTACTTTCAGAAGTCATTGATATATGTGTGATACAGTAATTTTGATCTAGACTATCCAACTTCATGGGCAAATTATTTGAAAAGAGTTCAGGGTGGGAAACTGTATTAATTATATTTCCCAGTAATTTCCTTCCATGGTGAGAGAAATCTTAGCTGAAGGTAGTTAACCTGGTTAACTGATCTGGGAATGGGTGAGGAAAAGGAGGTGCACACCTATAGCATTGGGGCCACCCTTCCACTTGTAGCTCAGTTGCTGGTAGTCAGGAACTGTATCTCATAAAGTTGTGTACGACTCCGTTCCAGTCGGAATTCATACTACCTCAATCAGTATTGACTTCTGCTCAGAAGGCTGCATAATGCAAACCCAGTTACTACACAAAAAGCCCTGGGTGTTGCAATCACATAAGTAAACCAACTTCTTAGCATCATACTATAGCCCTGTGCTACTAAAACAGAAGCAAGCACAAATGCAGAGTGCATTGGAGTGATGGGCAGTTGTACTAAGGCCGTAGTAGAAGGCAGAGCAGAGGTATATGTGACTAAGTGGGGTGATCCCACTGGGTTGCTTCTGAGACTGTCTCTCCGTGCAAGATACAGACTTCTAAATCATCAAGTGAACTGCACTTTAAATCTTAAACTTTGATCCTCTCAACCTGCCAGTCAGCTGTGAAAACAGTTGACCATGTCCTTGTTCTTTTTGCCCTGTGACTTCTTGGCAAGTGCCCTCTTTCTGCTGTCTTTGGATACTTTCATCCCTTTTTCAGTGCATCCTTTGGAGGATCTTTCTCATTCACTATCCAGCTTTGTGTGGGAGTTATGCAACGTGTTGTCTCTCAACCGCCCCCTTTTTTTCACTTATTCTGCTCTTCATCTTTGCATAATCTTATCTGGAAACACAATTTAAGTATCATCTCTTTGCAGATGATTCATAGGTTTATGGTATTTCTACCTCAATGAAAATTTAGTCTTGCTTCTTTGTCATCTCCTCCTTTATTGCCTAGCTTAGAATCCCTTAGTCAAAACAGATCTCCTAGAGTTCTTTCCAAGCCCTCCATCTATTTTTCAGGATAACACTGCCATATTGCATGTTAGGAAAGGACTGTAATTTGGCAGTCTCACAGATACAGCCCTTCCCTTCATAGTTTAGCAAGTAAAAAGGCAAATGGAGTATTTGGTATTAGTGGTAAAGAAATAGAAAAACAAACAGAAAACATGAACGTTGAAAGAATTATGCCGATCTATAAATCCACAGTGTGTGCAGTCTATGTATTTTGTGTACTTTTGTCATAATTTCAAAAAGATACTGTAGTTTGAGATAAGGGCATGAAGGGTGATGAGATATACAGAAAGAGTTTCGTCAGAGGAAAAGTAAAATACTTCATCTTGGAAAAGAGACGACTGAGGGGAATTGGCTATAACATCATGCAAGGCCTCCAGAAGGCAATCAAGGAACAATTATTCATTAAGTCTAATACTAAAAGAAAAGGAAACATCCTGTGTAATTCTCAGGAAACAGTTTTAAAACATTTAACAGAAGTTGTTTTTTTGTTTTTGTTGTTTTCAGGGCTTTTTGGTGTGCTCCTCCTCCCCATCCCCCCCCCCCCCCCCCCCCAACATAACATGCAATTGAATAGTGGAATTCCTTGCCAAAGGGTGTTTTAGAGATCAAAATATGAACAGGTTCAAAAATGGATCAAGCATTACTCTGTTATGTCTCTGGGGAGCTATTAAATGTGACGGTGATGATGCAACTCCAGGAAGTTTTTACACAGCTGACTGCTGGATGCTGACATGGGATATCATGAAAATGAACACTTTTTCTGTGCTATATGTTTTTTTACTGACCTATTATAACTGTTTTGTTTTGTTCTTAAGTTCTTTGCGTTCAGACTACATCTAAGTCTTGCAGGTTTTTTCTGCCTAACAACCCTGCTCTATGTGTTTTCCTTCCTGCCTACTCCTCAGGCTCATCTTTACTACCATTGAGGATTATTCTTTCTCCAGTCATATCTGTCTGGAATCCTCTTACAGAGATCATTTGCAGAGTGACAGCCTGTCACTCTGACCATGTCTTTTTATATCCCCACTGGCCTCCCTTCTCTGATGCATGAAATATTAGTAACTTGCCCTAAGTTTCAAGCCCTTCTTCACCCAACTGTATCTTACCATTTCTCTTTGTCAAGGCTTTCCTTCAAGTTGTTAACACCAGCCCTGTTGCCCATGCACTGTATTTGCAAACATACATTTGATACCTAAATGCATGGACTAGTACTCTTTCATAACTTCACCTTTTGAGTTCATCTCTCTGTTCCCCAAGATGTTCCTTACCTGAAATGCCTACAACAGTAAGACACCACCAAGCTACTTCTAACAAGATATCACTTCTTGTGATGCTAGCTGCTTTTGCCTTATTGCTTCTAGTTTCTCTTATCTGATACTTGCACTCTAAGACTTCGGGATAGGATTTTTTTGCCGTTTGTCACTTGGTTAGCTAGTGGATGTGTTAGTACTATAGTTACTGCTGCTAATTTGAATATTTTTGTCAATGAGATCTTTATTCTTCTGTGTGCTTGTTTGATATGGGATGCTGAGTGCCTGTAAGAGAAAATTATGTCTTTAGAGTATGTTGCGGTGTGAAAAGCTTTTATGAAATTCAGAGGAGATGAGACAACTTAATGGCTGAGAAATCCACTGAATGTTACTAAATACATATATAACTGAGGAGGTGTCTGCGGTGAAAAAGATTGGAGACTATGGGTACATATCATGATATGGTGTCATTGTTGTTACATTGTTCCTTGCAATTCTAGGGGTTGTTGGAGATAAGGATACAGGAAACACTGGTCTGACCCAGTACACCTGTGCTCACATTGTTGTGTAGCAATTTTCTTTGGTGGTTCTCTCTCTTAGAAAACTGTTGGAGAAAATGGTTAATTAGTTTTGGGTACTATCATTTTCAGCACTTTTCATGAATGGATATGAGATGTGTCACAGCTTAATTACATTGCTGCATAATGTATTTTTGTCTCATGTTGATATGGCTAAGAAAGACCTTACTGGGACTGTATGGACAAGGTGTCATGCCGTATGAATGCCTTGGAAAAAAGAAAAAAAGAATCCCTGCTTTGAAGAGTTCATAATTTTAATTGCTGTTTATTTTTCATTTGTTGGAAAGGGTTTTCTGTAACATAGTAGTTAATTTTACACTCATATTTGAAGTTTGATTTTTTTTACCATCAAGAAAAGTGCATATTAAACAGGATGAATTGAGCAAAATTAAATACTTGGATATTATTTTGCTTGGTGAAACCCCAATGGCATAAAATTAATTGCGGTGATGATTTGAACATTGCAATGAACACATGTGAACTTCAGTGTGTATTATACTTTTTAACTGGGATATAATCTATTTTATACACGATAACAGTAAACAAAACAAACTAATAGTGACATGGACATGAGTTTAAAGGGCATGTAGTAGAAATATATATTGGTAACTTCTTTCAAAGGTACGTAATACAGTCCACATATAATTCCTGTCTTTATGCCAGTTTTGGAGAAAGAACTGATTCATAATAACTGTTTTCATAAACATGTAAGTTTGCATACTAGCAGAATGGGTTATCATGTGTGTAAATTTAATTATATATACAATTGTTTGAAGTCACATTTTGCTGTTGTATCCACGTGGACTCCAGCACTGTTAGAACGGCTTCAGATTTATTGTGGTAGCAGCAGGTATACAGTTTGCTCTTCATAAGGAAGAAGCCTAGAGGAGCGCTTTGGAAGGAGAGTGAAAGGAAGCTTGATTTGTTCCACAGTATAATATGAAGAGGAGGAAATAGTCCTATTTATTGCCAGGTTTGAATGTGTATCACAGTCTTGAGCAGGGCCTGGGTTTATGGTACGATGTGAGAGGCTTAGGTTATAACTTCACTGAAATCACACCATAGCTGAGGTTGGCAGGGATAGCTGGAGATCATCTAGTCCAACCCCCCCCTGCTGAAGCAGGTCAGCTAGAGCAGGTTGTCCAGGACCGTGTCCAGTTAGATTTTGAATATCTCCATGGATAGAGATGCCACAATATCCCTGAGTAGCTTGTAGGGTTTGGCAACCTCATGACAGAAAACATTTTCAGGGTCTGACTCAATCTTCCTTCTGACACTTCACTAGATAGCTGTAGACAGAGATGAGAGCTTGCTTTCACCTGCTGTTCTTATGGCTGAACAAGCCCAGTTCTCGCAGCCTCTCTTGGTGTATTAGCTAGTGCAGTCCTCTGTGTGCCTTGGTGGCTTTCTGCAGTGGCTTACTCCAGTATGTCCCTGTACTTCTTGTACTGGAGAGCCCCAAACTGGACTCAGTACTCCTGATTCAATCTCACAAGTGTTGGAAAGAGAGGGGCACCTACATACGGTCTAGTTACTATAGCTCAGTATGTGGCTGGCTGTTTTTGCTGCAAGGCTGCACGCTGATAAGGTCCACCACAGTCCCGACATCTGAGGTTTCTTGTGGAGCAGACTGACTCTAAAACTGTAGATCCTTCCAAGGGGAAACACAAATTTCATGGATGTTAGTGGAATATGGTCAGTTGTTTGAATGTGAGCTTTGGGACAAAAGTGTTAAGGGTGGGTTGGTAACAGCAGTGATTTGGGGTGGCTGAATAAACCCTGACTGAAGGATACACCACAGCAGATGGTCAATCTTAAGCTGTGATCAAGTTTGTTATATGCGATACTGAATATATTGAGTTTAAGGCACTGAAATTCACCTGCAGTGAAACAGTGGTAGTCATCAGCTAGGACAGAAAGATTGAATCAGATTCATTTAAAATTGTGAGGATCATAATAGATACTAAAATTATGGCTGTGGCACAGTTCATAAGTAATGAGCATCAGTTATTTTCTAGAGGGAAAAATCCCAGGAAGTTACTAATCAGAAGTCTTGTTTTATATCCAAAATGATGCAAAACTGTTTTGGGAACTGTGGAATTGTTTTTGTTCCTCTTACTCTTACATTTAACACTGAGGACAGGATTAATCAGAAATGGAGGCATGCTACAGACATTCATTAGCATCAATGGTTCAGGCTGAAAGAAGTGTCCTCATATATATATATATATATATATATATATATATTTAATTGCTGGTAAGCTGTGCCTTGAGCATCAATAGGTCTGCCACTTGAGATTTTTTTATGGTTACTACATGTGTATCCCTAGGTATTCTGAAAGAAACCAAGGAAGTCTTTTCTATGCTGCAGGCAATAGGTAATTTGATGTAAGTGACAATTTCTCAGAGGTCCACTGATACTGGATCTTGATAAAAGAGGATGCTGGAAATGGACAGTTAACAGCAGGAAAAAAAATTTTACTTCTGTAAGAAATGGGTACATAAGAAAATTGCAAATAATTCTTAAAAACTCATGAAAGGTGCAGCTAGTGACATTTGGGTTAGCTATGTCTGATGTGTCTCTAAGAGATATGCGATGCTTCAAGAATGGAAAAAAGTAGATTAAATATTAAAATTTCCCTTCATGGTGCAGGAATGTTTTACATCACATTGACAGTATAAAAATGCACAAAATAAAGTGGAGTGGATGAATAATTTTTAACAACTGCTTCCGGACATTAAAAAAGAGCTCCTGTGAACATCCAGAACTTCAAAGCCTGATTTTTCAACTAGTGTTGCAGCTCATGTTGATGCCTATTATTGACCTGGAAACAGTGTTATTATAGGAATAGAAATCCTTGTTCTGTAGGAGCAGCAAGCTGCTGAAGAAATGCTTACTGCTCAAATGGGCAGCATAGTCTCAAACATTATTTATAAGGGAAGCATTTTGTTCTTCAAGTAGATCATAAAGGATTACACTGGCTGCAGAACATGAGAGACCACTACGCATATAATTAGGTAGTGTTTTACTCTGCAATCATATGATTTCACTGCTTAGCATAAAACATGTTATAACGCTTGCACGACTGGTGCTTGTTTCTGTCCTTACAGTTGAAGCGTTTGTGTGTGGGAGGGCAGAGGGCTGAAAAGAAAGAAAAATTCTCAGGGAAAACTGACCTTAGTGAATAAGGAAATGTCTTAATGAAGAACAGACAGTGTTTACTAAGGGGCAAGACTTCTTCGTTTGTGGAGCAGAAATCCCAAATGGAATCCCAGAGCTGAAGAGATACCTCCTAAGTAAAAGTGTTATGGAGTCTTACAGAATTGTACAGAACTGGACAGTCATTTCTAGAAGGACCGGATCAGAGGTACTGAAAATTTATTCCTGTAACCTGTTGGCTGGTTGGAGGGTAAAAAGGGAAGGTCGTTTGATCTGCAGAATGGAAGAAAGGAATGATAGTGGGGGCAGCATTTCATCTGGAAAGCTTTTTGGCCTCCAGGTAGAATTATTCGGGCTGTATACGGTGTGGGCACCTCTCCCTGCTTCTTCTCATGATCCCATGAGCAAAATACTTCCAATGTGCCACGGTGAAGGCTTGTCTGGCCATGCAGTGAGAGTGCACACGTGCTTCAGGTTGAAGCTGAGAGGCTGTGAACCTATCTCTTTCTGTGAGAAGATGGGACACATTAACTGACCAGCGTGGGGTTCTACTTAATGCTCTCCACGTTCTTAAGGAACCCCAGACAACCTAAGGTTGTAGGTCAATTGAATAATTTGGTGAACTTGATTGCTGTCCAGATAATGGAGATGCCAAGCTCTCTTATTAATGAAGGTGAAGGCAGGAGGCAAGATCACACTTGCTACGTTTTATCACAGAGGTAGACATTTGTAGAAAAATGGAAACTAGGATTTGTGAAGTACTGCCGGTGTCTCCGTTAGAGCAGTAGGACAGCAGGAGGTTGGGGTGGCTGGCCAGGAGCTGCTGTGGGAGGCGGGAGCAGAACAGGCTGCGAACAGGAGGCCAGGCCTGGGGCACGCACTGATGACAGGTTTACGGATGGTACTTTTCACTTTGGAAGGTAAAATATACTATAATCAAAAGCTGTAATAAGCACCTTTAAATGGAAAAGTAAATTGGTATGCTTTCATGCTTTTCGTGATTTCATGCTTTTCATGATTTTGTGCTTTTCGTGACTTTTAAACTGGAGGGAGGAGCCTGAGCTCCCTCACGGGCCGACATCGCAGGCCCGGTGCCCGTCCGTGAGGGGTGGCGTGGCGTGCCGGACAGCATGCAACATCATACAAATTTTATTTAATTTGTAAAATTATTTCACAACAGAGTGAACTAAAAGAATAATGCAGTTTCTGAACAGGTATTTTAAATTGATTTCCTCAGACAGATACTACTGATGGTGAAGTCAATGGCAACATTCCCATTGACCTCAACAGGATCAGATTTTATCTTTCTTTCACTGATAAACTTGGAAGGGTTGGACAGGAGAGGCAGTCTTAATTTTATAATACCAATACTAATACTACTATTAAAAGGACATGCTAGGAATTGTTCTTTGCACTTCCTGTTAGGAACTATGAGACGGTATCTGCGGGCAATGGCACAGGGCCCCTTCAACTGAGGCCTTCAAGAATAGAATAGGTGTTTTAAAAAATCTTGGTCCAGATTTAGAGAACACTGAAACTGTTTTATAGTATTTGAAATATGTGGAAGCTATTGAGCTGCTGGAAACTTTCTGCAAGAAACTCTAGATTCATCATAAAAATGGCACTGCACAAACCACTTAATAAAGTGCTAATAAGATATTAAAAAGTGTGCCTTGTAATAATACCTGAGGTATACCTCTCTTACTGAGATTATTTTAAGATCAGATATCAACAGATATGTTTTTAACAGTGTTTGAAATTATGTCAGACTTGAAATTTATTGCCTCTGGAGAGCTCTTAAAAACTTTCTTTCTAGCAAACTCCTTGTTAGTATAAAGTAATGGATTCCAAGAGATGAAATTTCAGTATTTAATCAAGAGAAAATCTAATTTTTGCATAGGGTCAGCAGCTTTAAAACCATAGGATTTTGACTGCTTAGAATTGAGGGTTTGCCTCTATGGTGTGATTCAGTTTAAAAAGTAATTGTCACTATACTTTTCTCCACATCAGATTTTTTAAGATAGTGTGATAGCTGCTTTGCTGACACAGTAAGGTGTTAATGGATTTTGTTTATTTGAGTTCTTGTTGAACTATGGATCGTTATTTGTCCATAAAGATAGCAAAACAATCAAACAATTAAAACCAATTAAAATTACTGCTGAAATAACATAAAGTTAACTTCTGGTAAAGTAATACCACTTGTGTAGAACTGAGCTAGAAAACTAATGATAAAATATAAAATTATCCTTCTTGATCAAAGAGAATCTTTTAAAAATAGTTCACTGGCTCCTTTTTACAAAGTAAAGGTGGTGAAATTTCTGAAGCAGACTGAAGTCCTACATTAAAGAAAATATGGCTGTAACACATGTAAACAAATCCTGTCAATTGTTTTGTGTTTAGTGCAAAGTTTTTAATTTCTCAAAAATTTTGTGATTTAGATAATATGCTTTCACATATTCAGGTTTTCTGGTTAAGAAGAAGTAACTTAAGATGGATAAGTAAATATATATATACTAAATAAATTAAAAAGATACGTATATAAAGGCAATGTTTGAGTAAGAGATCCAGCTATTAACAACGGGAAAGAAAAGTAGTAAGTCTGTCACAAATAATTTCCTTCCCAGGAGGCATAAAGCTCCTTTTAGAGGGGTTTGACTCTGTGAATGGGGAAAAGGGGTGTATGGCAGAATGTGCTGTAACGGACTTGCCAGTGTTTACACTTTTCTTATTGGAAGGGTGTTCATTACTGCTGTAGTGATGAATTTACTACTGTACCATGTATAATAATTTGGCAGATATGTTTTATATATGTAAATTAATATAAATTGGTCCTATATGGGCTTTGAGAACTTAGCTGCACAGCAGAAATATACTAAAGCTTTTTAAAGCTTTCAGTAGAAAATACTAACTTAAAGATTGGAAGAAGAATCTTCAAGGTGTCTGTTGATGGGCAGCATTTTGTTTGCGCAGAAATAAATAGATTGTTGCAGTTAAGTCAGTTAATTTATCTGAATGATTAAAACGGTAGAATTAATTAAATAGATTAAACGAAAAAAGGTTAATATTATAAGTTATCCTAGAAATTGAAATTAACTCCTGGAATATTTTAATGTCTTATTTGTAATAGTACCTAAAAAAATCTAATGGCAGTTCTAATGTAAATGAGGTCAAACACAGTGTCAGAGAAGTTTATATATATTCACAAAAATAATTGGAGTAGGAAGGCCAGCTTGTCAGACATAGTGAGAATTCTTACAAACCACGGGGTTTGAGGGAAAATCTGTGCGACTCAACTAATCTTGCACATAGATCAAAATCCAAGCCTATCCAGAGTGATTTGATTTGATCTGCTGATATTAAAATGTTGAAGAGATCAGCAGTATCTAGTGTTCTTCCATTTAAAGTGGATTCAGTAGTAACAACAATGTCAAAATGACTGAAATTTGCATTTTCCAGGCTTTAGGATCGTACTGGGAATATCAGCGTGGATTAGTCATGAGCTCTCTTTTCCCTGGTAGAAAGTACTCAGGAAAAAAAAGGTGTAAACTGTGAATAATTTTTTGTCATTAGCTATATCCACAGTTCCACTGGTGTTGATGAAGTTGCAGAGTGTAACTGAAGACAGAAATTGGCCCTCTGCTATTGAAGTTTAATATATATTCTGAAAATGTTTTCTAGGAAAAGTAAATCGGTTCTACCAATAACTCAAGAAAAAGATGGGATTTGCTTAGCCGCTTAGGTTACAATCTTGATGGGGTGAACACTATTTGCCTCAAAGTTTTGTGATTATTTGATTCATACACTGGTGTTGATTTTCAGTTTATCCATGAAATGTCCCCAAGTAGCGAAATTGAAAAAAAATGATTAATTGCTGCTCATAATTAAACACATAGAAATTAAAAATAATAGTATTGATATTTTATTTTATTTTAATGCTGGGCTCCTTGGAGACAAGATTAATTGAAAAGAGAAAGAGAAGCTAGCCCTAAAGGCTGGATAATGTATTGCTTTCAGTTTCACTTGCTAGTATAAATAAAGCAAATGCTAAAGTTGCCTGAAAAATGGAAACTTCGGTTTGCATATTTGTTTACATGAAAATCTTCATAAATCCTAGTAAATTATATGAAAATTGCTAAGTTAAGAGGAATGCTACTTTAAAGCAAACAAATAAACAACATTTTGTATTGAACAGTTATTGAAAGTTGCATGGTAGTATTTTCAGAAGAGCCAAAGTGGTTCAGGACCTTAAGTTTCATTTTCATATATGATTTATCTACATAAACTTTTATCTCATAGAAAAGAACAGAGATGTGTAGGTGCCTAAGGGCCTGTTCTGAAAAATAGGACTTTGGTTTCTCAATCACTACTATTTTTTTTCAATTTTTGCCCACTAGCAATAAAATGTCCTTTGGGTTGTATTTTTCGTAGAAGAAACATCACCCAGTATTCAGCAGAAATTTGACTGGGTTCTTTATTTTTGCCAGAAAGGGATACTTTTGAAAGAAACAGATAAATTCTTTGGAGAGTGAAAACATGATTTGAAGCAATAGATAGCAAAGGGTGTCAAGAATTCACGTGAACATTTAAGGCCTAATGACAATAGATGCAATATGCAAGTTCAGGTTGAATTTTAAAACCAGTTCTGTATTATCCTATGTTTTTAGATAAAATAACATTCAGCATGCACTGGTGCTCTGCTAAACGCTGCAAAAATGATCGTCCAGATTCTGTTCCTGTTGCAGAATGCATGGCTCAGCCTTTCAAACCCTTACAGTTCTACTTCCAATGTAAAACCTAAGTACGCAGTTAGAGATTTTCAGGATCACTCACATATTAATGAATGAGTGCTCAGTGGCAGCATACGGTATGCCAGAACATAAAGTTATACAAAGAACAGAGCATCCATTTAATAGTTATTCAAAATATGAAGTGAATGCAGGGCTACAAAATGTAGAAGAGCGAGCTCTGGGGTATAACTTTGTGTTAAATATTTCCGTTAATTTAAGGAATTTGTATACCTCTGTTTATCTTGTAAAGGTGATCTGTTTTATCCTCACCATTCAGGAGCAAGCAGGCAGAAAGCTTTATTTTAGAATTTTTACATCACCATCTATTGTTAGGTGCGTGGCACAAGTTTATTTTTGATTGTGGCTAGGGAAGCTCCTGAATGCCTCCCCGGAAAACTGGCCGTCCTCCGAGCCGATTGAGACATTCTGTTCTGCCAGCTCCTAGGATCAGGGAATCGCTCTGCTGGCAGGAGCACCTGGCATTTGTCGTGGAGGACATTCCCCTATTGTGTTCAGGCCATGCCATGATTGCTTTAAATACTTCAGATTAATGTGTCCCAAAAAAGGGAGAAAGAATCCCTGACAATCCATGTAGTATTAACAGAGCTTTGTGAGCTAGTGGTACTAAAGATTACTGAAGAGGAGGCTTTTCCTCTGTCATGATAGAGGTACAATAATTGCATATTTGTACATTCCTAATTGAATTTTATTTTGTAACGTATCCTGAGGCATCATTACTGACCAATTCAGGCCTGTTTTAAAACTCACAGAAGTCAATCAATGGAAAGATACTCAGTGATTTCAAGTGATTTTGGATCATACTCTTAGTCTAACTTAAAAATCCTCCTTCAGTGGTAGCTTTGCTGTGTTTAATATTATTAACTAGGCTTGAAGAGTAATAAAATCAATACATTTTACTTTGATTTCTGTCTGATAAATTGTCAGGGTAGTCACTGCACTTACTAGAGTGCCTATGAAATGAGTCATTACTTCACAGAAATCGAGAGTAATTTCTGAAGGTTAGGACAGTAAGATACTTTTCACATCATAGGCATATGAAAATCTGTAAAAAACTGGACTATCAGATAGGCTAGCAAGTTTTTTTTGTAGGAATTTTCAAAACATAATCTGTCTGTGTTGCATATTGTACATCTTTGAGTGTCATGTGACTGGATAGATTTTGAAAGATTATTAACTCACATTGACTAAAGACTTTTGATGTTTTAAAAAGTTTTTATTTTTCATGAAGAAAGTTGAACTGTTTTATCCTTAAGTATGCAGCTGATTGCTAGTTATTCATGTTTTGCCCATCTCATAATACCACCATTAATTTATGTGAATTTAATTTCTCAAAGGGTGTCCAGCATACTTCACAGGTTTAAGTACCTTTCAGTGCTGTATCGTGGGCTCACAATCCCCTGTCAGTAAGTTTTTCCTTATTTCTGTGGAGTGCAAAGGCACACATTGCCATGGGCACTACGCATACAGCTAGAGATGATTTTCATTATGAATCTCTTAACAGCAAGGTTACATGAGGCATTATTACTCTGCCATTACTGTCTCTGTCCCTTCATAATTTCTTTTGATTTTATCAAAAACACCATCTTATTAATTAGGGTCACTTTTATATTTTAATCTCTTTGGTGGGAAAGTATGTACTTATTTTTGTCTTGACATAAGTAGATAGAGCCAGATTATCAGTGTTAAGTACTGTGGCTTCGTTGGCTCTGGTGTTGTGTTTTACACAATTCAGTTTACACAAGCTGAATAACCAGCTGAGTATGTGCAGTGCAGCTAGGAAATCCCATGAGAAATCATTCCAGCTTTCCTCTTCTGCTTTTTCTATTATTTTCTCTCCATTTGTACACATGGTTTTATGCCTTAGATCAAAAACCTTCACTTTGTTTAGGTCCTAGAGCAAAAATTTTATAGAGTGTCTTGATATTAGTCACCAAATTAGTCAGTGCTAGTAAGATGCTCAAGTCCTCTTAGAAGGTGGCTGCATGTATATATATATATATATATATACACACATATATATATATACATATATATGACATCTGATTGTTTTTCATCACTTGGGACCTATCACAGGTGAAATCAATAAGAGGCTGTTCTTCGATTTCAATAAAAGCTAGGTAATGCTGCCATATCTGTAATTCCAAATTGGAGGTAAGATACTGGAAGTCTGTTATATGCATTCATGTGTGGGAAAATCACCTTGGGGGGGGGGGTGGGGGGGTTTAGAGAAGAATCGGGTCCTAATAGAAGTATAATATTACAGAAAGCTTTTAAGGGTAAAATACAGCTATCACCTTCAGGATGGTTGGCATGCACATAATCTACATCACCAAAGTTCCCTAAACCACACAACCTGCTATCCTAGAGGAGCAGTGGAGGGTAGAGTGGAGTGGAGACACTGCCGTCAGGCTCTGCTGTACTCCCTGCAGGGCTGGAAACGTGATGGTACTGTCCAGCTGATAAGCTGCATAGCGGCTGTAAAATATGTGAGATTTCCATTACTGGGTCAACAACTGTGGTGAAGACCAAGCAAGAGCTTCATTATCTGCGACAGAAGGCTGGGAACTATGCCCCCTCAGCACTTCAAAGCCTTCTGACAAGGACGTGCTAACTGCTAAAAGAAAGCAAACTGCTGAAGAGTTAAACTCAGGGATGCTAGGGTAAAATAATTGTGGTAGTGGGAGATCACGACCTCCTACCCAAATGGCCCCCACACAATCCTCTGCTAGAGGAGCATGCATAGTAAATTTAAAATTAACTGTATCTTTAAATGAAAGTGGGAGAATGTTATACCAATCATAATAAAGGAATGAGTATGTGACATACATGTAAGCATGTGAGCCTTAAAAAACATGGGATTTCTATTCCTAACATCTGATAAATGTTTGGTATGTAGTAAGATACAAAGAACTGTATCAATGCACAGTATGCCTTGAACTTTTACCCATTGCTTTCCTTACTTGTCTTTGTTATTTTTTGTAAACACCTATGGTGCTCTTTGAAAAGCCTATTTTCTACTTGTATTGCCTTTAGCTAAGAGCAGAGTTTTCTCAAAATTCTCTTTACCTTAGCACTGTTGGCCATATAGCTACAAATCCCGAGTAAGCATATTTCATTGGTAACATCAGTTATTAAAGATGTTATCATTTGATAGTGATGTAAAATTTACCAAAACTGTTGGAGGATATCTATTTCATCCTAGAGAGAGAGAGAGGTATTTAAACACACACATATATGCACACACAGAGGTATTTGAACCATAAAGGAAAGGATATTTTAATTTAAGTGTTTTCATAAGGTGAGCTTCACTCATATCAGCTGGACCATGTTAATCACTATTTTTGATCTCTTTGCTTTTGGAGAGTAAGGCAGATTTGTTGGAACTTTCAGAAAGACTCTGGTCCTGTCTATGTGGTTTAAGGAAGATCGTGAATATAGTTTCCCCTTTTCATAAGAAAAGCACCATCATTCCCCAGGAAGACAAGGAGTAGAAAAGGCCACCCAGGACACCGTGGAGGCATATGTCATGCCTTCAGAGCCTCAGTAATGTCACCCTGTGCTGACTTTGGTGTATCTTTATGCATGCTTGCAAGGCAGTTTTCCAAGGGTAGTTACAGGTAGGCAGAAAAGGAGGTAACTGACAAACTAATTGATTGTTTCCTTTTTTATGAAGTAAACCCCCCCCAAATTCTAAAAGAGGATCACTGAGAAAATACCAAGGCTGCAGTTACCAAAACATAACAGAGGTTAAATTTAGATAAGAAATGAAAATCCTGTTAGTCACAGAACTAACAAGGTTGTCCTCATCATTGTTGGATTTCGGGTAGGAAAAGGGATGTTATTTTAGTTTGTTTTGCTTCCTTTGTCTTTGCACATTGTAAGCTCCTGACCAGGGATGACCATTATATGCCTCTTTATTGCCAGCACACTAAAGCCTAGAGCTCCATTAGCCTTTGGGCACTCCTGGATTATAAATGATTGGTTAAATAATAATAACAATAAAAAAAGGAAAAAAACCCCTTGTGAATGACTGGCTCTAAATTGAGGTCTAAATTCAGTAGAATGAGTTGTTCATTTTAAAGTTATAGGGAGTTGACTGGTTTGGCAGAAATTTTGCTAGGAAGTGGTTTTGGATTTTGGTTTAATGCTATGGGAGTCGCTAGGAATTGGAACTGGGCGTTCCTTGAAATGCAAATTTTTGCCAGGGGTTTTTGAGCATGGCCATGGAAACCCAAGAGTCTTAGGTACTCACTGGTATTTCCCACCCTTTCTTGTGGAACTCTGTAATTAAGGGCCCATCTGTCTGGAGTGGCTGATCGGAGAAACAGAGGGTTCTTTCTTAAGTGGAAATATGCTTTCTCTGACTCAGATCTACCCTCTGGATTTCATTCTGAGTTGTCTGGAGTGTCAAGTTTAGTTAATTGTATATTCCTGGGGAGTAGGAAAACTGGAAACAAGTCTCGCTTTTGGTTTGTTTTGTATTTTCTGAGGCTTGGATGGTTTTGTCTTGAACTCCAAGTAGGCTGTTGTAAAAGTTGAATTGGTAGCTTGAAAAATGTGAGCTATTATTGACTGGCAGGATAGGGTTCAGCATAAACAATTGGTCTGAAGGGAAGATCTGAGTTATAGAAACCAAATTTACAGGTTAAAAAAAACCCCAACAAACATTGTGCGGATTTGATTGAGCTTTACCTCAGTTAAAAACATAATGAAGAGCTGCATGTTAAATTTTCTACAATGTCATGAATTATAATACTGAATCCAGTGTCATTAAATTGTAGTTTTTTGTTTCTTGTCAGCTACAACAATTTCAGCAGAGCACAACCCGTGTGAAAGTATGAATAAAATTCAGGGAGTAGCATCAAGGACTTCTGAGCTCAGGAAACTGAGTTTGGCAGTGCTAATTTGTATTAAAGTTGTTGTTGCATGACAGCAGGAAAAAGATTTAATGCTTGCCACCTGAATCAAGCCATGGAACATTGGTTTCTATAACTGCCATGAATTTGAATCAAGGCCAATATCTCTAAATTTGAAATAAACTGATACTCTGTCTTGAAAGAAGATACAGGCCACTTATGTTGCGGAAGGTATTTAGAAAATGTATTTCAATTTAATTTTTCGCAGTATATATCTTTCAAATTTTTAAGCAGTGGCCTTTTTGGCTTTTTCTATATTCCAGCAAGTATGCAGCCTTTCAGTCCTTTATTTATCAACACCCGGTCTTGAACTAATACTGACTTGCACAAGACCACAGATGCTAGTTTTACTCCCACTGTCACTATGCAGCTGCTTACCTTAATCTGAAAGTCATTTTTCTTTTGTATATAAGTGCATTAATGATGAAAATCAGGTTTCAAGTGAAGTGGTCACACTATGAAGCTTTGCAGTCATCAGATACAAAGCTTGTACCATGAGCCTAGTGTAACAATAATGCTTTTACAATAGCATATAGTGTGATGACACCTTTTTTTCTGAAGGATCCCCAAATGCTTTAAAACAAGCAGGCCAAATTTAGGATTTCTTTGCTTCTCTTCAGAAAACAGGCAAGAACTATATGAAATTCTTTCCTGTAACTGGACTGGCTGTGAATCTCTGTATAAATACCACACATTTACCCTCAGAGATTATTTATCATTGTAACAAGGATAATTTGGCTATTTAAATGGTATCTTGGAACAGTGAAACAGAACCCATCATTCCTAAATGTAAATTAAATCTTAAATGTCCTTCCATGGCTGAGTGCACAACATAGTGTGAAGTTTCAGGACTGGAGGTGTGAGGACTAAGTAGCAACACTTGAACCCAGCTGCTTGTTTTCTGCACATGCCCTTTTATGGGTAGTTTCTGTTTTTCTCTTGGTACAGAAGGTCCCGATAATTGATCCATTATCTGGGAATAAATTAATCCACCATTGTAATTCAGCCATCTAGATTTAAATGTAGTAGCTGTTTCATAGCACGTAGGAGCAATACACAAAAATCTTGTGATGGAAGTGGAAAAAGATATGGTATACATCTGGAAGTGCCCAGGAAACTTGTAGAGGTAGAAGGCAGCTATTCCACTAAAATTATTTGATGTCTTTGTTGTCATATAACATACTTTCTTGGGTTGTCTTTCATGTCCCTGATGGAGCCCTGAGGATATACTCCATTTCAACCCTGTTTTTAACCTCTCACTATGCTCAAAGACACAGCCTTCATAGTGAGGAGGATGCGATTCTCTTCAGAGCCTATCAGTGCTGCTCCTTAATCGGCTGAAGTGGTGTCTGCACGATAACAAGAGGTACTAGTCTCACCCCAGGTTGTGCCAGCCTGGGAAGCTGTAGAGAGGCTGGAAATTTAACCCAGATCTGTGGCATGGTAATACAGAGCATTACCTTTAGGCTAGCAGGCCTAGCTGCAGTCCATAGTTGAAATTTAAAGTGATTTTAAAAAATGCATTCAATTTGAAATGCCCCAAGGTTCCTATCACTTGTGAAGCTGCATCTCTTTCAAAATATTATGAGTGACATTGAATTTTTGCTTTTGGTGGATATGTTATAAATATGAAGAGTGATAAACTTTAGGGGTGACTAGCTGTAGTATAATATAAAGGAAAACTTGCACTGTGAAGTGTTACTGCTGTCATTTAAGTGGCTAAGTAGCATTAAGGCTGGGGACAACTGCTGTTACTGAGTTTATGCCAGTCTTCATGAAACAAAAATACATAGCTCATAATTTATGCTTTTATGTTTTTTTTTAAGGGTGTGGGAGGTAAACTTCTTTTCCAACACTGTCTTTCCACTGAGCGTGAAAGCTATTCTGCAGTATTTTTCATAGGTACATGTCTATGTTTCTCTAGCAGTATCTTTCTTTCCTTTACAAACTTGCTGTCTTTTGCGTATAGTATTAGTTCATTCTATTGAGTTGTAACATATAAGTTGTAGCACTTACCAAAACATCTAAGTACACAATATTATTGCTTAATTTTCATGGTACTGTGTAGTCCCTTCAATGTCTGCATTACACGATGTATTTACATTTTGAGGGGAAATAATAATTTTAAGAAGACCGAATAGCTGAAAGATAGAAGAGTATATATTTTTTTAATTTATTTATATTGTTTGGGTTTTCCCCCTCCATAGCAACTCAAAACCAGTGGTTAAGAAGCATGCAGAAACATTGCCCTGTATAGCCTTCATCTTTTCAGCAATCCTACCTGCAGCTGATAATCTTACATTATTTTCATATTTAAAACCCTTGGTTTTGGACTGCTTCTCTGAAGTATTTTAACATGATTTCCTTCAAAAGTACTTTTTTCCCTTTCATACTTTAATGCTCTTTAATAAGCATCTGGCACAGTACTTGTGGCGGACAACAGGCTAACATTCAGTGCATACTGTTGCTTTCCTAAAGCAAAGACTTCAAAAATCTATTCTCATAAGGCAGCTGATTGTCTTCCCTGGGATAATTTAATTTATTTTGTAGAGTCAAAGGGGAGAAGGAGTAAGTGAAAACGTGCTTTTCTTGACTGCCGGTGCCACAAGCTCAACCTGGAATTCGAAAGTCTAGCTATGTTCTTTCTGGTTCATGGAACACCAACAATGGGGACTCCACAGCTGGAACTTAGCTACCAATTCTGCTGATGCACGAGGCAGAACAGAATCCAGTGTATTCTCCCATAGCTGTGCTGACTCTGTAGAAGAAAAATAAAAAGTAGAATAACACTTTTTCCCATTAAAGCAATTATGATTAATTTCAGAGAATGTAACGGAATTGTACCATGTTTAAAGAAATCTGTTAATATTTTTCCTTTTAAGTGGTGGTAACAGTTGGATCTCTTTCTGTCAGTGTGTTTGGAGAAGTATATTAAAATAATAGATACATCGTGATACACTGTTAAACATCTGTGGAGAACGGGTTTTCCTTCTTTCCATGGCATAAGACTTGGATCCCAGTTCCAAAGACATGTGAAAAGCCAAGGGTGTCCCAAGTCCTACCTTCTGGTGGAACATGCCTCAGAGGTATTTCTACAGAAAAGTAATCAGCCTTCTGTTTTACTTTTTGTGGAAAGAATAAAGGTTCACAGTGCCTGTTCAGTCTCCCAGTTCTCATCACTCTTTAAGTGTTTGTATCCATCATTGTTGCTTGTAGTTTCTTCAGAGTAAACATTTGTGCTTAACCTGCAGGATTTTTAATATTCATTATAGCCTAAATAATCAAAAACCAAAGGAAAAACTAAAACAAAACAACAACAACAGAACCCCCTCCCAAGCAAACATTGTAGTTTTTTAAGAACTGTATGGCATTTGTCTACTTGAAACATGGTGGTTTTGACAGAATATGTTGCAGCCAGTGTACTAATTAGTAGGTAGGTATGCAGGAAAAAAATGTGCATGGGTGGTAAGGTGACATCCTTATGTTGTGTTTATTATTGTATTATACATATCTATATCTATATCTATATATACACAAATGACCAGCATTTGACTCCAGCAATAACATCCAATAACATGTCCAACCTGAAAGTGTCTTTATGTCTGTATTTACAGAACACAGAAGTTTATATACATTATGTGACTTGTGACTGCAACAACAGTTGGAACTTCACATTTTATAACATGCTATGTACATATAACTGTGCATATGTAGTATATATTTCTATACTGATAACATTTGACACTTTCTCTGGTCTAATGATGTGTTTGTTAAGGCCAGGTTTAGCATTCTGAGTACCTAACCACCTTTAAAACAAACAGCATTTTTGAAAGTACTTGGAAAGTGGTTTTTTTCCCTCCTCCAAGTATAGTAATCCTCTTTTTTTTTTTTTGTCTCTCAGAGTTAAAATTTTCTGACACTCAAAATGGCAAGAACAAGCCTTTGGCTAATTATAGCTCTTCTGTACAGAAAGATGGCACAGTTCTAAAGTTCAGTGTCTTGAAGCTCTTCAGGGCTAGACTCAAAATATTTAATAACATTGGAAAAGAAGTTGTTAAATTTAGAGGTGTGTTTATTTTTTTTTTATGGGTGGAAGGATCTGAAATATATTTCCAACAGTTTTTTTAACTTTCCAATATTGTCAAAATTATTTTTGGGTAACATAATGTAATTTCATGTAGAAAAATATGGGACCTTGGTGGAATGCTCTAGTAGTCTAGCATATTATGATATAAAAGTTTTATTAATTATAATTTCATCAATTATCTTGGGATAACTCCCAAGATTTGCTTCTCCTAGGAGAAGTTCTTGCTCCTGAGTCATGCTGATGATACTTTGAAGCAATTTTACCTTATTATGCCTTCCCTTTTACCACACCTGTGAGAAAGCCTAGGTAGTAAAGACAGATTCACATTCTGCATAAAGTACAATTTACACAGTGAGAATTCAGAGTATTTGCAGAAATGAAAGTTATTGCCAGTATATGTATTTAGTCTGTTGGAAACTTTTCGTACTTCCTTTCATCTGTGGTTGTTTTTTCCCTTTCCTCTGTTTAATTGGGAGTGATGATACATAATATCCACACTAAAATATACAACATTTGGAACAGTGCAGTACTCTAGCCTCAACCAGGCTGTGGTGTGGAAATGCAGGTCTTTGGGGTAGATAAGATTTCACTTTTGTAAGGTGCAGAAGTGAATGAGGGGTGCATTTGTGTTTTACACCTTGGCCAAATAGTGGACTTCTCTGTGATGTAACCTATTAGGTTGGAGAAGCTTTTCTGTGTAGCTGCCCTGCGGTGCTGAAAGTAAGTTATGAATGCTGTACTGTTTAAGAGCAGAAAGGTTTGCCTGGAAGAGAGCGGTATGCCTGGGCCCCCTGCTATTGAGAAGATGCCAGTCAGAAATGAAAACGTCTTTCATGAAACTATAGCAAACTTCCCTGTGATACAGTACAATAATGCAAGGAATTTTTAGTCAAAACCTGTAAAAAATAATACCTTGAGAATGGCAAAGAAGTACTGGCTTATAAGGTACTATTTTAAGAGGTCACTGCCAAAAATATGTGTGGTTTTGACACAGTTTTAGCAGTGACAGGATTGAGGAGTTTAAGCCATTCCCCTCCCCCCCCCCCCCTCCTTGAGATCTCCAGTTTCTTTTGCCTTTTGGTTACAACTACAAAAGATGTCTTCTGAGAAAAATGCTTTCTGCATGACATCAGAATAAAGGAATGTTCCACACTATTCAGCATGCTTAAAAGTATTGGTTGACTGAAATAACATTACATTTAAAATGAATGCTGAACAGAAGGCCAGTTAAGGGAGAAAACAGAGCAGATCATGTTTTTGCAAACTTTTATCTTTAAGAAACATTGATTTATTTGACTTTGTAAAAATGTTTTCTTTAAGATAATATAATTATGCTGTGTGTTACAGCACAGTAAAATAAAGAGAACTTCTGTTTTGTTGTGTGATAGAATGCATAGCCACAGGTAAAGACTGAAACATTTGGAATCAGAACATAAAAATACATACATGTAGAAAAGTTTAGACGTTATATAGATAGGAAAGAACCTGTAGGAAATGTATTTGCTTTTTGTAAAGTATCTTAGTTTTTTTCATTGTCAACTGTTACTTTTTATTTTGTCTGACTTCAATTTATTTTTCATATAGTATTAATAACAAAAGCTAAATATCCTCATCACTCATGCATTTATAAAAGTATTTATTTTTCTTGAACAATAACAAATACATTATTGCTTGGGCACTAGTCTTTACATTATTCTTTGGCACAGTATAATTTTCATTGGCATTTGGGATAGTCAAAGAAAGAATTGCAAGTGTTAAAAATAGCAAAACACAGATGTGAAGCTTAAGCAAATATCTTCTAAACAAATAAAGTATACATAATAAATAGTAGTGATACAAGCAATTGTTTTGAATTAAGAATTGTATCCATTATAAATGTAGGGGCCTCATTGTCCAGAATCATGAAAATGTTAATTTAATTACCACATGTAGTGTTAAAGAATAATTACTAATTACAGATCAATGGATTGCTTTCCTTGTTGCAGAGAAAAGCAGGCTTAAGATGCACTTCAGTTCATAGGTGAGAAGGAAAACTTAAGTTTACATGATCAGATAATAAATGCTTTCGTACAAAACCATTGGTGCATTGCTGTAAAAATCTACATGAATTTGTAGGACAGAATAGAGGTCCAAACCTTGGCCTTGAGAGTGTGTGGTGGCAGGAATTTCCTAAATACAGATGTCAGCCATACCCTTCACTGGAAGCATGGAAGACTGGAATCTGGGAGAGCTGCCAGTCCCCATCATCAGTGAGACTTGCTTGCAGGGCAGCTGTGTTGTATGGGTGCTGGCCATATGCTGCAGGTGGCATCTAGGTTTTAGTGTTGGTTATGTAAGGCCCTTTAAATTCAGATTTCTATCTAATAATCTAAACCCACTCTAGAGTCTGTAATCTAAGCAGAAAAATGAGAACACATCCCCGAAGTAGCAGCATTAGCTCAAAGGAGTGCAAGCAGTAGGCTGTGGGGAGACACTTGCATCCTCTCCTGGGATCAAGCTGCCTGCTCTAGACTTTTCTCATGCAGCACCCTTGGAGCAGGAGCTGGGGTGAGCTGCAGGAGAGCTGAGCCCAGGTGTCCAACAACCTGAGCGATGGCAGAGGGTGCACCACTGAAGAGAACCAGGGAATTCCATTTTTTTTTCAGAAATGCAAGTTTCCATGTAGGTTTGTCCAGTTTTGTAGAGTAAACATTTGTGGGAAGAGCATGTATTTTTTTATAAAGCTTGTGGAAGAGAAAGTGAGGAACAAGAGAGAAAGAGTTGCATGATAAGGTTTGCTATAATATTGCCAACTCTCATCTAATTATGAGTTAATGAGACTTTCCTTGAAATCCCCTAGCATCCTGTGCTTGTGTATTTCTTTTACCTCTTCTTTAAGAAGACTCTGAAAACTTTATAGGCTCGAAACCAGGAAGACTTATATCTTGAAATTTATTGTTATTATTACTATTTTATTATTTTTATTATGCATCTCATGAGATTTTTATTGCTGCAGTTGTCAGCCGTTCTACACTGGGTACCTATTCATGAATCCATGCAATGTCTCACACCAAATGAGACACCACCCATTTTCACATCTTGCAGCATGAGAAGCATCACAATGCATGAGAAGCAGAACAGAGGAAGGGGACACACTGTCCTCTGTATGGACTCTGCAGCAAGTCACATCTGCACAACAGAACATTTTGGATGGAAGAGTTTTGCTGTTTTCTTTTTACTATAATCTGTATGACTGATGAAGTTGGGTTTGATACAGTCATGGAGTTACTTGGGGAGATACCTAGAATATACTTGACATGAAAAAAAGAAGAAAAAAAATATATTGTTAGTTTTAACTTTGCATTTTGGAAATAAATACTAAAGTAGTGAGGATAACACCATCAGGCAGACAGCAGGTGGGCCAAGCAGCAGGAGGGAAATGATACTTGCTGCACCTGCTCTGCACACTTTACAAAAACAAAACAAAAAAAAAAAAAAGAAAAAAAAAAAAGGAAGAAAATTTGGTAATTGCTGCATGACATGTACTTTTATTTTCTTAGCTCATCTTAAAATATGTGGGAGGGAGATCTGGAGACTCAGACCACTTTATGCTGTGTAGGTTTATGTGTATACATACATTCTTATATGAAGCACCATGCTACCTGATATGTAGCATGGTGCTAATAATGGTAATAAATTAAACCCCATGTTTAGTTTCCTGAATGGAGATAGTCCACTACTATTATTCCCATTTTACAGGTGGAAACTAAGTACAGAAGGAGATCAGCGACAACCCATGGCTTAACTGTAAACATAATTTATGGGTTATAGCTCAGTTGTGTAGAGGATAGAGCCAGTGCATAAAAATGGCTTTAGTTTTGCTCTCTTGCTTCTCTGCTGATTCAGTAACCCTGTACTTCACTGAAGAATTTGCTGTCTGGTCTAATTTCAGTCAGATTGGAAACAGCTGCAGGGGTCAAAAAGTGCATCAAGTATCAGTGTGGTGAAGGAAGTAGCTAAGCCTGGCCCTATTTTTCTTAGGCAACAAGCAGTAGAGTAGACAACAGCCTACAAGCTCCAGGTTGGGTATGTGGTGCAGTAGGATCAGCTGTTAACTGCTTAAGGCATGATTTCCCAATTAAGTAATTATTAGGGCCATTGTATATGGAACATTTGCTGCAAAGCAGGTGGATTCTACCAGTAGGTTTGGCTCTAAATTTTAAATTTATAAATATAACTATGAGCTGTTAGGGGATGTTTCTAGAGAGATAGTTGGTCTAAAAGATCCATTTGGGATTAAGGTGTCTGGTGTTCCTGGCTTTCATTCTTCAGTCTGCTATGACTTGTTCCAAGTGACCTTAGGTAAGTCACTCTGCTTTGTCTCAGATTTCTCCTTGGTGGAATTTTGCCCCATTGCCTAACACAGATGCTACAAATATTACTTGTGTAGTGCTTTGCTTTGACCATAGGAATTGTCATAAAATACAATGGTGCTGTTTGTCTTATTACATTAATTTCTTCCTTGGAAGTCCTCTAATACAGAATATAATGCATGCAGAAGTTCTTAATTTGACACTAGAGCTGAGATGTATGGAGTAAATAGCATTGAAAAAATTAAGAGGGGATGAGAATTCACTGTCTAGTCTGTGTCCTGGCTATTGTGATTATTGAGAAAAGTGTCTCTGCCTTCAGAAGTTGGATAATATTCAAATGCCAATAACATGTATTTGAAAGTTAAGCATTTTGAATTACCTGATAAAAATTATGTTCCTTAACAAGAGGGACCAATTCTGCAAATAAATGTTTCAAGATGTAGTCTGTAATTACAGTGTGAGAAGTCCAATTACTAGCCAACAAAGGCTTCATAAAAGTAGGTACTATGACTAGTGATAAGAAGTGCAGAACTGGGTCATATACAGCAGGAATTATTTCATTACGATACTGATTAATCAACATGTTTTTCATTGGCCACCACTGATTCAGGATTTTACTATGGTAAAATGAAATTTACCTTTACCCAAAATCCTGGGTATCAAGGCTTGTACTTGATCGTAGCTCTTTGAAAGTAGTATAGATGTTATTTTTCTTTTTTATGCTTGTCTCATTCTGAAAGGGGTGAAGAATCCCTGAAGAGCTGACCGTAACTAAAGATGGTGAACAGACTGTTGTCTGAGAATTGTGACATTCTTAGACAGGAGAATCAACTGCTTCTTATTAGGGCAGTACAGAAACCTTCAGTTTAGCAATAAACTACAGCTGGCTTGAAATGAGAATTATAGATAGCTTGATTGAGTAGATTAACTAGGTGCTGTATTACTCTTTAAATGAGAGCTCCCACAGTTTATATTCCAAGTGTGTGAAGTACATTTTATACGGTTGTTGAATCATTTTGTGTGTATTTGTAGAAAAGCCTATTCTGCATTCACAAAGGTGGCTCATATTCACCTTAAGAGAACTCTTTATGAAATGGATTACATAAATAACAGCTAAATTTTTTGAGCAAGATCCCCTTTATGTCCCAAGTGTACTGTATGTTTAACTAAGCTATCGCTGTCAGTTAGATTAGTCAATCCAAATATTTGAAAGAGAAGCTGAGCATTGTGTCCCTAGAAAGAAACAAAAAAAGTCATGCAAATAAATTTTATACATGTTTTTTGAAGAGAAGTTTTATATTAAATGGCAAAGCTACTGTTAATACATTCATTCTTTCAGGCACATTAAAGGAATTTGTTTTCTAATGTGAAATTAGGACAAGTAAGTAATTGCAACAAGATGTTTAGAAATTTGTTCCTTTTATCAGTCATTTATAACTGTAAAACAGCTTTGCATCTTGAAATACAGCAAGTTGAGGGGGGAAGGTGTGGTATTTTTAAAATTATTTTTCCCCAATGAAAAATAAATATGTAACTGAATATGTATAAATGTATAAAACCTTGTTGCAGAACATACAGTAGCTCAGTTTAAAAAAAAAAAAACAACCAGGCAGCTTACTGCAGATGGGCTGTTGTTTGGCTCTCTTGCACTTCAGCAAGAGGAAATTTCCCTTTAGTATAGATTCTCTTTCACAAGCTGACAATCATTATGTTCAAGTGTGAAGAAAGTGTAGCAGCCCTAACTTCAGCTATTCATTGCCTGTGAAGTTCAAATCACTGAGTCAGCTGAAGATGAGGTCCTGTTTCTTCACAGGTCAGGTGCAGTGCTGGTAATCAGAATGAAGGCTTCTGTAACCTGGTCTGCTTACTAAGATACCTTAAGGAGTTAGAAAAGCAGGGAATACTGGCTCCAAACTGGCAGTAGGGTATTTTGCAATTGATTTTTTTTTTTCTTTGTGGGTGTTTTTGTTGTGGGAGAGGGGTGGGGGGTGGTATTCTGTTTTTGTGGGTTTTTTTGGTGTTGTGTTTGGTTTTTTCAGATGGGCCTGATTCTAGTCTATACTTGTATGAATCTGTTTATTTTCACAGGTACTATAACTGCCTCTGAAAATAAGATTAAGACATACATTATTGCATTGAAATATCATTTTGCATACCCTGCTTCTTAAGTAATCTGTCCTTCAGAGCTTGCCATGAAACTATATGTGTATACTTTCTAGATCTTGATTTACTGATTATTTTTTTTTTAAACACTTGACCTTTTAGGGTCTGTGTTCTGAATTACCTTTAGAATATACATATATATTTTTCTCCTAGCTATATTAAGTCTTTATCACTTTGGTGATCTTTATCCTCTTTTTTAAAAAATTATATGTATATATATTTCTGTTGGCATTGTTTTAAACATTCAGTTTGCATACTGCAAAATGAACTTGGTATTTTTAACATATTAAAAAAAAAAAGCGCCTATGACAACATTCTGAATTTCTTTACAGGAGACAGTGATTCTCTGTTCTGAAGTTGTAAATCTTCAGCCTTCGATAGGCCACAAGCACAGCCACACAGTGTTTGTGAGCCTGTAACTGTTAGAGTATCACACAAACTGCAGACCACTGATTACTGCAGAACTATGAAGCTAAGATACTTGTTTATGTGGTTCTGTCCTTGGTATTGCAATGCATCATCTTTGTAAATTCATCTCATCGCTGGAAATCCTTGTGCAGTTTAGGTGCAGGGATTGATAATAAGGCTTTTTGTGTTTTATAACAAAAGCATCTGAGGAAAGATGGAGAAAGTAATTGCTTCTTCTTGGGTTGTCATCAAAATACATGACTCTATAGCTGAAAGAGGAGTCTGGTGTGCTATCTGTGCTACACACTGAGGACTAAATGCTTTCTATCTCACACAATAGTAATGACAAGTAATTGAGGAGCTCTGCAGGATACAGAGAAAGTTTTAATTTGTGTGTGCTAAAGACTGATGAAAAGACACATCATATCTTGCTTCTTTTTGATGCTGTGACCATGCCTGGTTTTCTTTGCCAGAACCGTAGGCTTTTTGCTTGCTGTAGGTCCATAAAGCTACCCTTCTGTAAAGGAGGTTGCTCTTCTTATTTCTTCAGCCTCCCTTTCCTGCTGCCTTTCTGCTCTGTTCGTCTTCTGACAAAAGCTGTTGCAGATACTGGGTTGAACTGGCTTGCTTTGTGCCGTATACCATAGGTTAGTAATTCTTATACCCATAAGCATCAGTGTGTGTGGGAAGTTGCTTTTAGTCTGTAATAACATGTCATGCTGGTGTTTATAGGATAACATTATAAAAATAATATGACCCACATGTAACTATTAGATTAGCCTTCAACCAAAAACATACTTAGACATATGCTTTAACTCTAATCCAGTGAATAATTCCATTGACTCCACTGGACTGTTCACCTACTAAAAAATAAGAACGTTTAAGTGCTTTTCTAGACTGAAGTCTTTATTAGTAACCTGCATATTATATGTGTATTGTTCGGATACACAGGATGTTCATGTGGTGAATTATTCCTTTATGTTTGATAGGATTGAATAGTATTTTTGTATCTGTCTGCTCTATTAATTTTTCACATGTTAATGACATTCATCTTGTCTATCTGTGGCGTTTTTAATGTGCCCATCGCCAGAGTATCTGCCTGTCTCTTCTGCAAAATAAATGCCTCTCAAGAAGAGATAGGAATGGTAATGCATGTGTAATTATTTTTTTTAAAAAAAGGTTATTACTGAAACATAGTAGCCTTCCTTCCCCCACTCCAGTACTTATTTTTCCTAGTGACAAAATCAGCAGCAGAAAACACTGAGCAACAAGTTTATCAATTTGAACAGGCCAACTGCACAACTAAATGTATGTGAAACTTAACAAATCCCTTGGGGAAGCTGACTGTAAGAATTTCCTAGTCTGTGTTGAGTTACTGAGGTGCGACATGGTGGATTGAACTTAATGCCTTAGGCAAGCACAGTCAAATAGAGAGAGTTTAAGATTTTGCTGTGTCCATGAAGGGATCAGCTGGTAGTTGTCTAAATTAAGCTTTCAAAAAAGAATGTAACGCTATCATGAGCTCTTTCTCTTGAATATTTTGGCAGGTTATTCTGGTGTTAAAGAAATCCAAGTAGGATTTCCTCTGTGTAAGCCTCATGGCAGTTGCAAAAAGATTGAAGGGTTATTCCTCTTACCTAGAACAGTAAAATACTGGAACAGGTATTTTCCATCATGTTGTGCTGGCTGTTTTGAAGGCATAGCATCTTAGCCAAAACCAAGGATTCCCCACCCCACTTGCATGGGAATTGACTGCTATGACCCCGTAGGTGCTGCTGATGCTAAGGTTGTGAGAACTGCACAACTTCCTGGGTTTCTCACCACCTCCTTCCTTCTTGCTTGATACAAGCAAAGGGAAAATTGATCCTGGTGACCTGTTTGGCCTTAGTGAAGTTTATGACCCTGTAGCAGCTAGCCTGAAGAAGGTGGCATCACTTCATGGAAGAGTGTGTACACATGCTATACAGTTTAAATGAAGTCTGACAGTGATAGTGGTGCCTTCAGCTTGCAGCAGTGAAAAAACAACTTGCTATATATATACTAACAGTTGGAAAGCCACCAGGAGGGAAGAGGAAAGTGTTGGTACTCAAGTGCCATGCACAAATCCAGACAAATGAGCTTGCATGGTTTTGGAATATTTTTTTTGAGCAGAGGTGAGCTGGCATCCTGGAAAGTTGGAGTTTTTGATCAACTGTCTGCAGCACAGCTTCAGCCATAGATGATACAACTGCAAGGGTAGCTTTACCCTGTGCCCGGCATGTAGCTCAAGTTCTCAGAGAGAAATTGGAACTGCTGGTAGAGTTGGGCCCTGGGTAGAGGAGCAGGATTTGAGCTGCCTCAGCCATAGCCCACAGTGGTGGCAAAGTAAAGAGGGGCTTTAGAGTTAAAAATCTCCTCCTCCTTGAATAGAAGATGGGAATCTAAATCTCCCTGTGCGCTGTTCACCTTCAGTTCTCATTGGGATCTCCAGCATCATTTCTTCTGTAGTGTGTACACACAGATGTAAGTGATGTTAGGACTTCTTGCATCACTCTTGTTTCACAAAGGACCTGGTTTCTTGAGTGACTGCAGGACAAGCAGCATATTTACCAGGTGGCTTGCATGTAAGGCACAGAAAACACCATACTATTTTCATAATCTGAGGCAAGCATTCAGTGTCTGGGGAGTGCTTTTTTTTTTTTTTTTTTTTTCCCCCCTCTCTCCCCTGAAGCAGCCTGACATCTGGACTTGAACAATTGTTTTACTGTTCTCTGATTCTTTTTTGTTTGTTTGTTTAACTTGTTCTCAGATATATATATATATAAATCATTATTTTGTTGTCCATTTAAATTGACTAGATGGCAGTTTGCCTTATGCCTTGATAAGAATTGGGCAGGGAAAATTAAGCAAGTATATACTACTTGGATTATTTAAAGGTGGTATGGGGCTAAGGTGCCTCTGCATATTTGCCAGCTCTGTATTTAGATCGTAATATTTCTTTAGCTCTTTGTGTTGCCAGTATTGATGGTGATCTCAGCTGTGGGATGAGCCTATGACTTTTTCTCATTTGTTAACCCAGGACCTCCAAAAATTAGCTAGAGTCAAATAAATATCATGGGATATAAGAATGATGCTGATGTCTCCAGCTAAGTGATATGTTTACATCAAATCACTACTTTTTTAGTTAGATGACAGGAATTAAGGAGTACATTTCTCATGCCCTTCTAGACAGACTGTTGGTCAAGTGTTGAACTTGAGTGACAGGGGCCTGTCTAGCTGTTGATGCTACCTCAGAGTTTCTGGTTCCAGGGAGGTGAGATGCTGCTTCAAAACCTGTAGGAATAGAGTTAGGCATATGAACAAGTGTGTTTAATCTGCTTCTTATTGCTTAGAGCAAGCAGTAGTCTGCCAGCACAGTGACCAATCCCTAGAGTTAATTACCATAATTCATTAGCAAAGCATCACTTCCTGGATGATTTGAGTTGATTAGTAGGCACTTTGTTCTATCACCTTTTTTGGCTGAGCATTCAGTTAGAGGTTTCAGACTCCAAAGACTTAATGGATTTACATGTAGCATTTGTCCAACAGGGAGAAACAATTGAAATCTAATGTAACGTGTTGCTCTTCAGGTAGCCTTTGGGACTTGGTGCAAGGGTTAATGGGAAGGAGAATTCTTAACTTGAAATAGCAAACCTTTTTTTTCTCCTGTGCTTTCCTTCTGAGCCCTATGACTTTATTTTACCTAATTGCAGCTGACCACTTACAGAGAACTTAATTTGTTTCTCAAATGCTAGTAACATTGCAGTTGGTTGTAGATCTTCCTGAAGAAGAACAGGAGCTATGAAATTTTTCTGTGGGACTGAAACCACCTTGATATTGACATGAGCCATTATTTTTCAGGTAGAGAAAAAAGTTACTGATCTATTACTGATGCGTGACTGAGAATGACCAACCTTTTATTTACTTATGTATCTTAGTGATATGTAGTAGGATCTTATAAGTCATAAGGCTCTGGGAAGGTCCCAGTTCAGTCGGTGGATGTACCAGTCGCAGTGAACCCTATACTTTCAGATTTTGAGCAGTATTTAGTGACTGTTCCTCCTATTTGTGGATTTCAAGTTTTTCCATTCCTTTTTGTATGTTTGGACTGAAGCATTGTTCTGATCACCTGTCTAAGAACAAATAAAACCAGTGAGATACAGCAAAACTTGGTTAATATCTTGTTCAAACTCAAACAAATTACAGGCAAGATCAGCTCTTCCCATTATTGTTGCCTGAGAACATAACACTTCACATTTTTTATAATTTTCTTTTGTTCTGCTTCTTATTCAGTTACAAAACTAATAAAAATTTTAGGATAAGAGGTATGTTTTTGAAGAAAGGCTAAAAATGCTGACTTTCCTTCCAGACTGATACTCTTGGGAGGGAGGGAGGGAAGTAGCATTAAGTATTGAGCTGGGAAGGGAGCAACTTGATGCAAGGAATGGGTACTTTTTTGATTCACATTAAAAGGTATCTATAACCCTTGAAGTACAGGAGTATAATATTGACCTTATATTCTACAATGTTACTAACATAGTTCTGTGAACCTAGCTCAAGATAGACAGATGCATTAGGTCAGAAATTAGCAAGCAGCAAAGTTTTTTTTCTTCAGCAAGGTGTGTTAGTGCCTGTATAAACATACAGGTGGTTCCAATGACAAGTTATGCACGTGCTTTATATGTTCATTGAATCTAGTTATAAGTGGTTTACATCTTATCTCATGTTACAGAGTTAGTTGAATACCTTTGAAAAGATTCTAGGAATCTAGTACTCTGGCTAAATTTGGTTGAGAATAGTCAAATACTCTTGGTTTTTCTGGTTGTCACTTTTTGGTTAAAGCCTTCTTGCACCAGTTTTTTGAGATGGGCAGTAAGACAACAGGAAAGGAAGAGTTACTGCAAAGGAAAGTTTTATTGCCATATACAGGTATTACTCCATTTTTAGTACCTCAGAACAAAAGAGTTCAAGTCTCATCAGTAATGGTAGACTTAGGAGTTTGACATTATGGCTGCACTGCATTTCTTTGGCATCCAGTGTATATGGTGTTTTGCCTTGGGCTCTTATTATTTACTACTGCAAGGACTATTGGCTGTCAGATAATTCTGTGGTGTGAGTTACTGTATTTCAATAAAGCTACGGCCTTGGCCTTTAATCCGGTTACCAGAGATCTATGTTTTCTGTCTGTAGTCCAGAGTGGCATTTGCAATGTAACAAACATTTTGAAGCTTTACTTTCTTCTGGCACATAAGAATGTTGTTCCATTGTGATGTTTCTTCCCTAAAATAAGTATGCATCTTCAAATAGTTAATTTCTAATTTGAGCAAGTAACCTGACTAACCTTACACACCTTAAGTATCCTGGCTTTAAAGGAAGGATTTTCCATTTTGCTGAAAAGACTTGACAGTGTTTTTTTCTTTCCATAGTGGGTTTTGCATAGAGGAAACTAGCCAAAGTTATTGGAACAGCTAATATTTCAGTATATTGGTATACATTAATGCTTTTAAACCTTGAAGTTTATTTCTAGTAATAAAAGCATTTCTATAACATCACAATATATTAATATTTAGTTACAACTGAAATCCTATGAAAAGATAAGCAAAATATGCACTTTCTTGTACCCAAAAGTCTTAAAATTAGTTTCATTTAAATACATTACGAGCAGCAGTAGTATGTGGAGGTCTAAAGTCAGTTTAGACCTTTCCTAGTTGTTGGGCTTTGCCAGAGCACTCTGGCACAGTGAAGGGGTGTGCCAGATGCAGAGCTTGTTGTAAGTTGAAACTAAATGAAAACACAGAGATGGAGAGGCCTGGAAACTGGCAGAGCATGGCTCTGCCTTCCATCCACTGATAAGCCGATCTGGCCAGCTTCCCGCTGATAAAGATGATGCAAAAATCTGTTGCATCCTGGACTACTGGTACAACCACAGCTGTGGGAGGCATTTCGTTTCAGTTGTTATTTGCAATATATCCTACCAAGCTTTGCTATATTCTTTCTGCCTGTCTCATCATCGATATTATTTTGTTAAAATCGACTGGTCTTATAATTTGTTAACATTTAGAGCATTAGTAAATGGAAACTCTTACCAAACTTATTTTAGGCATTTTCTGTGAAAACTTTTGAACGTGCTCCATCTAATTTAGTGTGCAACTGACATACGACACAATGTTTTATTATGAGCCAGCTAATTTATTTGCAGCTAATGGGCAATAAATAACAAATACTAATTCATAACAGACTTTCTCATCGTGAATTGTCTGTAAACATTTTCCCAAACTTATTAGCTATTCAAAAGTTTCAATCACAATTTAAGTAAATTTATTTAATACTGATTTAGGAGGTGCTATTTGTGAGAGTAGCTGGGATGTGAAACTTAAGCTTTTTCAGTTGGGTTCACAGTCATTTTTATTTCTTGATTGAATTGATACAACTTTTAAAACTAGGTATTCCAAATGTTAGCGGTTATAAACGCCAGAGTAGGCAAAGCAATTCCCTTTTTCTTTACACAGTTCTGTCAGGAAATCAGTTTGCCAGAGCACTGGTAGAAAACAAACACAAAACCGTGAATATCATAGAACTAAAGTTGGTAAACCACTAAAGTGAACATTTTTCAGTTTCTGCACTTGGGAACAGAAATATATGAAAAATAAACGACTGCATGTGGAGTACGCTGTGGACAATGATAATCTATTCTGAGCACTTTCCCAAATATGTTACCTTTCCAAGAACTTTTGCGTATTTGCCCCTCTTCTGTCTTTGTTCCTTCCAAGTAAACATTTATAAACTGTTTAATCCCTTCTCAACATGTGCATATAACTCCTACTGACACTAATGATAATTACTTAAGTTTAGTGCCAAGGAAATAGAAACTCTATGAGGGTCAAAGAAACTTTATTTTCATAAAGCCATGTAATTGACACTTCCAAAAATCCACGAGTGCAATCCAGAACCAAGGGGTTCAGGCTTATGAATCACAGAATGGTCAGGGTTGGAAGTCACCTCTGGAGATCATCTAGCCCAGGGGTCCTCAAACTAAGGTCCACGGGCCAGATACGGCCCCCCAGGGTCCTCAATCCGGTCCCAGGTATTTACAGACACCACCCCCACCCCACCCACCCCCCTGCCGGGGGTTGGGGGGGAAACCCAGCAGCTGCAGATGACTGCCTGGCACTTCATCTGCATGCTGGCCCCCTGTTTAAAAGGTTTGAGGACCCCTGATCTAGCCCAACCCCCTGCTAAAGCAGATGCACCGAGAGCAGGTTGCACAGAATCACATCCAGGTGGGTTTATGGGTGTCAGGTTTGCTTAAGTGATCTCTAATGTGATCCTCCTCAACCAGGGGAAAGTCTTCGTTTCTTCAGACTTCCTCTCTTTCCTCCAGGGTTTGGGGAAACTGAGGGTTGGGCTTGGCAGTAAAGCCTGAAGCAAAGGCGGCATTCACTAACTCTGCCTTCTCTGTGTCCTTCCTCACCAGGGCAGCCACCTTATTTCAGCAGCAAGGCCACATTTTCCCTAGTCACGTCTTTCCTGCTGATGTAAGAAGCCCTTCATGTTGTCCTTGACCTCCCTCACCAGATTTAATTCCAAATAGACCTTAGCCTTCCTCGCTGCTTCCAGAATGGTCTGACAGCATCCCTATATTACTTTCAAGTGGCCTGTCCTGTTTTCACAACCTGTAGGCTTCTTTCTTCTGAGTTTTGCCTGAAGCTTGTTGCTCATCCATGCAGGTCTCCTGCCCCTTTTTGCCTAATTTCTTCTCATAGGGATGCACCTACCGTGAGTTTGGAGAGAGTGATGCTTGGATATTAGTCAGTTCTCCTGGACCCCCCTACCTTCTAGAAACCTAAGCCATGGGATTCCTCCAAGTAGATCCTCAAAGAGGCTAAAGTTAGCCCTCCTGAAGTCCAGGGTTGCAATCCTGCTCACTGCCCTGCTTCCTCCACGTGGGATCCTGAACTCCACCATCTCATGGGCACTGCAGCCAAGGCTGCCCCCTTCACATCCCCATCCAGTCCTTCTTCATCTGTGAGTACAAGGTCCAGGAGCACACCTCACCTTGTCGGCTCCTCCACCACCTGTGTCAAAAAGTTATCGTCAGTGCTGTGCAGGAACCTCCTGGACTGTGTGTGCCTGGCTCTGTTGTCTTCCCAGCAGATATCAGGGTGGTGGAAGTCCCCCACGAGAGCCAGGGCCTGTGATGGTGAGGCTACCCCCGGCTGTCTGTAGAAGGCCTCGCCAACTTCCCTTCCTGGTCAGGTGGCCTGTGGTAAACACCCACAGCGGTGCCACCCATGTTGGCCTGGCTCTTAGTCTTTACCCATAAACTCTTGACTTGTTCTTCATCCACCCCGAGGCAGAGCTCAATATGTTCCAGTTGCTCCTTCACATAAAGAGCAACGCCACCACGTCTCCTTGCTGGCCTGTCTTTCCTGAAAACTACACAGCCATCCCTGACAGCGTTCCAGTCATGCAAGCTGTCCCACCATGTCTCTGCAACTGCAGCGAGATCATGGCCCTGCGACTGACACAGATCTCTGATTCTCCCTGCTCAGTCCCCATGCTGCGTGTGTTGTGGTGTGCAGGCATTTCAGAGAAGCATTTGAGCATGCAGGTTTCCCAGGAGAGGTGTGAGAGGATCTACCACCAACCACCTGCACCCCTGAGGTGGCTGGCTGCCTGGTACTCATCTTGGGAGGCAGCTATGGAACATCTGTTGCTGGTCTGGTTGGCCTGGCTTATTACCCAGTTGGATGCAATGGCACGAGCATTGCCACTTTGGACCCCTGCCTCGAGTCCTTCAGTTTAAAGCCTGCCTCACCAAGTTGGCCAGCCTGCCAAAGATCCTTTTGCCTCTTCTAGTCAGATGGATCCCATCCCTCCCTAACAGGTTACAGTCAAAGGAATGTCCCATTGGCAGAGAAGCCAACACCCTCATGATGGTACTAACCATGAAGACAGCTGTACTCTTTTCTCTTATTCGTAAAATGGAAGAAAAAATAACTTCGGCACAAAGTGTGCAACGTATAGTCTTGGCCAAATTGCTTGGCCTTATTTGCCCATCTCTAGCATTTCCACTGCTACAGCTTGGCTAGTTTTCAGTTTTTTGATTAGTTTTCCATTGCCTTTCTGGTTGTCAGGTAAGAGTTTGTGCTGCTTTCAGAAGATGTAATGTATCCTATGATTAAAGACAGTAAGCTTCAAGAAAGTGTGCTTCATTAAACTCTGAGAATTGGTAGGTAGCTTTCTGTAGGAAGCAAGTGCATGGCAAAGTGATATGAAGGCAGCTGATAGTTCTTTAAAGAAGCATTCACAAGGGCTGAAACACTAACTTTGCTAGTACAAAGAAAGGAAATTTAACCAATTCTACTTTAACTAAACACGAGCTCTTCAGTGACCTAAATCTTGAGGGATGTTGCCAAAAGTTGAAACTGGTCAAATTAGTATGGATGAATATCAAAGAATGGTGTGAGAAGTGAAGATAAATTTTTTAAAGACTTTGGCACAAAGGGGAATTCAACTAATAAGAGGCAAAGCACTGAGAAAGGAAGGATGAGAAAAAGGATTGCCCATTGCATAGAGAGTAACTAAGAGACTAATAAATGCCTTGGCATTCTCAGAATAATTTAACTTCTTGCTGCATAGTCCATTAATACTAGTGAAAACATCTTACTATTAACGTCCATGGCAAAGGGTATATAGATGCCTGAGTTTCTTAAAAAATAAAAGAATAAAGAATGCCTACGTAAGTAGGGTTGTGGCATGGGTTTTTTGGTTTTCTTTCGGTGGTGTGTTTTTTTTTTTTTTCTTCTTCTTTTTATAATCAGTGATGTTTATCAAAGAGTAACTGAGAACTGGCCAGGTCATTTACATAGTTGACAGCATCATCTATGGAAATTCTTGGAGAAGTGGTGAGAACCCTTGCACGCTAACAGGTATAGAGCTTGCTTCAGCATGAGTTAGATATCTAACTTAGACTCCAGGCCCCAAAGAGCAACTAGAGGTGAGTCAAGGCTCCTAGTGGATGCAGGGGACTCCTCTTGGCAGTGCCCTTCTGTATAAGAAATTATCATTTAGGCATTTAATTGGTTTCCTGAGAGATGTTCTGTGAATACTGTCTCCTCGCTCAGCTATGCTTCTTTTTAAACCTTATTGACTCAGGCAACAACAGACCAGTCAGAAAACTTCAATTATTAGAAAAATACACATTGATCATAAGCATCTGGAAGATAACATACATGTAACAGTCAACATGACTCCTTCAAGAGCGTACTGTCAAACCTACCAGATTTTTTTCAGTAATAGGATAAACGCACCTTCTAGGTAGCAGAGAAACAAGGGAAGTCATATATCATGATTTTAACATAATTTTAGTAAAATTCTAACTTTTAATAAATATCTTGGTTTTGAAATTCTTTCTTCAGATATCATTCTTTGATAACAACTAAGACAAAATTACCATGAAGGGGGTGGGGATAATGATTGAGAGAAAAATCATAATCGGATAGGAAGCATAGAATGTAGGTACCAAACTCATGTCCTAAAATAAGCAGTGAGAGTACAGTTTCAATGTGGAGGAAGTCTGTGGGATACCTTCTGGACCTGACCTAAGTCTGGTAACGTTTGTCTTCACTGATGCCTTGGATGAAGGAGTAGTAAGTATGTACTTAGTTTGCAGTTGTTACTTAGAGCTACTTGTAGCAGGGAAGGTCCCCACTTTAAATCATAGGGAGAGAATTCAAAATTATATTGATAAATTGAGGAAATAAAATATATACAAGTCAATAAAGGGAAGCACTAAACTTTATGATGCAAAGGTTTTAAATACTTTGTGAAAAAGTGATCTAGGAGAAAAAACATCTTGGGGTCATGGCAGTTGGTAAAAAGCTGAATGTGAGGCTTGTGTGGCATGTTAATACATAACCAAATATAGGATCATCGTTCTGAGATGCGAAACATAAGTCTTGAATAAGTACATGAGATCTAGAAACCTTGGTCTAAAAGGAAAAAGTGAAAGAATTTGAGTTTTTTGATCAAGGAAATCCTAATGAGAGTGTTATAACTCTATTTAAATGTGACCGGTAAGGTATTTCATGCATTGCCTGGAGCTAAGACAAGAAAATGGAAGAAATCCACAAAATCTCTTTTCCTCAGTCACATATGAGTGTGTTTGGACACTGTGGAAGGTCAAATAAAATCTCTTTTGGGTACAAGTGATGGCAACAGTGTCTTGAATTGATCTAGACATGCTTCCCGGCCCATATAATCAGCCAGTTTGAGATACTTATTAATTAAAACCATTCCTTTCATAAAAAGAAAATATGCTGGTGTGCATATCTACACTTTGTTCCACAGCTAATAAAGTTAGCATCAGGTTATGTACTGACATGTAACCTACTCATAAACACTAACTCTGTTCATAATACTTCACAGGTATGCAATTTTCATATTACTATTGTAATGTTAATACAGTAATTGCTTTCTTTTATTGTGTATATTGTGGCATTACTGTAGCATGTTAAGTGTAAACTGAATGTGTATTAGTGGTGTGTATTGGCATGGGTTTAGCCTTTAAATTTATTTCACACAAAGAAGTCTATAAGACTTCTTTCAAATTATGGCACAGCATGACTAGGGAGATGATGCTAGAGTATCTTTCTACCTGTGTTTCCCTTGTTCTCTGTGATGGTGATGGATGATGAAATCCTAAAGGCTGCTCTTGCATCTGAGCATCTACTGTTACTTTCTGTTTGGCTATAACGTATTTTTCTTATGACATGCTTTCTATTTAGATATAGTGTATTTGTCTTATGAAGTGTTATGCTCAGTCACATTATCTAGAGTAGATGCAAACAGAACTGTTTTGATTTGGGAGAAAGTGAATATTTATAAAGATCTTTGGAACTGAATTACAAATATTTGCTTTTAGATATAAATTGGTTCTCTGGTTACTGCTATGTGAGGTTTTGGAATAGATTAAATAAAGCTCAGGACTACTGAATCATAGAATTCAATTGTGGAAAGACCATTTAGATCATCCAGTCTTTCTACCCTTACACAGTGAATCTCCACAGTTAATTTTTGAGTGTTCTGCTTTGTTCTGTTACAAAAGTCAAAAGCTAGCGGGCTTCTTGCATCTACCCAGTGAGACTGTTCTATGGCCAGAAACACTTGGCTTTTAGGAAGATTTTCACGATGATGCCTATGTTCAAGCTTTAACCTCATCCTAGAGTTTCTTATGGTTCCTTCATGTTTCCAGTTAAGTGGATACAAGCTTTCCAGCCTTAATTAGGCAATCTGAAGTGGTCCTTTGCAACTACAGTGTGATGTTCCTGTATACCGATGGAGAATCCATATGTATTTGCCTAGACTTTTGATATTCTTTGAATCTCTTAAACAGACCATTATGAGAGTGCTAATCAGTCTCCAGCTTTGCATCACTGGGGAGTGCTTGGAACAGACAGGATAGGTGAATACCATACCTCAGCAGTAGTCTTTTCTTGCTGACTCTATTGGTCTCTTTTTAGGATCTGTATGGTATTGGATAGGATGCCAGAATTTTTGTGGTTAACAAATGGATGCCTGTGTATGCCAAAGCTAGATAGAAGTTGTAGGCTGCAATTGTAGTAAGTTTGTGAAATGTGGGCAGATTCCTTTGCAAACTTGCAAAGTTTTGAACCACTGACAGGGCTCATCAGGGCATAGCTGTTGGTGTATAAATCGAAGTCCGTTCCTTCTTTATGTTAAAAAGGTGTGGTTTTTGCTAAGTGGAGTGCTCAATGATCAATATGCCTTTAAAAATCAAATTTTTACGTTTGCCAAGCCACCGAAGTATTATAGGCAGTAAGAGACAGCTTTTTTGATGACAGCTGTGTAATAGTGATCAAAAGAAAGCTGAAGCAGTGCTGTCAAGAAGGATGGGTTTACTGCATCCAATCTGTATTTGTTCAGTGGTTATGAAACTGATACCTCTGGAAGTTATTTGAATGTGTTAAGTGGAAGGGCTAAAAGAATTTGAGCTGTAAGCTTAAGCGAGGTTAGTAGAATAAGACCAAGTTTTGTAATTCTGTTGAATGCTTATGAAGCAAAAAACCTCAGAACCCTGTGCCTCTAGATTCTAGTCCTGCACTTATATAGCCCTCGCAACTCCCTCTGCTTCTGCAAAGCTGGAGAAACATAGGCAGGGATTTAGAGAATGATGTATGTCTTCATGGAAGATTACAACCTGAGCTATTTTAGCCATTATTCTGAAGTACTGCTACCAATAGCTATGGTCGGAATATGCCTTATCTTACAAAATGGTCATGATTTCTTTACTTCAGTGGTACCTTTTGCAGAGTATCTCAGTGGGTTGATCACCAAATGGTCTAAAAAAATCTAGAAGTAAAACTTTACTTGAACTTTTGGTAGAAGTGACAATGTTTTGATTATTTCCTCGATAGCTGATTTTGATGCTTTTTTATGTATAGGAGGCGTGGCTCAGCAGAGTGTGGCAGTGAGAGCAGGGCACTAGGTCAGCCATTGGCTTGGGTAACTGATGAATTTTACTTGCTGTGGGCTGGATCCTGTCTGTTACATCAGTTGTAGTTCCCTGACACTGGTCTCACAACAATGGTGTAAAAGAAGAACGATAGTTTTATTTATTTGAAGGGGAAAGAATGACACGAAGCATAGTGCCATCAGTGATAGTTGCACTTGGTAGTAATAGCCATGGGGTGTGGGAGATAGTCCGACACATTTACTTCTGTATGTCTAGTGTTGACAGTCTGCAAGATGTAGCATGTTCGGTGGCCTCTCTGTACAGAATCAGTAGGGGAGGAAAGCTCTCTGCACCTGTGCCCCTTGTATGAGACTCCCAAACACTGAACAGAACATGGACTTTTGGCTCCTCTTTTTGTGAGACAAATTATTGTACAAATAGCAGCTGCATATAAACAAAACAACCATTTTGGCTTCAGTTGCATTCCAGCAAAAGGGAAGGGAAAAAACCAAAATCCAAGTATGTTGCTACAGTTTATGTTTCCACAGAAACATAAGGGAATTATTTTCAGTTTCTTTTTTCTACAGGCAAATGCTAGAAAAGCAACGAAGATGTTAGAAGGGTAAGAGATACTGGTTTTACTTGCGGAATATGATGACTTGTAAGAGCATCCATTTCACCTCTCTACAAGTGAGGTGGAGAAATGAGGCAGCAAGTGAGGAGATGTGGAGTCATCAAGTGTTTGTTTTTTTTTTGGTTTAAATACTATAATTCCTGTAAGGAAGTTGATCTAACTGGATGTGTATGTGTGTATATATATAAAAAGCAACTGGCAGAAAAGACACTAGGAAAAAGATGTGGAAGACAATGTTTGCAGCTATAGACTAAAAATCATGCTTTCTGCCCTCATGGCATTATGCACATGCAAAAGTAATTAAAAAAACCCCAACACCTTAATTGGAAGTTTCTGTAATTGTAACTACAAGTTATGCATAATAGGCAAATATATACATATTACTATAACAATAATATACCCAGATAATTTCTTATACTGTGTATTAAAGAAAAAAATCCCAAATCCAGACCACACTGAACTTTCTGTGATTATTTGGAATGGGATAAAGGTTAGTCCATTAAACAGCACATTACTATTTGTTCTGTTAAGAGAATAAACCTGTTGAACTGGAAGAAAACAAATTTGGTTTTACTTGTTTATGTGATGGAGCTGTTTTAAATTAGTAACGAACAAGACTGCCTTTTAAAGGAATGAATTTGGTGATGAAAAATAATGTGTGTTTGTTCTCTCTATGCCATGTTAACTTTATGGGGTAAACTGATTTCTTAGAATATCAGCAGAATGTCAGAAGAAACATTTTTTTCTCCTTATTTTGCTAAGTGCCAAATGCTGAAGTGCCACTTGGGGATCTACGATAGTAGTTCATGTAACTAAAATCATAATGCTAGAATCAGTTGTTAGATTATTTTCGTTTTAATTAGAAATAATTTACCCTCTTTTTTAAAAAAAAATCTGTCCTTTTTGTAAAGGCCAAGTACCATGTTGCTAGTTTTCTTGTGTCCTACACCCTGTGTGTCTGTGTATGCAGGTTTTTTTTCTTGTTTAGTGTTGAAGGCTGGAGCATAAAGACATGTTAAATAGTCCAGTGTGAGCAGTGGCATTTTGCAGATTTTTTTTTTTTTTTTTTGTAGTACGAGTTTAAATGGTTACATAGAATACAGGACTGTAGACAAATAGGTCTTATTTTGCTTAATTTATTTTGCAATAAATCAAGGATGTAAGGGAAATACAAGTGTGTGGGTTCTCCTGATTATATCTGTGAAACCCCACTGACGGCACTGGGTTGCTATCAGTGGGATTGCAGAGGTGTAATTTGAGTATACTTAAGAAGTTGAATAGATGAAGCCAATAATGTCCCAGTGGTCCTTTGAATTTGGCCCCATGAAATTAATTTCCACCTCAGCTTGTACACAGAATAAATTAATTCATACAGACCCAGTACTGCTCTTCTATAATCTGTGTAATTGCTTGTTTATTCCAGCACCTGGTAGGTCTCTTTATCTCTGAACTTTTGTGCTCTGCAATATTAGCTTGTCTAAGGCTGTAAAATTAAAAGTTACTTAAGGATTTTATTGAGCTGAAGCGATTGTGTTTTCCAGCCATAGAGGGTTTGTTTACTTAGCAGTGATTCAACCCCACCCAGTTGTAAGGCCAGCCCAAGCTGTTATCACACAATAGGACTTGGTGTTTGACCATAACTGCACGTCTCACTCAACAGGCAATCAGCATTTTAATTAGTGATTAAAGGAAAGTCATTGTACTCTAGCTGCTTTATCACAATAGCCTAATAATTTTGTGCTGAATAAATAGATAATGCAAAAGGGAAACCTCCCCTCATAATGTTGTTGTCATTAAGGGCTCTTTTACTCATTTGTGTATGTATTAAAACACACATGACATGAATAGAGGTAATTATAATTACTACAGTTTTTTTGGCAGATTAGCTGACATTTTTTTCATTGTAAACCTTTTCCTTTATAATACCACTCCAAAATGAATGCAGTATTTAAAAGTTCAGATAAAGGTAAGTAGTGGTGGCTCTGGCTCACCAAGGTGTGTGGATGTGAATGATTGATTTGCTGTGTGCATCACTGGAATTAGGTAACTTGCATCATGACTGTGATGTACTCTGTAATTGAGGCAAGCCCTTTCATCGCATTCTGAGATTGAAATCAATATTTATTTGGAGTGCAACAAATGTAATAAGCTGCATTTCTTGTGTAAGCATTGGTCTAGCTCCATTTTTAGTTGTTTTGTAGAAGATCATTCAGAAGCAACTGATACTTGTTTTGGTGTGGTTAAAGAATTAGTTAACAGGATTCAAACAAAACATGGAAAACAATCTAGTCTGAAGCTATGAGTGTACAGAGTTATTTTTTTTACTATGAAAGGGCTGACACTTTATTCATTATCTTGTTTATTTAAAACTACAAATATTCTTCATCTGCATATCACATAGATGGGAATTTTGTGTCACTAAGCTTCACTATGCTTTTATCTGTACTAACAGTGGATTTCAGAAAGTAAAACAATAGTTTGGAGACAATTAAGAAAATCTCACCTTCTATATACTCAAGAGACAGATCTTTCTCAAATTAAGTTATTGCAAAACTGTAGTGCTGTGTATACAAAAATTTATTTATAACAAGGATGCATCTTTGATGCTTGGGATGGCTTGGTTTGAAGGTTTTCTGTTTTTTTGGTTTTTCTTTTGAAAAAACAACAACAACCACTTTTACTTGTAATGAGCTCAGCCGTTCTGAACTTAGAAATTACAGGGCATAGTAGCTAAAGAGACACTGTCAAATAGATTATTTTGGGTACTTTGCAAAGGATTTATATACCCAGTTTTGATTAGTTAGGACAGGGAGTTTTTGAGTGCAGTGCTGATTGTCATCTATGCTTGCTTTGCTAAGCTGTTACGTTTGGGTATTAAGGTTCAGAGACCTGTGAGAGTAGAGACTTTTCGTAGTCCCATTACTTCGTGATGTGATTCTGAAGCGTTACAGTTCTTGTTTTTTGAGTCAACACCCACTCCATGCTCTCTTGATACGCTCTTAGTAATCCTCTCTGGTGGCAACTTAGGCATGTTGAAACAACAAGCTCACCCACACCTGACTGTATAAAAGGAGCTCTGAAACAGATGCAGTGGTAATTTGCCGCTATATTTTTGTAAGTGATATTAAACCATTTTGCATGTTATGTGCTTGAAGATATGAGAAGTTTCATGTGAACCATATAAGGGACAGTTTTCATGCACAGGTGTTTTGTGCTTTCTTTTTTTTTATCTGTCCTTCCTCCCTATCTCTGACTCCTTGAACAGGTGAAGCCCCCAGAGATGTTTAAGACTATTTTGGTGCTGAAGTAGGAGTTAACTGCTATTGAATTTTATTTCCCCCCCTCCCCCCCACAGGTGATAGTGGGATTGTGAGGCCTGAACTACCAACACATATGTTGCTTTATAGGCTTTTTTTGGAGTACCTGTGCAAATAGCTTAAATGCTCAGAGCAGAGGATAAATTAAATATTTAATGCAAAGACTAGATGTCCAGCACAAGGGGTGTGAACAGTCATGCAGACAGATCAGGCACACAAATTCTGGTTAGACTGGAGATAGAAAGGGAGGTTGTTAAGTCCACCTATACAGATGGAGAAATGTTGGCTTTCATGTACAGACTCTTTTTCTCTCAGTAACTGGAAGTCTTTCAAAACTTCCCTTCAGTGTAGAGGGAGCACAGATTGCCACACTATTTTGTTCCACGGTAGCATGTGACTTTAATTCATCTGTAAATAAATCGTATGTTATGAGTTGTGTTTTATTCTGTGTAGTAGGATTTTTCAGGGAACAGAAAAGTTTAACAAATCTGAGATTTTAATAACCTGCTTGTGTTGGAAATGTCAATAACATTTTAAATGTATGTGTAATGTATAGCTTAATGGGAAAAGCACATATGGAATAGATGAGGTACCAGTGCTAAAAGTTGCTAACTGAACCATGATCCTTCTTCCTCGTAAGTTTGTATTTCCAACAACTGTATTATCTTGGTAGATGTCAAGTTCACACGTTGGGTGCTCCCACAATTACAGTACTGTTAAATGTTACAACCATAGAACAGTATCTAACAATATTAATGAGGTAAGTCACATAGCATATTGAGTGATTGGTAGTTCACATAGCAATCTGTGTCTTATAGATGTCCAGTACAGAAAACTTTGGGTACAAATCTGAGCCTCAGTTGTCAGTTCTAACAAAACAAAACCAAAGCAATCAAAAGAGACTGGCTTTACAGATACAGACATTAGCTCCTGTGTGGAAGTATATACATCCTAACACAAACTCTTGGGGTTTTGGGTTGGTTTATTTTTTTGTGCTTCTTGCATGTATCTTCCTATTTTTTCTGTGTCAGACTAGACCAGAAGTCCACAGGAATGTCAGTGCCACAGAGGGCTTGGCTGCTGGGCTGCCAGCCTCCAGACCTGCTCCGATCTGGTCTCTATCAAAGCTATGGACTATCATTGACAAGAAGCAATCTGGAGGTTTCAGAGAAAGATCTGCCCATGGTAGTTACTTCACATGTAAATGTTAGGAGGTTAAAACCTTTTCTGGGGAGATGAGACACAACGTTATCACTACTTTGAATGTCAAAGATGGCCTCTGACATCACTTTTGGGACACAGCTCTTTCTCCATCTTCACCAACCCCCACCTTTCTTGATGTATTGTGTTTTAGTTTGGTTTTTGAGTAGCTTTACTTTTTCAGATTGTTAGTGAAAATGTTTTTCTGCCTTCTGCTGCAGGGAATGTTAGTGTTGCCAGCTGTTTACAGTCATATCCTCTTTCCTAATCTATTGGAACCACTTTGTGAGACCTGATCAATTTATATGCATTTGGAGTGACAGGTGAGTTAAGGCATTTTCAATGACAGGATTCATAGGGAGAATGATGTTGGCCCATTTTTGCACAATGGCAAATACCCATTTTTTTTTTTGCTGGAAAAAGCAGTGGAAGAACAGGAAAAAAAATACATCAAATTCTGTACAGAAGGACAAAACCATACTAGAAGTCAGTCTTAAGTTGGATAGCAAGCATAAAATTATCATCTCTATTCCTCTTACACACTATAGAAAAAATCCCAAGAAAAGAGAAGTCTTTTGTGAATGACACTCATAAACGTCATGTGCAGTTGCATGTCAGGGTTTTGCATTGTCCTTGTTAGTGAAACAGTGACAGGTGGAGATTTTTCCTGTGTAATGACAGGGGTGGGTTACTGTCTTCACTGCTACCACCATAAAAGCATAATTCTAAAATACATGATGAAGTACTAAAACCATGTGGTGCTACTGTGATTCCTGTAATATTTGTGTTAGCAGTAGGGTGCTCTGTTGGGCCTGGCTCCATCAGCTGTGCTGATGTCCGTTTCTGTCTTCCCAGTCTTGCCTTTAGCTGAAACAATGCCCTGTGGGTGGAGTGGGTCAGGAGGAAAATGGATAAGGGAAGAGTACTGCAGGGAGAGGTGGGCGTTTATCTCAAACTGGGAGGACTGAGCTGTCCTGGAAGTAGATAACACTGAGGATATAGATCCTATATGCTTAAGTATGAGAAGCAGGGAGGTTGGGGAAGGAAGCGGTGCCCATGTCTTTGTGCTGCACGGCTCCATGAAGAAGACCCCCAGGTACAGATCCTATGTAGGTAACACATAGGTCACCATTCCAGAGAAAATGAATTGCGAATTGGAAAGTCAAAGGGTGAGAGATCCCTGCTAGCATGTGCAGTCCCCTGAATCTCCACTGACTTTTTTTTTTTTTTCCCCTAGCCCAGTAAATTATCATATGACAACTGTTCTTTTCAGCTGGTAGTTCATTTTCATATTGCTTAAAGGCTAAGAAATATCTCTGTGCTGCAGAAAGCAGCTGCACATCTGGGAGAGGCTTTAGTGTTGGTGGATTTACTTGCAGTCTAAGGCTCGGTTATCTCCCTTATGAACAGTGTGACAAGCTCATTTTTTTAAGAAAAAAAAAAAAAATTGGTAGGAAGCTTGGCATGATACTTGCAATGACCATTAGCCAAACTATTGCAGGATTGCATATATTTCTCTGCCTCTTTCTCTTGGCTTGAGGTTTTGATGTAATGAGCAACTTCTCCTGTAACACTGTGTAAATAAAGCAGTCCCCTCTACTGTCATCATTAATAGTATACTAGCTGTATTATATAATGTTATATGTGCATAATCAATACCTGTGAGAGTAAGATGGGCATTACATCATGAAACTTTCCTAAAAATGGAATTGCTAAACCAGTCATTTGATGGATTTTCCAATAACTGTTTTGTACCTTTTGTAATTACTTATGGCAGATGGTAGTAAATATGTGACAATTATGCTCTTATAATACCTCTAAAATTAGTTTATTTATAACTTGATATCAAGTCGTATCACAATAGACTTTAGAATTGTGAGTCAAATGTCACCCTGCATTCCTATCCGTGGGGTGTAGAGAAAAGTTTTTGCATGTGTGTTGTGGTTTTTTTTGTCATTCATATGTGACTTAGGTGTCTTACAACTGGCAATGTCCTTCCTCTGCATGGTTGTAGACTCCTGTTGTCCCTCCTTCCTGTTCTGGGGTTTGTAATGTTGTTCTTCCTCTTGTGTATTCCCACTGAGATTAAATGTAGTGGCATCGTGCCAATCTATTTTTGAGAACCTGCCAGTTTGGGAGTAGGATGTTCGTTGTGATGTGGTCCATGCCCTTCCTTCCTAAACAGTAAATGAATAACTCCTGACTGGCTGGCTTAGCTAGCTCACACTGAGTTTCAGACCTTATTCCTATTCTGTAGTTGGACCATCCTGGATGGCAGTGGCTTGGCTTGCTGTGAGGCAAGGGGATCAGTTTTCTTTGGCCTCTTAGTTGTGTCTTTTTGTGATTTCTCTTTTTCTGTTGTATGATCACACTGAAAGAAAACACATGATAATTTTGGCACTGTAAGAAGGTAGGGGCAGAAATTTGTGTGGTTAACAGAATAAGATCTGGAGAACCCTTAGATTATGGAAATGTTATAATTTTTTTTTAATAGGTGGTATTATTGATGTGAAGTCGCAAGGCAATGTATATTTCCATGCACAGTATTTCATAGCAATCTGTACATATCAGCTGTTCAGAATTCTTTTGCAAACATGCAGATTCCCAGTAGTCCTTTCCCACTGCAGTTATTAATGCAACCACTACTTATCATTGGTGCTATTATCCAGAATTATCAACAGTTAATAAACATGTTATCCTCCTAAGCCAAACTAACAATTCACGTTTTATTAATACAAATAAATCTATAAATCTTATAAAATACGTAAGCTAGTTATAGATCTATTAATAATATGTAATACATTAATATGCAATTTATTTTTTTAACATTAATACAAATTTTCTTAGCCACTTGCCATAAAAATATAGTTATTCTTCAGCTTTAGGTTATTACTATTCCCATAAGTCAGAGGCGCTACTTGGAAATGAGGATCCTTTCTCCTATATAAACCACAACAGGAAAATATAACCATATATTCTAATGGAGCTGACGTGATGCTAGTTAGTACTTTGTATCAGAATGCCTCCTAGACCTAAGGCATAAACACAAATTAGTTTTACAACTAAAAGTTTACAATACATGAAACAAAGATGTGTTTTAAGTGTACATCTGAACAATTTACTGTATTTGTATGTTTATTTTAATGAACTTGAAATTCTTTACTTAGACTCTGTCCTCTTGGTTTGGGTTGAACCAAAGCCTGAGGTGGGGGGATTCCTTTTATGAAATTGTAAGTATGTTGTCACTCTGGCTTCTCTGAAAATGTATTTGTTGTCCCTTAAATCCAGCCGTCACTGTTAAAAGTTCCTTCATTTGTAGTTCACATTTTTTGACATGCTGCAAATTTGGTAAGGTCTTGTGACATGTATGCTACACCAAGTTCTTCAGCATTTATTTTCAGATCTGAATTATCAGTCTTCTATAAAATATATTGTACCTGTTTGCAGAATCCTCTGTAATCCTCAAGTTTCTCATTTTACATGCAGAGAAGTTTCATGTCCTGAACACTCTGGATAGGGTAACACTTTCAAGATTTCTTAATGACTATTGCATTGTAAGCTGTCAAATGGCATTATTTTTGGCAGGCAGTAATGCAACCGTTTTTCTAATTAAGTTTTATAACTTCATAAGCATAGAGTTCGTTTTTATGGGAACTAGAGCTAAAAGAGTGGACCTCATTACTCAGTGACTTTTGATGCAAGTCTGCATGTTGATAGTATTATCTTGTGTAAGAATATCCGGAGTCCAGCTTGGTTGTTTTTTGGTTCTTATGATGGTGTTTTGTTTTGTTTGGTTGCTTTTGGGTCTCTTTTTATTGTTGGTGGTGTGTGTGTGTTTTTAGTTGGTGTGGTGTGGGTTTGTTGTTTTTTTGTGTGTGTGTGAGGAGGGGTTGTGGGGGTGTTGTGTGGTTTATCTTTGGGGTTTTTTTGTTCTTTTTGTGGTGGGGTGTTTTGTGGGTGTGTTTTTGTTTACTTTTGGGTTTTTTGCTTGTTTGATATAGTTTCAGCTCCAGGTTAGAGATGGGAGACACTCTTCAAAGAATTTTTAATTCATGGTTTATTTCCAATGACAAGTGCACAGTGTTATTTTTGGAGCAAAATTGTGTTTGTGGAGTAGATGGTGGGTCCACCTTTTTGAGTTGCTTCCACGCATATATTTTGATGCAGCAATATTTCATCCAGGTAGTTGATATTTTCTGTTTCACTGATCAAAACAGACTGACCACATAGCAAAGCAGCGAGCTGCACAGTGCTGGTGAGAAAACAGTGCAGTGGGGAGAAATAAGTCATCTATACATTGGGTAGTCACTGTGTGTGCATTGCATGGGTGACTTGCCAGACATCTTTCGTATAGAACATGCCATTTCTTACAACCCATTTTTTTGGTTCTTTTAATGTGCTGTTCTACAAATACAGCACTGCTGTAGGCCCTCTTAAAAGCTGTGCCAACCTTGTGCCAACTGTGCCTTCTCTTCAAGTGGTCTTAACTGTGTTTGTGAATTATATAGCCTTTCAGCTATGCTTGGTAAATGGAAGGCTGAAATGGTGTTTGTACTGCAGCTTGAAAATATGCATATTGTAAAGCTATTCAGAAGTAAGGAGTTGAACCTGCACGTTGGGTTTCAGCCGTTCAACCAAAGACACAAAGATGATTGAACTCAGTCTTAAATTTTATAGAACTAAATTTAATGGTGAGCACAATCACACTCTGTGGTGATTGTTTTCAGTGCTGCTTTATTAAGTTATGTAATGGCAAGAGTTCAAACTCCAGAGATTGTTGAAATGGTAGATTTAGAGACTACGTTAGAATGCTTGTCAGTAACAAGTATATGGGTTTTCAAAGTGCAGAGATTTTTACCTAGATATCGCTGCAGCTTGTGATTTTTATTTAAATAGTTTGGAGGTTTTAGACTTAATACCCTGCTTTTAAAAAATGTTTTAGAATCTTGTTTTATTCCCCAAAGATTTGTTTTCTGCTGTTGCGATTAGATGATGACAGCTAGCTGGCTTTTAAAATTGATCAGGAAGTATTCTGGCAGTCATTCAGTGTTGTAATAGCACTTTAATGGATATGAGCTATTCACCCAGATCAGACTCAATGTCAAAACAGGCGAAAATACAGCTGTCACTCTGGACAAGAAGTTGCATATATGCAAGCAGCTGCTAATAATACTGGAAAGAAAGTCCTATAATAATGCTTTAAAGGTGCATGCATGTATATGCATACATACTGGTTCTGCATGTGTAGAGGCCTCGTAACAAATGTGCTAGAGATGTTATTTTCTGGCTTGGTTGTGGTGTGCTGAGGAAAAAGAGAAAAGTGAAACATACGTGATGACCTGTGAGGAGGTTGTGATAAGTTCATTAGGTGCTCGTGGCATCCCAGGTTTTTTTTAAGAAAGAAGGCTCTGAATGATGCGTTTCTAAGACTGTGGTGTAAATTTAGTTTTAATAAAATGACTTTGCTGTGTGTCCTCATTTAATGCATGTGTTGTGCTATTGATTTCAGTGGAACTTTGTGCATATAGATCAAGAATATGGCTGTAGAAATGCAGTGGTTTTTTAAAAAAACAATTTTCTGTCAGAAATTTAGTAACAGTATCTTAATGCTCATATATATGTTAGAATCTCATTTTTTGTCAGGGTAGTTTGCTTTCCTTTGTGTGTATCCTAGGATTTAAACTGGTCGCATATATGGTTTATTTTAAGACCCTTTGATGTCAGAGAGGTAATTGGATAATCTTCACGTGGACAAAAGCATTCATGGTTTCCTGTCATGAAAAGCATATATAGTTAAACATAGACTGAGCCGATGTTTGATATAGGTGAAAACTGTGGTTTCTAGGGATGGTATGTGTTCTTTCCTATTTGGAATTTTAGGATAGAGATAAGTGACTATAGAGTACAGAAAAGTTTTGCTGTTTGGCTAAATAATGCTTAAGAAAATCCAGAAGCAGTGAGGTTGGGGAATGTCTTGTACTCCTCCTTAAAATACAATAGCACGTGTCTTGTTCTAATACAGGCTGTTGCTGAAGCTAATTGTGTAGCGTACAGGTGATGGGGATGTCCTTCCTTGATTTCTCTACTCTTGCTTGCATTAGTGAGTATGAGGTCTTTTAAAGTTTTGGGTTTGTTTTGTGTTTGGTTTTTTTTCTTTCATAGAGTTATAGCTTGATGTCTTTCCCAGTGTTAAAAATGGGAGAATTGGGATATGTAAAATTACAAGAAATGCAGGATGTCCTCTGAGTATATTAAATATGTTCACATAGCTCCCCAAGCTAAAGGGACAAATTCAGATGTTACAGGAGTTTTGAAAAGGGCAGAAAATAGTAAGTCACTTATACTGTGCTTGTATATAAATGTAAAGATTTTCTAAATAAGTTTGAGAGTTAATTATATATACATACACACACAGAGAGAATTTTGTACCGGAGCTTTCTCTTTTTCAGACACACACTAAACCTACAAACACCAACCTGCATTCAGCAAGTGTGCGAAGGATAAAATTGGCCAAAAACTTGAGGATTAGCTCTCCTTTTGTGTGGTTGAGAGGCATAGGAAGGACTCTGAACAGGCCAGTGAAAGCAGTCCATGATAAAATGAGAAGTTATCTGCCTGGGCTGAGACATCTGAGACAGGGCTGTCCTTGGGGACAGCAAGTAAAGGAATGTGTGTCACCTTAGATCATTGAACCACTGAGAGAAAGAGGAGTGGAGCTAGTCCGTATGCAGTTCTTGTTGGCTAAAGTGCTTCTGGTTTTTGTGTCATTTCTCATCTGCAGTGAAAATAAAGTAAGCATTAGATAGTGCTACATGTGACATGCATATTAGGAGTATGCACTTAACAGACTCATTTCTGTTCCTCTTTTGACATGTAGGTCTGTATTAGACTTGAAATTGTGCCCATATAAATGGAATAAGGTCATGTTCTGTATAAGCAAATCTGTATCGTGTGTTGTTTGCTATATATCTGAAATCTAGACATCTGTTGCATCCTTTTGTAACCTCCTGGAAATGGGAGTTATTTGCAAGCTCATGTATTCCTCCTGGATGGCTGGATTTTCAGAAAATGCTGAGTTTTTAAGTCTGTACAAAGTACAGTTTAGGAATTGTATTGTTTTGGCTATTTAAAATAGAAATCTCTTCACTCTAGCAAAATTTTTAAAGAGAAAATGAGCAGTATCGTATTTACTCACAGATGCTGTGGGATTACTTATTGTTATGTTTTTGTTTTGAAATCAAACTGAATCAGGAGAAAAATTATCTTTAAAACACCAACCAGAAAGAATGTTTTCCTACCTTCAAATTGATTTTAATTTTTTTCTCCACAACTGTGTCTCCCCCTCCAAAATTGAAAATTTACTGCTTTGAACAATAATGTGTGGTGTTCATTTGCCTAATGTTCCTTTTCTTTTCTGCTCTCTAGCTATTTCTTGGAAGATTTACAATGCCTATAACTGCTCAGTGCATTGAGAAGAAAATACACACCTCTGCACTCCTTTGACTTACAGGCTTTTAGAACTGGTTCCCACCATGGTAACCATGTATGGCTGTGGAATCAGGATCATGGCAGACTTGCAGCACATCTCATGACTTGCTGTGCCTGGTATAAATTGCTCAAACAGCATCCTTCCAGGTTTTCCTCTCAAGGGAGCAAATGATTTAAAGAATGACCTTCCTCTGCCCCAGCATGTCAACCTGGAAAGTTTCTATTTGCTATTGAATTCTTGACAAGTAATAGGCAGTACTTAAACCTACTTAGGACATAAAATGTGAAAGATATGCTGCTGTTTTCTTTAATACTGCATAAAAGTATGTTGTCTGCATTTCAGATTTTCCTTTGTTTGTTTCCGCCCCCGCGCCCCCCCCCCCCCCCCCTTGTGTCAAGGAATCCAAAAAGGCATTTGTTTTTAAATATCTCTTCTAAAACTAAAAGACCCAAAGTATTTTTTTTCAAAACCATTGTTGTCAACCTGCTCATCCTTGAATTATACCATACTGAAGTGTTAATTCCCCTGGGATTGGAAGGACTAATAGTCATGAATTTCATAGACATTTCAATAAATGACAAACCTAAAAATATTTTTTTATCTTACAATCTTTTTTCTGAAACATCAGATTCATGAGTATTTTGCTCTAACAGAAAACCAGTTCATTTTAAGTCATCATTAAGTGAGCAGACAGCAATCGCAGCATTGTCTTTGTGATCAGTCATTCTGATATGGTTCTGAACTGAGTCTTGCTACTTGCACTTGGTGGGAATCCCACTGAGTTTTTTCATAACTGTTTTTCTTAGTGCAAAATTAGAAATTATTGTGAATATTCAGGGGGCAAAATGTTCTTAGAAACCAGAAAGAATACGTATCAGTTGTCCTCCCTTTACACACTGAGAAAAAATAATGTGCAGTTGTAGCCAATTACATGGAGACTTTAGTAATCCACAGAAAGTACAAACTGTCAGGCCACTCTGTTCCTTTCAGGACTTGAGTTGCTTGCATGTGAAACTGAGAGGTTTTTCTTTGGGGAGTGTGTGTGTGTTTTGTGGGTTTCTTTGTGGTTTTTAATATGTTCAGTTCAAAAGCAGACTTTTCAACAATTTTGTTACATTTTAATATGGGATGCTGGTTAGGAAGATAGTGTGAAAAAGTAGACCCCAAGATGAAAAAGGTAATTAAAATAACTAAAACTGAGTTTTGTCCTTCTTTAGAAAGAGTAAAACTTGTGAGGTTTTGAAATGTTATAATTGGAGATTTTTCTACTTGGACAATTGGTTTGTATGAAGAAAAGGTCTGTAAACACTTCACAAATGTATATGTTATGATTTTTTGGGGGGGATATTTGCTCCTTTCGTATTAGTTAAGCCAGGGGTGTAATTATTTCACTCTTAAAGGAACTGTCTGACTGTTATATTTTGTATAACTGAAGATCTCTTGGGTTTTGGTATCCTTGTTTTAAAAACAGAAAAACCCCACCAAGCAAATTGCAAGTGGTGTGGATTAACATAAAGTGTTGTAAAGGTATGCTTCTAGCAAATTTACTTCTCTAGGGATCAAGTTGACTGTGCAGAAGTTCACTGTGTTTTAAGTCAATGTCTAGTGTAGAACTGAAAGTTTCTGTTCACGCCATTTACTCCAAATATTGTAGTTGGGATGAGATTGTTGCTGAAGTGGCCGAGTGTTTTGGTAAAAGCATCTTACAAGTAGAAGATGCAATTTAATGCTTTGCACTTGATTGAGTTCTATTTCTTCAGGTTGTTGTTTCCGTATAGAAAGTGAACGGCAGGGCAGTTTACTTGGAACACACCCACCTGCCAGGCTCCCTTTGCTTAAAAGCATGTATATTGTGTCCGTAAACACTTGAGTTTTAACTTGTGGTGATGGTTTTGTCGGTGTTTTTTTCTCCTTTTTTTGTTGTTTGTTTTTTGCTATCCAGAGCGGGGTTAGTATTAATTAACACACAAGCAATATGACTATTTATCATTTTCATTGCAAGGGTCTAAGGTTGATCTTTTTACACTCAGTAAATAATCATGAAAAAAAATAATATATATGAGAGGTTAGGCTCTTGAAGTTTAATTTGTCTATTTACCACTGTTATTCCCTGAGGCCTGTATTTTATGCATATACCTTTCCAGAGCATGCTTTACTGCTAATTGAACTTAACCCAAGCCCCTTCGCTTATCTCTTTCTTATTCCCATCCCTCACACATCTCTCGAAGATAAAACTATACTCAGATTTCATTTTTCTTTCTTTTTTTTTTTTTTTTTTTTTTTTTTTTGACAGCACAAGCCGCTTCAGTTAATGAGGTGGTGGAGGACTTTAAGGGAGTGATAGAATATTGTCCCACTATTGAGAAATCAGGACCTAGAAATTATGGGGAATGCAACAGTTTACTGCCTCTGTAGCCCATGCTCACAGTAACCATTCCAGTTTACGGTATGGTTGGCACTCCAGCCACACTTTTCCCCAGCCATGGAGCATGTAGTACCAGCTGGTACAGCTGTTGGTGATGTGTTTCTGTGGAATCACCACTGCAGTGCCACGTCACCTGACATGTTCTTCCTTGTCTGAGGAGATTATCCACAGTAATAGATGGCACGAACCTTTCTGTGGTGTGTGCAAGCCATGGGCTCAACTTGAACTCTAATGAAAGCGCGTCCTGCAGCTCTGTGCTTTCCCTGTGTGCCAGCTGATGTGTCCCAGATAAGCCTAGCTGCCATGTGGGAGTTCAGGGAGGGTGTGAGGGTGTATAAAACAGCGGGGACCCATGCCACTGAGGTCACTGAGCTTCCCATTAGGCTTGGAATTGAAATTAGGCCTGGCAATCACTGTGGACTATGTTGAATTACTGTGTTTTAGTTTTGTTTAACTATTTGGGATTTACGGTCTGTTCCATATGGGTGGCTTGCAGGCTCTGTTTTTAAAGCTGCATGTTAAAATAGCTTAGTCTAGATCTGTCTTAATGATTTATTCTCTTGCTGAGGTCCTTGTCCATTAAAAAAATAACAATTCGCTGTCCAACTGTAAATGGAAAAGTACTTTACTTTGGCTACCAGTACTATCTGGGAATCCAGTAACAGATGTGAGACAAAAATACCTCGATGCTCACATTGTCCCTTCTTAATGGGGAGCGGTAGCTCTGGATACTAGCACCGTGAGGCTAGAGAAATGTCCTCTTGGCCTCTACTCACAGAGCTGAGTCTGCAGTTCATGGTCTTTAGGTAGCAATCCTAAGCACCACCATGCTTTTGGATGTTCTGAGAGGGGCCACCACAGGCAGTTTAACTATACTCCGCATATCAGAGGAGATAAGAATCGCATGATGCATGGTGTCAGCAGGAGTCTGTAGATCAAATAGCATTAGTGGGTTTTGACTTTGTCCATAGCCAGCAGGTGCTAATCTACTGAAGCCTCACTCAAGGCTGTGTAAGATTTCTATACATTCATAGTGCAGCATTATGTAAGCTGAAGAATATTGAGAAGTGATAAGCATGATGGAATTTTGCAGTGCAAGTTAATGACGTTTCCTTGTGAATCGTTCTGCGTGGAGTAGCTGATCCCTGCCATCACTTCAGTTTGTTAATAGTAGCCACTGTTTGAAATTTTTTTTCTCTTCAGGCACCGCAGTCTCAGCTGTTTTGTGGCAGGCCAGTAGTACACACACACACTGCACAGCCACCTTTTGCCCTCCTCTGTCTTAGTGAGGGGCCCGTCTGCCCAGCTCCAGCATGTAGCAGAGAGGAGCATCTGGCCCTTTGTGATTGGAAACTTGCTGGGTAACTGATTCCTTATGCAGAATTAAGGATGCTGAAATAGACCCTGATGACAGCAAAGCTTTCATGAGAGGGTTCAAGAAGTTGACATTGATGCCTTAGAACAGTTGAAAAGAAATAATGACGTGGAAGTGAACTAATATAAATAATTTAATAGGAAATCTCTGTGCAGTCTCAAATACAGTCCTCTTTTGTTCAGAAATATGTCAGTGTCTGGCTATTTTGCTAGTGTTATGGAGCCAGTATAAAGATCTAGAAAAGTTGTAAAATACTGTCACCACCAGAATAGCAGAGTCAGAGCGTTTCAAAAGAACAGCAGTTTTTCAGAGAACAAATTATGCAAAGTAACATTGGGGGAGGGAAGGAGCACTTTATCCTTATGTGTCTTACAATTTTACCATTACCCTGAATGTGATCTTAACAGTTTGGGAGTTGACACTTTTACAACATACTGGGCAAATGTACTGGAAATTCAGTTTCCCGGTGCTGGAAAAAAATTTCAACAAGGCTAGCCTGTTATCCAAGTAACTTGAGAAATGTCCCTCTATTTAAGTTTAATGCTTTACTCATCAGGACTAATTTTTTTTTATTATTATTTTTTATTTATTAACTGAAAACCAGAGTGGGGTGACGGGACAGAAGCTGGTCACTACTACTAGTGACAAAATATGAATAATCATCAACCCTGTTCTACAAAACAATTAGGGATAGTCACTAACATCTTTTGCTGGAGTACTCAGGGTTATTTGGAATATTGGTTTGAAAACAAAATAAAACAAAATACAGTTGTGCACCACCTTTCTGTATGTTTACTGATGCATTGAAAATATTTTGTCAGGAGTTGCATTTTTCTTTGCACTGACCATGTGCCTCTGTGTGTGTGTGGCTGCAAGGTTTGAGTGAACAGACTTTGTCCTGTAGGTTTTGAAGACTTTTGGCTTAGGTTTATGTGGCTTAATGACGTTTCAATAAAAGATCGGAATATTGTATACAGTTGTCTTCAGCAGCATGAAGTACAGTTTCATTAGTGGACTTCATCAAAGTTTTCTGAGTTTGAGGTAACATTTATAGATACTAAGCAGAAAGGCAGTAGACCTAATCTTATGCAGTTGGGGTTTTTTTGTGTTTGTTGTAGTGGTTTTTTTTTTTTTTTCTTGTTTTTCCTGGAGTCCTCTTCTACTATCTGGTTGCAGTCTAATTTCCATTGTATTCACTCTGCTATAGAAATACTTAATGTCAGGAAGGAGATATTTACTGGAATACACGAGTCCAGAATTCATCATGATTCAGTGTGAAATCCGCTCGCCCTTTGCTCCCCACCCCCTCTTGAATTGGAATGAAATGTGCCTTAAACTGAAGTGAAATACATCACATGCAGCAACAGTGGGCCCTCGCTTCGCCTCTATTCCTGGTGTGAAATCGATACACTATCTTTCCTCCTGACCTGTTCTGTGACCTCCATTGCAGCTTTCATGCTGAACAGCAATTGCTTTGAACAGTCTGGGTCTGCCACAGCTCACAAATGATTCTTAGCTTCTGTCTAAAACTGGTGCTGATAACAAAGACTTGATTTTAAATAATGCAGTTGTAGTCATCTTCTAATTATGAATTACATCAAAGTGCACGGTCTTCTATTATTAAACACTTTCAATAGCATGTACAACGTGTATGCAGCCAGAATAACTCCTCACTGAGAAGATGCAGGAGTTCTGTTCCTAAAGGTATCTGATAAAGTTTATGTTGTTATGGAGAAGGAGAAATGTAGCAAATACTTCAGAAGACTCTTCATGCTATTTTTAAGCGGAAACAGATTTTTCCTTTGGCTTTATCACTGGCTAATATGGTACAATTTTTTTTTTTTACTAACATTTGAATTTTCAAAAGAAAAGATGTATTGGACAGTGCATACATTCAAAGGAAGGGGACTGTTTGTTGAAATAAGACGTTCTAAAGCTGTTGGAAAACTAAGCAAAACCCAATCCTTTGCTTAAAAAGAAAAAATCAAAACAGAGAGGAAAATACATTCTTCATTCCTGATTACTAACTAGTATTGATTCTGGAAATATCAGCATTTTAAAGATTTATTTATTTATTTATTATGAGTGTGCTTTACCAGAGGATTACTGAAAGCAAAGACGAATTGAAGATATAATGGGCATTTATGCTTGCACCAAGAAGTCTATTGTGCTCTTAGCTAGATTACTCTAATAGCCTTTACTGGCTTTGAAATCAAGAAGCTGCATGAACTGCTAGATAAACATTCATTTTCCAAAATTTTGTTGTAAGAAATAGGATATTTAAGGATTTCTGTTTTGAAATGTATGTCTCTTAATAGAGTATTCCTCTGCCATTCTTCTCCCCAAAACAAGAATGTGACTGCAGCAGCTTTGGCATCATGATTGAAGTAAAAATCAGCTTTCAACATAATACAGTTTACTAAGCAACGCTAAAGCCTGTAATGATAGATGTACTGTCTGGATTTCACTTATTTATGAAACTGTTTACAAGGAAATTAGTAAAGAGAGAATTTTGCTCTCTATATACATTTTAACAATACTTAGCTATAGAAATAATCTAATTCTTTTATTGCTTCTTCATGTATTAATTCCAGCTGTTACCAGCTTAGATTTCTTATATCACCAAAATCTGAGAAGAGAGAGATATATAATAGCAGTGTCTGTGTAATACAAAGAACCCTAAGAGTTGTTGTGAATCACTTGTGTCAAACTAAGTAGTACGTTACTGAAATAGGATCTGTTTGTTAAGTAATATGTTTAGAACATTTTCTAGTGATCTTATAGTGTTAGTGTTTTACCATTACTGTTACCTTGATTTTGGAAATTAAGGTGTGTAAAACTCTGTGTTTCCAAAACGTAACCGTATCATTGTAATGTAGGGACTCAAGATATACTTTTCGATGCAGTATCACTGTCCAGTAGCAGTATTAAAAACCAAAAAAACACAGAACAAACCCCACAAACTAGCAAAAAACCACAACCAACCAAACCCCAACAGAAAACCCTCAACCAATAAACAACAAAAATCAAACTGTTTTAAGAATTCTCTTAAAACGTGTCTAAATGAGCTCATAAGAATGAGATAACCGGGAATCAAAAGTAAAATAAACAGGTGGTGCTGCTGGGAAGCTTTTTTATTCTTCCCTTCTAAACAAGTTGAAAAGTTTTTTAAAAAGTAAAAAAAAATTCTACTGCATTTTTCTCTGAAGCTTTCAGTGCCACCAGCTGTTTTCTCTCCATTAATACATTTAGATTGCCTTATGTTTTCACTCACTGTTCATGAAGAGGTGTATCTCAAAATAAGATGCCTTTCAGAACAGGTCCAAGGCAGCAATAGACAATGAGGAATTTGTGTGTTTGAGCAGTAGTTACAGAGACCATTTATTCTTTAACGTCAACATAATCTTTTTTGACTGCTACATGACATCTATGGTTTCCTGTACTACTCCAGGTTTATTTTCGTTAATTTTCAACTGATCTCTGTTAGTTGTTTGTTTTCAAAAGTCACTTAAAACATGTTGTACTCTAAACTTGGATGAAGTAACATAATGCAATATATTCAGCTCAACCCAATATTAAAGTATAGGTATGTGTGGAATAGTGTAGTTTCAAGGAATAATATCCCTGTTCACTTATTTGCAAACAAACACAAGTTGATATGGCTTCTTACAGTGTCATGTAAAAAACATATTGAATATCCATGATGGAAATTGCACTTGCAAAACAGGAGGGAAAATTTTTGTTACTTAGGAGTCAATTTCTATTTAGATGTCCCGATGTGAATGGTATGCATATGCATTTCTGCACAAGTAGTGCTATAGGCATAAGTTCAGCATCTGCAAAAACTTAAGCTCCAAGAAAGCAAAGGGAAAATAAGGAGCTCATATTTCCGTGTTGCTGCTGCTGTTGTTTCTGTGTAAATGCAGTCTTAGTTGAACATAATCTTTTCTGTGAGAGTGTATTTTGTGACGAATTGCCACACAATGTTTCAAGAACTGTTCTTGTCACTCAGGAATTCAAGATCAATAATAGGGGTCTCCCATTCGTAGGAATAATCAGTTTTAATGGTGAGAGATTTATAAGACTGTATAGTACTCAAAATCCTTTTGAAGTAGCACAATGGTATGCTAACCTAAAAATAGAGTATTTCTCACATTTCATTTCATGGAATACTCCCAAACAGTATTTTCCAAGCATTTTGTTAAAGTTAAGTTTCCTTAGCCAGAGGTTTTTTTAATTATTATTGTGAATATGGGCAAGTAATACAGGATATGTTCCTTCCAATGAATTGCTGTGTGGCAGGACTTGATGCTAATTCTATCTTTCCAAAAATCTGATATTAAGCAATTTATCTTCTAAATAATACTCTTGAGTACTAAAGCTCAAATATTTTGGCTTCAGCCCAAGTCAAACTTCAGGAAGTTTATTCTCAGGAGCATATTCCCTATCTCTGTAAATTTAATTGTTATAATGAATAGGATACATGTGTCAAGATGCTGCTTATGAGTTACCTGTCTATTTTTTGTTCCTGAAACAGAAACATCAAAATGACAGCATGAAGCTCACATAAAGGTTTTGGAGGCAAATTGTTAATTTTTTAAAAAAGGGGAAAAAATAATCCTGACAGGTAAACCTGCTAAATTGGACAAATCCTATCCCCTTGTTTCTGGGGTCTGAAAAACTTTAGTACTGACGTGCAGCAGCAAAAATGTTCGCCCCTATGTTCTGCAGAGCTGTGCATAAGACCTCCCTGCATCGTGCTGTCCTAGGAGAATCTGTCAGCAGAAATGGATGAGCAGTAACTACATGAATCCACCAGCAAAAGAAGTACTGTATATACTGGGGCATTGAGGACACGGACTTCAAACCTGTCCAGGCTGATCTATAGCATTGGCAATTGGTTGGATCTTTTTTCCCCTCGTTCATATGTCAGGGAATGAAACATACAGCCCTACGCAGATTATGGACTAAAGTTTGCATTTGGCCCTGTGGGTCTGGTTCTGTTGCTGGTCTTATTCTCTGTCAAAACAACGGCAAAATGAGAGTTCAAACATTTTTTAAAAAAATAATACTCTTATTATCCCAGTAACGATATGAGTAAAACTAACTTAAAAGCATTTTTGTCCATTTTACAATAAAACACCCACATTTTATTTGAAAATAAAAAGATTACTTAAAACTTAAGTGTATAGAAGAAACAAGAATTACTCCTATGCTTGAAAACAGTGCCTTTCTAATTGATCATTAATTTGTTATAAAATATTAATCAGAATGACAAAAAAATGGAGTGATATTTCTGTCGAAAGTTTCTGAAAATGTCCTCTATTATGTTTATGAGTCTTTTAAAAAGAGAGTAAGATATGGAAGCCCACTTCTGCTTACGTTTGTAGAGATTAGAAGAAACTGAGGGACTTCCGAGGCACCTTGCTGAGCTAACAGGCAGCATAATGGCAAATGATTCATTGCTGATAGATGAAACATAGTGCACATTGGAAAAAACAATTTGAACTACTCATACACATTGCTGGGTTCTAAATTAACTGTAACCTAGAGGAAATATGCCTGGATGTCACTGTGGACAGCTCAGTGAAAATCTTTGCTTTAGCATGTAACTCTAAACATAAAGGCAAACAAAATGTTAAGCTGTATTGAGGGATAGGGTAGAAAATAGTATTGAAAATGCATCTAATGATACTATAATGTAAGCATTAAAACAAATATGTTGTGGTATATGGATTGATAGTACAACATCACTTGAATAGTGTGTTTAGAGAAAGATATAAGAATAGAGCCAGGCTGAAGCAACAAAAATTATTTGTGTTTAACATGAAGAGGCTGAAGAGATTGGGTAAGTATTAAGAGAAATGAATGACATGCAAAATACGAGCAAAGTTATACACTGAATGCTCCTATTTGCTATGCTTATAAGGGGAGATGCAAGTGGATGTAAAGAAAAATTAAAAACTGTCAATTTAAGAATACAAAAATGTACTCAACCTCCCTCCCTATGCTGTATGATTAATTATTGAATTTCTTTGCCCTCTACATCCTTGATATCAAAAATGTAGAAAGACTGAGAAAGGATTTGACATTTGTTGAAGTATTGAGGGCATTCACTATTTCAGCAGGGGATGGACCAAGGGCTGGGAATTCAAGACCTCACTTCACTTCTGTCTGATCCTGACCTGCTCTGTGACCTTGGTCGTCACCTCACAGTCTTTCTCAGCTGCAGATGGTTTTAGTTGTAAAGGACCCAGGACAAGACTTACAAAACTATTCAACTGCTTAACTTTTAAGCAGGTGCTAAGCTTTCTATTTATTTGATATGAAGTTAGGTTCCTATGTAAAAATTAACTGTCCAAGTGTTTTATGTATCTTTTCCTCTAGACAGAGGTCCCTGATGATCTCTATCTAAAGAATACTACATTTTGAAAAATGTTTTTTTAAAAAAAGTGATAGAACTATGTATGTTAATGTAGGTATGGGTCATCTACTAACTGGATGAACTGCTGTCATAATCTTAACCTGAGGGCAGGTGTTTTTTCAAAACTGTTCAGACTTCATGTGCTTATGAAATGCAGCAAAACATCACACCCAAGTAGCATAATCAATATGAATAATTGCTGCAGTCTGTGCTACTTTATAATATTAGTGCAGTGGGGGAAAATAAACCCCAAAACCAGACAGACTGGATGTGCAGGTTAGTTTATATAATAGTCCGGTGCCCTGGAAATGGTTTTCAGTCCTTCTGATTACATGAGATTACTATAAATTTTGATAGAAGGCATTTCCCCAGCAGATACCAACCCTGAATTTTATGATGAGAGGTAACTCATACATGCAAGTCAGCCAGAGCCTTATTACTTTGCTGTTCAGGTATCCTATTGCACTCTGCAGTAAGGATTGGGGATATACATAAGGGACTCTAAGGGGTTAGGCAGCAGGCAAACACACATGCGGACCATAAGGGATGCTTGTTTCTGGAAGAAAAAGTCCATATTTGATGGTATCCTGTCATGCATTTCAGTGGTGCCTCTGAGCTGTTGCCTGTTCTTCTCTGCCTAGGCTGATGTTTCTCAAATCTTGACGTGATTCTGTTTTAGAGGATATTGTAACACTTCTGTGTCCTGCTTGAAAATCTGATGGTACAGAACACACATTCAAGTATATGTGTGTGTATATATATATATATTATTTTTTCCCCCTCTCTTGGCTGGTGTACAGACTATGGATAGAAATGAGTCATGATTCTAGTAGTGGCCTGACTGCTTCAGCCACTTCTTTCTTCAGGGGATGTCAGAGATGCCCAAAGTGTCAGGCAGAAAACCCAGGTAGATTATCCTCCCTTTGTCTCAGCACTGGTCAAACCAACACAATAATTGTCTAGGTTCCTCTTTGGCTTATTATCATTCAAGATTCTGTCACATGGTAGGAAGGAATCTTGTACCAGATCCTATGTTTTAGCATTTAAATACATAATTTTTTTAAAAAGTATGAATATAACTACTCCACTCTAAAGTTACTCATATGTTTAGCTTAAAAAAAAAAAAAAGAATAAATTAGGTCCTATCACTTAAGTTTCTATGCACAAAAATTAGAGAAAAAAGTGAGGAAAGATGATATGGGGATATGTTTTGGCTATGAGGTGGAAATTTGTTATTCTTATGGTAAAATTCTGAAGTTCATATACTCACAAAATAGAAAAGGCTAACAATGATGTAATACTCATTCAAAAAAAAAAATCACAGTAATTAAACGTTGAACCAGATTCATATCGCTTACCGACACCCAAGTCTTACATTCCCCAGTGTCCAAATGTCTCTGAAAACTAAGGCCTAGAGCTGTCTGAATCTGGGCTCTCACACTCTTTATCCCTAAATTTTCCATGAAACAAACCTTGTGCTCTGGAAGCAATGTTAGCATGCTGATATTTGCAGAGTAAGAACAGAGGAGATCAGCTGCTCAGAACAGATCCCTCAGTTCTGAGGGAAGAAGCTCCAATTCACTCTAACTGGTTAGGAGGTGAATCCCTGAATGCAAGAGCTTCCAACACCAAGGCTGTGTTACTACTAGAAGCTTGAAAAATTACGTTGCTCTGTGCAGGTATGGAAAAGAAGCAGTAAACAGTTGTATGTAAGAATCACAAGGTTAAACACAGCACCTTGATCTCTGCCAAGAATTATCTGGGAAGTCTTAGAAGACAGGAACAAAGTTAAAGAAAAGGGTAGAACTTGCACAATTTCTGGCTTATTTTCAAATATTTCATGGGAAAAATATTTCAGTGTCTAGAAACTAAATGACCAGATGTAATTGTAAGTACCAGATCTGAACCTTGCCACAGTTATGCAACCAAAATGTGGGGGGGTAAGAACAGTTATTCACTACAGCCTACCAAATGTCCCCACAACGGCCCAAGAACCCAGCAGAACCATCAAATTGCCATCTTGGGTAAGAGTCAGCTAACTCCTGTCTGTGGAGTCTGCAGGTACAGCACTTGATGGTTTTCTCTGTTGTCCATATTGCGTTCATGCGGTCTTGTCCATACTAGGACAACAGGGAGCCTGAGACCCAGCTTTGTCTTAGACTAACAGCATACATATACTGCTGAGTGACATTTGCTCCATAGCTGCTGTTCTGGCCCATCCAAATGTTGCAAAATGCTATTCTTTGTCTCTCTCACAAGAGAGAAAGTTCAAAATAGATTAATAACCACCCCAAATTTTCTCCATCCTCTTTTAAGAGGAAGAAGAAAGCAATCCCTCAAGCTCCTCTCTGACTTGCCTTGCTAGAGTCTTCTGAAAGCAACACATGGTGTTGACTTTCTATAAACTCTTTCATGAAATCCCTTTGTTAAATTGCTTAATAGAATAACAAGTTCTGCTTGAATGTTTGAAAGACAGAGACCAAACAATACAAAAAAACTTCAATGCTTGTACAGTCTCATTTTCATCATCTACTCCAAGTAGATATATGAGCTATAATCACCATCTTCTGTAGGGTACTACAACTCTTTTAAAACAAAAGTACTAGAACCTGTGAAGTTTGGATGCTGACATTGGGTACATATATAAACAGAGCTAATTTTAAAGAAAATCTCCTTGAAATTGGTGTAAAATTTTCTTGCACCTTAAGATTATATCTTTTTTTTGAATAAAGAAATTGGATTTCTACAGAAAACATTACTTGGAATTCGCTTGTCTGACAGGATGTATATAGGGTAGTAATTTTAAGTCTTCATATTTATGTTTAGAAAGAACTGTAATAGTAGAAACTGCCCTAATTCTGTGCAAGACATGCCAGTCAAGGTACTATCTGGTATTTTTGACTCCCACAAAAAAAGGCATTTTTCTAAGAGCCTTATTGTATCAATTCACATAAGACATACTAGAATTACAGAGTCTCTACCTATATGCCAGCTTTAACTCTGAATTTTCTTGCTTTCCAAGGCTGGTAGCTATTTGCATTGCTTCGCTTAAGATTTATTTTTTTGAATGGTTTAATATCTTACTTATCAGAGAAAAGCAGGGTCCAGTTAGTTAAGGTTTCAGTTGTACGTAGAATGCGACTTCCTAAGCTTGTCATGCATCAAACTGTTATGGCTGGCAATTGTTTAAAAAAATTCATTTTGTTATGAACTAGCCTGTTTTCAACTGGGCTGTTCAGAGATGGATTGCTTTCTGGAGTTTTTGACAGGTGTAATTGTTAAGGCGTCATCTGTTCTTGTTTGCACAAAATACATTTTAGCCAACTGTAGGACTTGCCCGCTAATCTTTCTCACATCATTCCATTCTTTGCTTGCCACTAGACAAATCCCCTGTTATTTGACCAGATGGTGGAAAATCCATTCTCATGATAAGTTGCTTCTAGTTTGCATTTAGATTACCTGCAAAAATGGAACAATTTACTACTCTGCCTCTAACCATCTCTTTCGTCCTTTTTTCCCTTAGTTTGACTTCTTGTAACTAATTATTTAAATTCTGCCCTGTGAGTTAAAATTAGTCATAGCTTACACGTTCCACATGTATGTAAATGCATTTAAGTTCCACCTCAAGTTGTATGATGAATCCATCTAGAGTTTAGTGACACATAAAGATAGGAAGATGAGCTGTCTGATGTGCAAACACAGCAGCATATAATCCTTTTGCAGCTGAGGTGATACTTTTGAACTTTTTAGGGAAAGTATGCAACCTCTATAAAACCAAGGTCAGGTGTGACAGTGCAGTGCACCCAGCATCATCATCTTAGAGCACGCCCCCCAAAGAATAGAGGATACAAACAGTAAGTGAAATATCATGTTTCGTGCAGTGTTTTGTCTGCTATGTTTCTAGCTTCTTTAGAAAATAACCTTCTGTACTACAGAGTTAGATAGTTATAACCTAAAACTAATTTTTGCCTTTATGAAGTGACAACTTTTACTCTGTCTAAAAGCTTTTATGAGAATAGGTGTGTCTGTTTCTCAAACCAGACAAAACTACTAAAATTGAGGTGAGCTAACCACTGCAAATTGATCAGACTCAAATACTCCTCAGTGCTCCAATTTTTAATACAGAGAAAAATACAAGAAATCAATTTCAAAGCATAAAATAGAACAAGAATATACAGTACCCAGAGTAAATAGCCAATATACAGTTTTATCTTGAGCTAAATCAATTTTGTATGTGGAACCTGAGAGAGATACTCTTATCTGCTGACATAATGTGCTAAAAACAAGTTAGCAAAATTAATTCAGTGAGGTATTGTCTAAAATTATGGGGTTTTTTAGAGACTAAAACAAGAGTGATGGTCTTTGTAAACTTTTGTTTGGATTCTAACCAGTAATTCTTGCTACTTGGTGGTATTTGTTTGTTTTATTTTTATTTTTTTTTAAGGAATGCTGAATAAGCTATTCTGTGAGGTAGCCTTAATTTCTGACCTATTTCTGACCCACAGCCTCATAGTTATCAGATGATAATTAATTGTAAATGTAAATCTATTAAATGACAGCTAAAGTACATAGGGCATGGGACAGAGGGCAAACAGGTGTGATGGTGTTGGGCAGCTTCTAAATATGTAAAATACAAACAGACTTTATTCAGCATAAAAGTCACTTATGGAAATACAGTTACTATGATAAAATGAACCTTAACAATAAGAGACAAACATCATAAAAGAAAATATAGATATCTTTCCTGCACCCCCCACCTCCCCTCCCCCAAGCATTGCTCTAGGTGGAAGCTGCATAGTTTAAAACCTGGTGTGCACTTTGAAATTTATTCTGTAGTGTCTCAGGACTGTTTGCTTTTTCAGGTTGAGCACAATAGGCCCCATTCTGTGCTAATTCAGATGCCATGCGATCTCGATAAAGGCAGTGGGATTTTAAGAGCTTTAGATTGATGTCTTATTTGGCTCAGTGTTTTGAGATGTGATTTATTTGTTATTATTATTATTTCTGGTGCAGCAGAGGGGGAATGGAGGAGAGTAAGATAACTCTTTAAACAAAATTTTTAGCAGGCATTGGGAAAGGGCTGAGTCCAAAAAAGATCATGGGACCTTGGGTCCTGCAGTGGAATCCAGCCCTATACAGTGCAAAGGAAGACTTACTTCCCTCAGACTAGGATCCCCAGCAGCTGCTATGTTGCGTATAGAGCCTCATATATTGCTTAGTTTAAAAGCAAACCACAACAAAACCTACACACCCAATGCTCCCCACCCTCTAGAAATATATATATAATTTCCGTATTCTAATCTGTTCCTTATCATTGGTTGTAGCACCTTATTCTGGCTAGATTTAAAGTAGGATTGTGATTCACAGCCCAAAACTCGGATCTGGGCTTGAATCACCGAATGGTGGAGATTGGAAGGGACCTCTTGTCCACCTCCTCTGGGTTGGGGAGGCAGTTACCCAGAGAGGGTTGCCCAGGACTCTGTCCAGGTGGGTGTTGACTATCTCCACGTGTAGAGTCCACAACCTCTCCAGGCAACCTCTTCTAGTGCTTTGTCACCCTTGCAGTAAAGAAGTGTTTCCTGATATTCAGATTGAACCTCCTGCGTTTCAGTTTGTCATCCATTTGAAAAAAGAGCAAGAACTGCCCTTATCATAAAAACTAAAACAAACAAACAAAAGCTAGCTGATGAGCATTTTACACTAGCTTGGTGCAGTGAATACCTGTTTAGGACCTATTCTGTCACAAGGGTGTTCAAACCCACATCTTCCAGTTCCCAGAAGAATGCCACAACTACTTCAGGTCTTTTGGAGTGAGCTATATTCTACTCCACTTGTTTAACTCAAGTAATAGCAATAATCATTACTACTATTCAAGGTTCATTTGGCCAGAGAACTGATGGAAGACAGAGCATAATTCTGAAGCCCTGTGATGAGGGCACTCATCTGGGAGGGATTCGGAGAGTTTTTGCAAGGACTGCTTATGAATTTTTGAATGACTCTTAATATAACATGCTCTCACAGGCTTCCCTTCTTTAATCTGTTGAATCCTGATTATTTATTTTTTTTTAATAGTACCATTGTTTTAGCACAAGTTAACATGTTCCTTGCTTCAGAACAGTTGTTATCAAAGAGTCTTTGGTAATCTTTGGAGCTGTGAGGGATGTATGTTTGAACTTCCTCTTGCTGAGAGGCATGGAGAACTTAGTTCTCCTATGTCTTTGCTGAAGCTCTGTAAAAAAAGGCATCTTTTCTGGTCTAGTTTAAAAAACCCAAAAGCCAGGAGGAGTTAAAGCTGAAGCATGGGTCAGCCAATGTGACAGTGCACTGAAGATTTTGAGGCTTGGATTCACTTTGATATAGGCGTTTCTGGGTGACCCAAAGTGAAGTGTTTGCGTGTCTCTGGCACAAACAATATGGAAGAAATTCACCTTTTCTGGATTTCTTTTTTCCTGGCTTGCATGGTTCCCTGTGGATAGCACGTGTTGCAAATCCCGTTTTAAGATACTTAGTTTTCCTCTTACACTGTGTATGGTGCTTAGGCATCTAACTTAAAGGCCCTGGGTATCACCATAAATAAGTCTCTCTGTCAATAGCTTAACTGGTGAATGCAGGAATATCTCAGGATCTGGAGATGCTTGGTCCTGCCTTCATCATGTAGCTGTCTCCTCCCTCCTGCATGTGGCTTCCCATGGGCCAAAAACAGTGCTGAGGCATGCTCAGACCAGGTTTCAAATTTAAATGGCTAAGGGAACAGGGCTCTTAAGGCATAAAATGGTGTGTGCTTGACACTGTGTAGGTGCAACCTTATTGAGGAAGGCCCTCAGTTTCCACAGTAGGCAGCTTTCTGTTTTCTTGCAGTGCTTGTTGATCAGAAATGATACTAATTTTTTTTGTTCAAACCTCCGGTCTCAAATTACAGTTGAAACAAATAAGTGATTTTAAAAAATAAACTAGCTTAGAGCTATATAGATGTAATACTGTAAAAATAATAATTAAAAATAATTCTGTATTGACAAGAATACTTACATTTTTAAAATTCACAGCCTAAAATTCTACATTTGAAAAACATGTAAAATCTCTAGAATAATTTATACTTTAGTGAACTACCATTATGTTAAAAGGGAAAAAGGTATTAATTTGTGGAAGACACAAAAGCATCTAAAATGTGTTTTTATTCCAGAGAAGAGGAAGGAAAAAAAAAAAGTGGGTACTGTTTTGTGTGCAATTCCCAAGTATATTTTAAAAACAACATTGAATTTTTAAGCCAAATTATATTTTCTGCTAACAGTGAGTTGGGGAGGGATGAATAATAGAATGATTGACAAATCTTTTAGGGCCTGATTTTACAAGATGCTGCGCACCTCTTGATTGCTGCCAATCACTTACATTTTCTTTCAGTCAATCCGAGAACATATGGCATTATTCAGATGGTGCTGAGCACCTTCAATCACAGTCCTCATAATGCCACAACATCCTCATTCTGTGCAAATGTGAGAATTGCTGTTGACATTTTAAATTGGAGGGTTATTTGGTCTTTGTCTGGACAAGCTCCCAGCTGATATGAATGGATGTTCTGCCTGAGGAAGGATTGCAACAGTAAACAATAAATAATCAATTTTCTAAGCGAACTGTGTGAAGTATCAATGTGGTTCATAAAATTCTTTACCTCTTCCACTTTGATTTGATGGGGAAAAGAAATACCGTTCTTGTGGAAAACTGAACTTTAGTTTACTCTCAGTGCAAATTTTGAAAAGTGGAAACTGAATGTTATGTGCACGACGCAGTTGATTTAAAGAGATCAGAAAGGTGTTTAATTTAAAGATAAAATTAAGAAAAAAATTCAACATACTGATTTGTCCTGCATTACAGTTACCTGTAGAGAACCTCTAGTCATGTCTATCTGTTTTTGATGCCTCTACAGAATAACTGTCCAGCATCCTCTGCCCAACCAATCAGAATGTAGGAAAATCTACCGATATGACGGAATCTACTGTGAATCTACCTACCAGAAGTATGTTGAAATCTGTGTGAGTCTTGCCTCTAGCTCGTGCATTTAGTGCTCGTGCTCTCCCGCTATTCAGAAATTACACATGTTGAAACCGTACACTTCTACTTGTGTGCAAAACCTCTACAGCAGGGACAGAAATATGTTGTTTAATTCTTTGGGATTGTGCTCTAAAAGCTAAAAAGCAAATAAAAACCATAAGACTTTACTAAATCTTCTAGGTATGCTTCTGTACAGTGCAATAAACAAGAATGTATACACTAGAAAATCTAGGCAAAATGTATTGCACAGGTGCTTCACATCTTAGGGATTTGAAAGGTGTGTTATGTATAAATTAGCTGTCACTTTTTTTCAGTCATGTAATGGAATGATGAGTTGTAATTTGCATAATCCTTTAAGAAGTCAAATTATACTGTCATGTAGCAGACTTAACATGCTTGCTAGAATTTCATAGCTTTGCAGCTAATTAGCATGTACCTTACAGGACAGTTAAATTGAAGTTGAGTCCTCTTGCTTTGCAGTCATTTGCCTTTGTCCGTTGCCCTAACGGAGCCCACTTTTGTGTGTAACTCAACATTGTTACCGGTGCTTCTGACAAAAGTGCTATTGCTGTGGGCAGGCAAACGCAACGTGCTTCACTTCTGTTGCTTTTGCAATCGGTGAAGTTTCTGTTTTACTGTAGTAAGCATTTAATAATCTGTTTCTACATAGAATTGAAAAGTACATATTTGACAGGTATATTGTAGATGATTTTGTATTAATATATTGCAAATGCATTATGAATTTTCTGTTGTCTTGCTCAATTTTGAAACTTTCTGTCACTTAGTGTTTACTTTCCACGCTCCAACTATATTCTTGTTTTGTATCCCAGTGTTCTCACTATCATCTTGTGTGTAACAATTTCCATTTCCCAAAAAAACCCCTTAATTTCTAAAAATCAATTATACTCTGCATTGTAACAAAATGTTTCTTTGGCAAGGCAGTCATGTTCATTCTAATATTTTTGGTCATGTTCTCTCATCCCCTCTTTTTATTCCATGACCTGCTGCTTGTTTTCTGAATCTTTTCTTTTGGTGATAGGTACAACCACATCAATAAAAGCTGTTACTCCAGTGTAAATGAAGGGTATCATTTTGGCTTACAGAAGTGAGAGGAAAAGAAGAATCTAGATTTATAAATGTAATTACAGCATCAATGTAACTTGGTGAGCCAAAATGAAAATCTGACCTCTTGCTTGGCTTTTTTGTGAATGGTGACTTTTGGTGTGAGATATGATTTATTAATGATTTTACATTGACTTATAAATATTTCTTGCATTTCTTGAATTTTTGATGGGTTTCCCTTCTCTCCAAATAGTGGCAGTGTCTAGGGTAACTGAAGTGAGATCTAGTATGGTTTTTAGTGTCACCATAGAACTTAACTTCAGTGGTTTACTTGTAACTTCAGTAAGTGTAAAAATGTGTTCACTTGTTTAAACATATGAAGCAGATTTGTTGTGTGCTATTTTTATCAGTTTTTAGAACAACTTCAAGATTTTCAAACTTTGTGGAAATAAGAGAACTCGGCACAGTTTGTCATGAATGTTAAATACAGTGATGGCTTCACTCTGAACGCTGAAACACAGTTGATTATCTTATTTTTTTTTAAATGGGTAGAATTTATAGTCTGTATAGTTAAAAAGCTAGCTGTGCTGTCTACAAAACTGAATAGTAGATGTTCACTTAGAAGTAGGTATACAGTTGGGAAGAAGCATTGACTAAATAGCTTAAAAAAGCAAAATAAAAAAATGAGACTGGTGGTGAAACAGTGTTGGTTTTGACATCTGTTATGTCACTCCTGAAATGTGAATTTTAAAGTATTACAGCCCAGTTCACCTCACTTGTAAAAAGCATGGATTATTTTGGAAAACTAAAGCTAGGTCTCTCAGAAGATGTAGAGTGCTTTTTGATTAGTGAATTTTTCTCTTGGTACTTCTTTCCACGCTATTTAAGTTCTCTGAGGCATTCTTTCTGTCTTCTTCCCAATGGATGTGTTTTGTCCTTTTTCCCATAGCAATTTGTTTTCAATTATATAACAAGTTGCTGGAAACTTCTTACTAATCAAGACCAAAAAATACCAAGATATTTTCATGACACTTAAAGCTTATACTTCAGTGCTACAATACTTACAAATGTTTGGTACTAGATGTTCATCATGCATCTCTCATGCAGGCTCAGACTTCTCCCCTGATTAGACTGTGTGAACTCTCCTTTTTCCTGTAGGGTAACTTCTGGGCTGGACACAAAACAGTGGATTACTTATTCTGAGAGTTAAAGGAATTTTAAAGGACTGGCCATACAGAGTAGAACAGGACACACAATCGTGGATTTGGGAGCTTTGACTGTATTTTCTTCAACTCGTTTTAGAAGTAAGAAGCATTATGCAGAGAGCCTACTCTGGATTTATGCTGAACGGTGTACCTACTAAAGGTATAAAGGTGTAAAGCTACTTAGCAGTTGAAATAGAAATATTTGGATCCTTTCTGTAAAAATTTGAAAGGATCATACCATGACCTTCTACTCCTAAAATACTTTTCAGAAAACATTTGGGGAAGTCACATTTTTAGTCAAATCCTAATGCTAATACATACTAGAAATCAGTTTGTAAGAGTTCTTAAAGGTGTAGATTAATAAACACATTATGGTACTATAAAAAGAAAAAAAAAATGTCAATTTTTGCAACCAAGTTCCTGAGGAGCTGAACTAATGAACTAATATATACATATATATTATACATATATTATATATACTAATATATATAACTAATATATACAAATTAGGCATCATAGTAACTCTTTTAATACAGATATCTCTAGGCTATTTATGATGTTTTTACAATTGGGTTTCACAGCTGCCACTGGATATCCTGCCCAGAACAGAGTGGAACGTACAGTTTCAAAAGCTGTTGGCAAAAGAGGAGATTTTCGGCTCCCCCTGCCCCATTGTCCACCACATTGGTTGTCATGGGTCTATGTTGTTTTAGGTGGCTGCACATGGAAATAAGCTTTCTAAAAAGCCCTAAAGTAAGCTTGGAAATAATTACAAATTGTTCATAATTTCACTAGTGACACAGACTAACACATCAAGCAGTCCTAAAAGATTTTATCATTGTGCTTTTTGAAATAGGTGACATGTCTTGAGCTATGGAGGTAAAACCAGAAGTCTGAGTTACTGGCCTAGAATTCAGCTGTCTATCAACTGAGTATTTCCCTTTTTCTCTTCCAGTCCCCACAGCTGTAGCCAGTAATGTCCAGGCTCTTCTTTTGTGATGTCAAAGAAAATTGGCGACAAAAAGAAATATTTCTTGTTCAATTCTAGCTACTTCACTATAACCAAACTGGCAAGGCTTTTCCCTATTGCCCAGGTTGACAAACCTTTCTTCTGCTTGCTCAGACACCTACAGTTTGCATTCTTGTTCACCTTTATGGAGTGTCAAACAGTGAACAAAGCCTGGGTAGATGATCTCCAGAGAGAGCTGAAAAAGGAGCACAGCTCCCTGCCCATACTCTGTTTTTATTTTTTGCTAAATTACAAGGAGCAATGGCATGTCAAGAATAGGGTTTTTTTTTACTTCCCTGTAGGGAGTGTCTGTTGTGTACAAGCAGAGGATTTCTCAGTTGATGCTGGGGGTTTTTTTGGTTTGTGTGGGATTTTTTTGTTGGTTTTGTTGTTGTTGTTCTCAGCCTGGAAGTTATTCCATTCATAAAGTGGCCCTTCAGACTATTACCCGGATCGTGAGGGGAAATTCTCAGTTTGGTGGCTGTTGTATGTATCTCCAAAGGAGGGGTAGAATCATCATCTCTTCCTCATTTCTTCCTGTCCATAATAAGCAACCTTAAAAAGGTCATCTCCTTTTAGGAGTATAGAGAATAGGGAAGATTCTACAGTAAGGTATTTTTTTCTGAAATCAAGAGTGTGGAATAAGTATGCAAGGAAAATGCTTTGCTCGTTTAAATCCCAGAAATACAGCTGTAGTCTTACTAGCTCTTTTTCCTTCATTTTTCTGCAAGTTAGTGAAATGAGTACAGAACAGAAGGGTCATTGATTTCAGTCTAAGAAGCGGAGCAGTTTGTCCTGGAAGGTGTAGCTTGGTCGTATACACGTTATCACCCTGAGCCTGTAAATGCTCAAAACATCCAGACTCGACAGACCAAAATAAGCTCCCCTCAGACTATTTGTTGACTCAAACCCATAAATATTTGTATAACTGAGAAAGAGAGACACAGGGCTAAACCATTTCAATCAGCCTCTAAGGTTTATATAAGGATTTGTTTATTTATCAAATGGCTAAAACAAAAACAGAATTGCTTTGTATGTCCAAGAAATTTCAAGGCCCTGGTAGACAACACAAATGAGGATATAAACATTTTAATGGGTTTCTGGTGAGGGAATTCAATCAGATATAGAACATGAGAAGATGAAGAATTTCTCAGGGTTGTTCAGGTGGTCTGCAGTGCTCATCACCAACCACCCTAATGGGGCAAAGCAGTAAAAGACCTGCAGAGGAGGCACCAATGGTTCCAAATGGAGATTTATCACTTTGTCAGGGCGGGTTAGAAACCCTGGTTGGCCGCTCTGCAGCAGGGTGTGCTTGTCCTTGGTAATGGCTGAGAGGTCATTATCTTTTCCCATCTTTTTGTTTCTCAGTTGTGGTGTTGCACATAAATTCACTTAGAAAGATGTAAGACTTTTCAGACTTTTTGTTTGTATGTCCTGACTCATCTGATATCATATAGCTAAAGAAAAGATACAGTAGTCTGAAATAGTTATTTTAGCTGCAGGAAAAACGTAACATGTAGGACAGCAGGGCTATCATTCATGTTAGTGCTGTAGGGTACAGAAGCTTTTTTGCCCAACAATGACTTCAGTATTCTATATTTAGGGGTTAACCTAAGAGAGAACATAATGAAGAAGCTGCCACTTAATTTGACCTACTCCAGTAAAACAGGAAGGAGAGGCCCCCATCTTCTTGCACGGTGGATCTTGCTTTGTTGTGGTGTTCCCTCACTTCCCATCTTAACTTTTTCCTTGCAATATGAATTTAACTGGTGTATTTGAAGAAGATTCTATGTGTCTCCTCTTCATAAATTTGACCTCTTAAAAAATACAGAAAACTAATAACCTAATTCATTCTTTATCAGTAAATGGCAGAAAAGCCACTGAAAACTCATGTAACAGGCCTTTTAATATAAATCACCTGATTCTTAACAGCCTTGGTGTGAGGCTGCCTGGCAAAACTGTATCCCTGTTACTGCTGCCTATGTCTGCTCTCACCTTTGTGTAGCTTTGAGCATATCTGAGGGTTCCCTGTGCTGAGCTGTTCTAGATTTCTTGCAGAAAGAAAAAAAAAAAAAGTCTTTAACCAAGTTTAAAACATATCCAAAAGTGAGCAGATGCCTCCTTATGTATAAGATATGAGAGTGGACTTTCTCTGAGTAAGAAATGAGATTAGCTGTGCCACTTTGAGATGATTAATGATCATTGGCTAGCGTTAAGTTGAACATCTAGTCCTTGGCTGATTGGAGCATTTAAGAGAACAGCACTCAAAAAGTATATTTTTTCAATAATAGAAATTTTGTCATACTTTTATTTCTATTATGACACAGTTAGATGTTGCACTGGCTTTAAAATTTTAGTTAGAGATTAATGGAATGTAACCTGAATAGAGAATAGGTGCAATGCATATGTGTTACCTGAATGTTTTCTTTCAATGAATAATAAAGGGTTGTTTTTAGGTTTACAAAATACTATTCAGTTTATAGTCCAATCCAAATTTTGAAGATTCATTTAAGCTTTGCAATATCAAATTGTGATATGTATTCTGAACTAAACCCTGAAGTGAATTTGGTATTGGTCAATTGACCAATTAGGCAATTACCTCTTGCTGTTCTGCCCATGATCCATGTTAAACTGGCTGGTTCTTCAGGTCCAGGACGGACCGGGATATTGGTCAGTCTCCTAAGTTCCCTGTTAAGACAGGGTTTTTTCAATTCTATAGAAATTGTTTTTGTGCTTCACTTTCATTTTAGATATAAAGGGTTTTTTCTGTGTTGTTTAGTTGGTTTTGGAGGTTGTGGGTTTTTTGTCCCCAAGTCATGCTACTGGTTTCAGAAATGGAGAGATTGATTCAGATTCTCTGTGACAGAGCTACTCTCTGTATTCAGCAACGTTCCATCTTTCCCATGCTCTTTCAGTAACTCTCTGCTTTGCACAAACACAAAAACATTAATACCAAGTATATTCAAAATATTAGTTGAGGAACCAGTGAGCAGGACAAATTCATATGGCTTACCAATACTTTATATGATCATTCCACAACCTGGGGGAAGGGGAAATAATTATCCCCCAAAACATAAGGAGCTAGCCATATACCTGTCCTGAAGCTCACAAAAAGGACATGAATTGCAGTAACAAAGGTATACTGGAGCATTTTATGTATGCTTTTGAAAGGTAGAGTTTCAACTTTTTGCCATCTTTTGATTTAAAAAAACAGTGTAAGATAGTAACACAGTCTTGCAACTTGGGTGTTTTTAGAAGGCAAATGCTGATTTTAAGTACTTCAGGTGAAGGAAAATCCTGCTGTTCTTTAGGTTATCTGTACTTAATTTTAGTTTTGTTACCTGATTCTTAGGCTGAAGTTTTCTAATTCTTAAGTAGCACAAACGTACCAAAATCAGTATTAAGGAGCTGAAGAGTCGTCCTTAATATTGATGATACTTCTTAGTTCTCCCTCTCCATTTAGATACTTGTAGACGGTAACCCAGTGATCATTCATCCTCCTCTTTGACATAGGTTTCTCATTCTTAACAAGGCAAATGTTCCAGAATTTGAACGCTCTTGTAGCTGTTTGATGAAGTCTTCCTAGTTTGAATACTAGTATAGTCCATTACTTGTTTCTGTGGTAGTGGTCAGAGATCGCAGTTATAAACTAGAACATGCCCTTTGAAACAGAAAGATTCTCTGTCTCAACACTGGTAGTGATTTATATAATCCTTTCCTACTGCTACTCCATGTTTACTTCCTTGTACATCAAAGGACCTTTTTTGCTGGTCTACCCAGGGTATTGCATTGTAGGTTAATATTAATTTGGTTATCCACCACCATCCATATGCCTCTTCCTAAGTTATTATATTGTCTTTGTTTGGAATCTGTGCTCTTAGTTATGAGATAGACAGCTTTGTGCTTAGCTGTATTAAAACACATCTTATTCAGGTGAGCCCAGACTGCCATGCAATCTGTGGAACTGACAACTCCCTGGTATTTACCATTTTATTATCTTTTGTGTCATCTGCAAATTTTACTGGGAAGGATTTTATGTTTTCTTTCATATCACTGATTTATTCTCCTGCACAGGTACTCCGTAGGGAATAAAGGGCTCAAGGAGTTCTTTCCCTGCACGGAGTACTTGGGGTAGATCTAATCCATATTTCAGACCTGCTGGTCATAATGGCTGGGAGAAGATTAGGGCTGCCGGCACTGATGAGTTGCAACCGAACAGGGGCAGTGAGTCATGAGCATACTCTCTTTACTTGCAGCAGTACGAGACGGCTGCAGCCTTTCTTTAAGGTAATGTGAGGCTTGTTTTGCATAGTGATGCTGTTGAAATACAGAAAACAATTATACAATTCTCCCTTGAAAATTTGTGTGTCCATAGTGATGGCTACTAGTGAATTCCCTTTTTTTTAAAAAAAAAAAAAAATCAGAAAAAAGCTCTTTCTCTAGATTATTTGCAGTTAGTAAATCTAGTGTATGTGTTTAACCAAAAAGAAAGGCAAAGAGGTGGCTATTGGAAACTCTAAAATCTTTCATACTATTTTTCTTCTGCAAAGGATTGTTTTTTAATTTCTTTTCCAAATTACGCTTTTATTTAGAACTAAATCTGCTTTTCCAATTACTAGAAAAATAAATAATGAAGTCATCAAGTGTAATGTTTTATTGAAAAATAAGTATGGAATTTACAGGAACTGAAGCTTTCAGATAATATTTTGTCTCTTGTTCCGGCCCCCACCCTCAAAGGATTTTTTAGCAAACCTCAGAATTGTGCTCTGAAGTTTATTCCTCCCCTTAAGTTGGCTACTTAGCAGACCTGTGCAGCACTGTACCTTAAGTTGTTTAGGAATCTTAATTCTTCCACATTCATCATACAAAAGTAATAAAACTAGTGTTTCACATCCAGATGCAGCAATATCACTAAACTTCTGACTTACCTATGACAAAACTGTTGACTTTCTGTTAAAATTCCTTTATGAAAAGGATATCTGTAGTAAATTTATTTATACTGATTTGCTTTCCCTTTAAGACAAATACTGCTCCAGTTAAAACCTGCAAAGATTTAGCAAAGTCTTTATCACCTCAAACTGGTATACAGAAAACAAGACTTGCATTATATATTTTATTTTTTTTTGTACAATATTTTTGTCAGGTGTTATGGACTTAAAGCCCCATGTTCATATACATATATACACTTAGATACACACACTCTTAAAAAGAAGGAAGATGATAATTTTAGGGAAGAAGAAAATGGAAGTATAAAACATACTTTTCTGCCTGAGTGCAATAGAAAGGTGACAATTTTTGATTTATGTCACTTTTATGTATAAGGCAATCCTATGTTCAAAAAAACCCTAAGAAAGCCACAATGCCATATGCACCAAATATATATATATGTATGTATATATTTTTTATTATTATTATTTTCCCCTTAATTTCTGGTAAATAGGGAGTAAATTACTCATAAACATCGAACAAAAAAACTGGTCAAAAAGAAGGAAAGACACAGGATGTCACACTTCAAAGCTTTCTGCTCGTTGAGCAGCAGGAGACTCTTGAAAGTAGATACCTTTGCCTGTTAGAGTTGCGTTGAACTTTGTCTTGTAGTTTCACAGGTGACGTCGTTGGGTCTGTGCCATCTTTGAGATTGCAGACTGTGATGCAGAGTAGTTTAAGATGCTGTATCATGTAACATTTAATCAGGCTGCACTATTTAGAATGTGTTATGTACTGGGAATAATTTGTGTGCAAAGTCTTTCCAGCTGCATCTATGTAAAAGGTGAAATTCCCCTACCTCTGCACAAAAGTCAGCTAAATGGACTGTGGGGAACGGAGCAGCAGCTGAATGAATTAATTTCATGTAGCTGTCCGTAGCTGGCTGTGACACTGCAGTATGCTTTCTCCACAGCTGACTCGCAGCCAGGGCCCGTACACCTCTTTGTGGAGTTCTTGGGCTGCTGAATTTCTATGCATTGATCAGTTGCCTCCTTGCCTAGAAGTGTCCTGTATAGTTTTCCAGCCCCTTGCTAAATTCTAGTGACTCATTTATATGCTTAAGGCATTAACTCTGTAAGCCTTGTGACTGCAGTGGACTTTGCTACTTGTTATTATTATTACCTTTGCTGACTCTAAGACTGGCGGTCATCACAGCATTAGGAGAGGGAACACTAGCACTATCCCCTTCTTCTGCATATCCTTTCATGTAAGCTACTTTACATGCTGCTCCACATGGCCAGGGAAGAGGCTCTGCTCTGCATTCCCCCTTTCCCCAGTGGAAAATCTGCTATTTCTGAGAGTACTCTCCACTGGTGGTTCTCAGCGATGCATGTATAGATAGTCTAGGCAAAAGAAGGCAGCGCAAAGATTTTCAAGCTGTAAAACAGTTTGTGTAACCCGTCACACTGCAGGGTGCGATGAGTTTGGCAGGCTGTTAATCCCAGGGCTGTCTGGAAGCACCCCAGAGTTGCAGATGCTCCCTGTGCTAGGCTGTCCACTAGGAAGTTTGTCACCTGTATAATCACTGACCAGTATTCATCAATGTATTGGTCAAAAATGTGCTTTGGTATAGTATTTACTGTTGCTTTGTCTAGCAGTATTTTCTTTGCCTCAGGAATGCTGCCGTACTCGACATTTTGAGCTGGATGGTATACTGAAAAGGACATTCACATTTTGCTAACTTGGCAAGTTGAATTGAATGTTTTTTCTAACTCAGTAGGGATAGAAAATGATCAAAATGTTTTGAGTGAAATACTGAGCTAAAATTAAGAGCAGGCTACAAGCCAAGTCTATAGTATATGTTGGTATGGTTTGGTCAACTGGAGATATTTAAGTTGTGTAGTATCCCACTTGGACAAAGATGCATCAGCAGAAATCTCTATAGCAGGTACTAGTTTATTTGCAAAACCATTCTTGTACTGATATTTCTTGTTCTGCTAATAAGTGATGATTTTCTTTATGAGTCCAAAGCAGACCTTTGCTGATATAGCTGATTACATGCTTAGTGCTTTGCCACATTGGTGTACCAAGATTGCTTTATTGGCAAAATGCTCCTAATGCAGACCTCATCTGATTTTAGTCATTCATTTTTCTTGATTTCAGAGCTCAACAAAATAAGACTCCTATCGTAGAATTTGAAGGGACGTTAGTTGTTTCGTGACTCGGTAGCGAATAATCATTGGGATAAAGAGACTCAAGAGCTGTAGTACATTTAAAAATCAATCCCGTTTTTCGTAATATAATTAAGCTTTTTGTCATTTGAGATACTCTTGTTGTAGATTTGAATTAAGGGTGAGAAACCTAATCTTCTGGGTTGCTTCACATATTTTGCCTATTTCACATTTTGTCTTTGTAGAATCCTGCTGATGGTGTGATTTGCCTGATTAATTGTGACAGTGCTAAATCCCACATGGTTGAGCTCCTTTGCCTTGGAATCAAATGATGTAAACAAAAACTTTCCAAAAGTATTCTGAGCTTTTTCACCACCCTCAAGAATCTCTCAGCCAAAACTGAAGTGAAAGGCCTGGTGATCACAACCTAGTCAGGCACAATGCCTTGCTGCATGCTTTGGGCAACACCTAGATCTTATGCCTAAGAGGGCATTTTATGGTTATCATAGCAGGGGGCCGCCTTGATTCCTGGGGTAGCAGCATGCTTTTAGAATTGCTGCATTGCTGCTTGATTACTGGTGATGGTTGTGTTACATGCTGGACCCAGTGTGACAGTGAGAGGCTGTTCTGATTCTTATCACCCTGGGGAGCATCAGGCATGTATCCAGACCATGCATCAGCATCAATGGTAACTGTGGCATTGAAATTGCTAGAAAAGGCATGGAATCAGATAATCATCCATAAAAGAGTACTACTGAATGGCTGTGAAGTTCACAGCTGGTAGTTTCATATCTTATGGGAGCATGGTACTGTGTAACAGGCAAAAATCTGTTAAGTTTACTAAACATGTTAAGGCAACTTCATTAGATAAGGTTTTTCCATTGTGGATGTTGGCTTATTTTTACCTTGCCTTCCCCCTAAGTGTACTTGCATGTTATAAACAGATCTTCTGTGAGATCTCAAAAGAAGAGCAAATCAACTGCTCCAGGCCTAGTCTATCTTATGGAGGTTAAACTGAAATCTAGTTATTGACATTGTTACTAAATGGAATGAAATGTGTTCCAGAATGTCAAAAATTACATTAACTTTTCTGACTTTTCTACTCTTCAGATTTTTACATTCTGTTGCTTAGATACTTTGATGCACTACTGCAGCAATGCATGCTTCACAAGAGTAAAAATAGTCCAAGTTAATGAACTATTAATTATTCCCCCTAGTTTACACCAGATACCATCTATTTTAGGTTGAAAACCAGGAATAGAACTTCTGCCTTAATTTGAGGGAGTCTCTGCTCTTCAAATCTTTTAAGAATTCATAAGAAAGGTGAACAAATGTCATGTTTTACAGGTGTTCTGATCATTTTTATGTGGGAATTGGCTGACCCTCCAATGCACTGGTTTTTATTAGGATAAGTGCCTTTTTCCTCAGCAACAGTTTAAGGAAGTGTGGTGTCCTTCTGTGAGCTTCCAGGCTTGTAGAGTCTCCTCACCTGTCTACTTTTTAAAGGATAGTTAGCACTGGCCATACAGCTTTTGCAAGCATCTAAGTACTAGGACTTGGTGCCATGGCAGCAACATGCTCTTGGTTGCAAGTGGTTTCCTTGTTTTCTGTTACTTGCTATTGGACAACACTACAGTTCTGATACATGTGGTCTCACTCCTGGCTGCCTATGAACACTCTTTATCCATGCGCTGTTAGGATGTTTGCAATGAGCTGGAATGTAGCAGAAAATGCTATTCTGTGTCAGGCTCTGCAAAGGGAAAGTAGAGCTTTACAAGGCCGCCTCTGCTCTAGGAGTTGCTGTTCTGTGTGCTCTAAGTGAGCTTACTCTAAAGGCATGGTGTAAGGCTTATCTGTTTATAGATATATATTTGAGGAGGTGATTTAGTGAAACTAAAAAATATTTTGATATATAGCTTCTTCTAGATTAACATTTGTCTATTGTTTTAGCTTCTCCCATGTACTTTTCTAAGACTAGTTTGTAAATCTCAAAATGTGTGCTTAGTGATGGTCATCGTACCCTTCCTGTTGTACCTGCAATACCATATTTGTGGCTTTACAGGCTGACTTGCTTTAGACCCTTATTTGTAGATATTTTTGATTGACAGATAACTAAATTCAGCTTGGGTGACCAAATCCAATGTATGGAAATATCAGCCCTTTATTGTTGTGTTTAAGCAAAATTTTATATCTGCATTAGAATGAAAAACATAGTTTGAGTTGATATGGGTGTTGCATATTGCATAAAGGTAGCAAGATGACATCAAGAACAGAAAATTATTGTATTTGAGGCCAAATGCTGTAGTAACTATAAACAGGCAGTTATATATCGTGTCGTTGTTCCCTCCGCCATTATGTTTTGATACTGAAATTCTCCCTGCCACTAACCCATGTTCCCATTTATTCAATGCTATCCCCATAGCTTCCTCTGTCACTGCTTGTGCTCACTGTTCCTTAACCTCCAGCCCTACAATGATGGGTACATGTTTCATTATGGCAGGCACACCAGCACTCTGTAGAGCTGTTTGGAGTGCTTGCATAGGTAGATCGGAGCCTGATACTGGTTTTAATGTGCCCATCACTTCCAACGATGTTTCCCCTGGCTTGAGGCTTGTGTTTGGGAGACCACAGTGTGCGTTCCAGATGGCACTGCAAACAGCGTCTGCCAGGGAAAAACAGGTAAATATAATGAAGCAGGCAGGTAATTGAGGAACTGTACTGTGTAATTTGATTATGGTCTCAGATGCAAGGGACTCAAAAAATACTATTAAAACATAAATACTGGTGTTACAATGTTTATTATAGGGTAGTAAACAATCCACTCCATAAACATATGAAAATTTAGATCAGAGCTGTAATTTACCATACTGGTGAAGAAAAAGGTTGTGGTAGAATGAACTATCATGCTATGGCTTACAGATATTTTTTGGCATGTGGCTTTTCAATGATGTATTTGAAAGCAGATTTAGAATATGAAAATCATGCTGATTTTTTTAATCCTCATTTTAGTCGGATGAAAACCCCCTTGATTTGTATATGTACAAGAGAATATTCTAAAAACGTGTTCTACTATGCAATATCAATTTTCATAAGTGCGTGGTACATGAGTTTTTCTCTGACCCTTTTTCTAACTGTCTTGCCCATGCCCTCACTTCTTTCAAGAACTATTAAGAAAACAGTCTAGATACCTGAATAATATTTTTTGTGTGTGTGTGTGTAATTTAGTCTTCTATGTCCTTAAAACCCAACAAACTGCTTTCTGGCTTGCTAGTATTTCTTCAAAGTGAAAAGCGGTTTGACAAAAAGTCTATTTTCTTCCAAAGCACAGGTCACATTTCTGGTTTTCAGCTCCTAACAGAGTAATTGGGTGGCTTTTTCCAGAAATTGTTTTTCCTGATTGTCAGAGGAAGATTGGATTTAATATCAATTCAGTAAGATTCACCTTCCTTCAGATGCATGGGTCTTTATTAGATGGGAGCTGCTATTACTTTTAACTATGTCAGTTGCCGTAAGACTGCTCTCTCATTTGCCTTGTGCCTTGCGTAGTCACTTACTCTTGGGTGCATAATATCCTGTCTAATTGGAACAGTAGCAGTTTACACCTACTGCACTCTTTTCTTAACTGTATGTCATAGTGTAAAATTAGTCTATACAAAATATCTGTACCATATGGATCACAGAATATTTGTGATGGAAGGAAGTTCACTGTAATTTAGAAATTCAGTGTAAATACCTAGTTAGTTAGGATAATTATCCTCTGGATATGTGGATTGTATAGTATGTGTGTGTGTATCCACCATATGGGTCTGTAGCTTGCCCTAAGTAGCCAATTACATCTGCAGACAGGTATAAGTTTGGTTGTCACACTGGTGTGCATGTATACATGTTCAGGGACAGGCAAACGTGCAACAGGAAAGTTAAATCATTCCCATTTGATTCAGAGCATGCCTGCAGGAAGAGTGCTCGGAGCAGTAGAAAAAAGAGCACATGTTATCTCTGAGTCTTTGAAACTGTAGAGCCAGAGACACTCACTCACTGGACCTGGACTCGGGAGGGATGAATGGATAACATGCCTACTGAGACAAATGAAACTTGGGCAAGGTGCAGGAGCAGGGTCCCTGGTTAGCTGGAAGTCAGCTGAGGCAGAGGGAATGTGGCTGGAGAGAACAGCACAGGGAGGCTGACTGCTGCGGGGGTGAGGGGAGAGAGGCATATGTGAAGGGGAGAGCCTGGTGGTCCTCGGAGGGCACTGCTCAAAGCCAAACAGTTCTCATGGGTGATGAGGAAACCGGAGAGCCATATTTTCTAAAGCTTTGTGTGCTAGCGAAAGTAAAAGGTACTTGTTTTTAGAGCCCGTGGAAAAAAATCTGTGTCTTTTGCTTCAACATTTACATGTACGGGAAGGGGTGAGCTCAAAACCACAGGGGTTGGAGCTCTTTGCTCCTACTCCGGACAGCTGGAGAACAAGGCCAGCATTGTCTTTGCAGGAATAAAGTAGGCTGTCATGGGGCGATGGTGGTGGTGGTGGGGAACTGGGAAAGTCCATGCCTAGTCATTGTGCCCAGAAAATTGTGAAAGGCAGTGATACAGTTTTCTCAGACTAGAGGAGGTTTAAAAGCTTGTATATGTAGTGAAACCCAAGCACAACAGCTAGGTGAGTGAAAAGGAGTCTTCCACAGCTGCTACGGTGCTAAGCATCGGAGGGCAGGCCTGGCGTGTGCCAGCTTACTGTTTAGATTTTGCAGACTGGTCAGATACACCGAACACGTACTGGCTGCAGTTGTTGCTGGATGTTTCAGACATTTCAAACAAGAACTTTGAGTTCCATATCCATCTAGAAAAGGCATATGGAGAGATTTAACCGCTCTGTGCAAGTAGCTAATTGAATGATCAGTTGCAGAGTCAGTCAGGGCACAGCAGAGGAAGGCTTTGTTGAAACGCTTCAGTGCCCCTTCCACAAGCACAGGTGAAATGCTGTTTTATGCCTGCTCGGAGTTTTTGGGATTTTTGCTGTGCATTTGTTCTGGAGTTCTTTTGGATGAAGAAAGGTTTCCTCATTGTGTAGTGCAGTTTTCTTCCTTCTCTAAACGGCAAAAATTTAGGCCTTTTAACGGCAAAAATGTTCAAACCTGACCCAAGACTACCTTGTTATTAGTCAGATTTAAAAACTAAGCTCACTGATGTTTACTGCTGAGTGCTTGTGGCGATTTTTTTTTTGTTAAATATATCAGGGTTTGGCTTAAACTTCATTGTCTGGTTAGGAGCTAGAATCAAATGATGATCTTTAAAACTAGATTGTTTCATTTGTTTAAATATTGGCATCTCAGAGACACAAAGACAGGGAAAACAGCTTTTTGTGACTTCAATATTAGAATCCTTGATATTCCAGTACCCTGAAAGATGTAGAGAATTTTCAGATCTAGAAGGTGGATTTGTTTCTTTTCCATTGAAACATTTTTAGGAAAGCAGGATGGAATCTTAAGCTTTTTTCCTGGTTTTATCTGTTTTGTGTTTCTAGACTTTCATTTTAATGTCATGCCTATTATTGAGTCATTAGTGTTCTTTTATTTTTTTGTCTCAGAAGTGTGTCCTGGACGCGGTTTTATCTCTCCTTATTATTGCTTGTAAACCTCATATTACTTCACCACTGTGGCACAGCTAATGCTCTCTTCCCTTGCTTAAGCCTACTGCAGTCTCTCTGGCCCTGCTGTCAATCACCAGCTGGATGCTGAGACAAATCTTTTATAGCAGCTTCTGTCAGTAAAGAGAAAATATTTTGAAAAATACAGTCTAAAAGCTGAATGTCAGCCTGCTGAGTGGCCTGGTTAAACAGGAGAATTGACTCTGCCAAGTTTTTGTTGTTTAGCTTTTTTCTTAATTAAAAAAAAAAAAAAAGTGGTTTGGGGTCTAGCCCAAATAATAAACAAAATAAGACTTTCTTGGCAAGGAGTCATAATTGCCTAGCATACTAAAATTCTTAAGCATCTCTGCGACCATTTCTGTCTCCACCTTTCTGGACCCTGTAATGTGGAAGTTTTCGGTCTGTTCTGGGTGTCACACAGAGTAGTAGCAAGGAACCAGTTAACTCCAGTAGCTCTGTCAGACCACCTCTGGTCCCCTGTTTCATTTTCTTTTTCAGCAAAACCTAAATGACTGTAGAAGTGTGTTGTTTCTGAGGTTCAAAATCCTACAACAAGCAATACTCTGTCTTTCCAGGAAGTATTCTAGAAAGAGATTCTAGATGTCCTGCTTAGTCTTTATGTGCTTATGTCTGTATGTACTTAGTCTTTATGACCAGGGCAAAACACAAAAGATTTAGATAGGCAAGAAGCTGCATACTTTTTTTTTAAAACCACTTTGAAAAAGGATGGTGGAAATACACGGCATAATGCATAGTAAATCTTGTATTAGAAAGCTGCAAACCCCTTGTTGAGAAGTTGCATTGGTCTCTTGAGCCAGAGAATATTGCTGTCCTACAGATATATTGTTGGAAGCTGCACTGAGAAGTGCAGCCTACTTGTTAGTTGATAAATAGAGATTAGAATCATCTACTAGGCTATTTTATGGTGCTTGTTAACAATATTTACCTTCCTAAATTGATTCAGTATAATCCTCGCTATGGCTTTACCTCATTTCTGGAAGACATATAGATAATGTGGTACTTACAGGAAGTCTTGCATGTCACTAAATCCTGCTGTATTTCCTTAGTTGAATTGTGTGGCAGGATTATATTAACATAGATTTTGGAATATTTGAGCTCCCATAGGGTATGGTGTGTGGTTGATATGACATGACTTGCCTTCAACAGTTGTTTTAACAAGATATCCTTCATATAAAATATACCAGGCTGAAAGGCATAACTGAGTGAGTTTAGTAAGAAACACTGTTGGCAAAATTCTTCACTTTCATCTTTATCTGATTAATTCAAGGCTGAATGTTACAGAGAAAGTATTTTTAACCTAGCATAGTATTTGGTATGTTTGTTTAAAATAAAATAAAAAAAAACCCCACATTAAAATCCCCCATTCCCCCCAAAAACCCCTTTTATATTATTTAGTGCAAGATCATTTAAAATAAATTGTTAAACTCATTACAAATGTATATGCATTTACTCTAATTGAAACCCATACTGCTTAAAATATCTTCTCACTCCTCCTAAAAACTGCTTTAATAATACATTAATTAACACTTCTGTAGTACTTGGCATATTTAACACACAAGATAATTTACGGTTCCTAATGTTTTAAACTGTGTATTAAAAAGACTAGCATTAGCGAACAGAAAATACACTGTGTGTGAATAATGCTAAACATATACTTTACGTGTAGCTTGGTCTTTAATTTATTAAAAATAGATATACTTTAATGTCTTGATAATACTGCTAATTTTGTTTGAATTACTATTAACATTTTTTCAAATTTGAGCTGATGGTTTATTCTTTTTATTAGTACCATGCAGAGACTTAATATCTAATAATACCAATAACTAACTTTTTGTTTATATAACCAATTTCAGTTTTTATGGCAAAATATTGTATTTTAGTTTTTATCTTTTTCTCCTTGCACAGCCTTTTTGTGTTGACCGAAAAAAATATTCGGCCAAATGCATATGTGAAAATTCATATCTATGTACATGCATGGAAAGGCTTTGACTGACCATGCAATTGAGAACAGATTTCAGATATAGACAGATTTTTACTCTCAACTTTATGCTGCAGGGAAAAGCTTACTACACGAGGATACTAAATGGCTTGAGGATTTGGTAATGGGATGTGGAGACCTTCACCTTAGGTCACTAGTTTGAATGTAGCCCAGGTGGGTGGAAACTAAAACCCATTATAATCTGATGGCTCCTGGATGGCCTGTGTGAAATGAGTTGGTGGTCCCAGTCAACTTCCTAGTAGAAAGATGTCAATATTGCATAATCAGCATCACAGTTCTTGCACAGTGGGACCCTTGCTGGGACTCTTTGCAGAAAAATCAGTGGTCTGGCTGGATTTGGCTACTGAATTGCCCTCTGCACCTCAAGTGCTTTGTGTAGGACAGGCAAGAAGCATAACTGTGTAATAGAACAGAGGAACCATTAGCACTTGTTAGGCCAGGTCTGGCTTGTAAATACACACCATGTTTGGCACCCGCTGTCATTGCTTACAAGGTTCTTAAGATAAGCGCTGCATGGTCCTTATAAATAAGTGGAAGGACTGGGAAAAAGCAAACAAACTAAAACAAAACCCCAGAGGACTTTTTGCACTAGTTAACACAAAGTCTGGAGAGGCTATAATCCTGGTTGAATTTTCCTAGTTGACTCTCAAGCTAGCCGGTTGAGTCTCTGCCTGTAATTTTGCCACCAGTCTTCAGTTGATTAAGTGATCCTGGTACTAGAGGAGGAAAGTAGTATATGTTATATTATTGTCAGAGGAAGTAAAAGATTCGTAATGGTAATCACCGTATGAAATCAATGCTCAAAATCTAATTATTTGGAATGGCAAAGCATATACTCTTTTCCAATCCAGAGAATTGTTCTCTTCTTACAGCTTTTATGCATAGTGGTTTGTGTGTCTGTCTAAAACATGGTCCTGATTAAATAATGAAGCTCACCTTGCTGGGTAAATGCAGCCTCACCAGGCATTCTGCTGTTTTGGTCAGGAAATTGAAGGACAGCCCTTTGTCCTTACAGTCTTCTGTAGAACCAGCCTGTGGGACTACTGGTTCCCATGACTGACTACTGGCCCGCCCCCACGCCCCCCCCCAAAAAAAAAAAAAAAAAAAAATAAAAATACTGCACCCTCCCCCCCCCCAAAAAAAAAAAAAAAAAAAAAAAAAAAGTTCCCATCAGGTTATGGATGATACCTCCAGTCACGCTCACATCAGGTGGGTGTACATTGCCAGTTCAAGATGGTATTTCCTCTTGGAAAAGCTGTGGGAACAGAATGACTGGGTTATTTCACCAGTCATACTGAAATCCACTTCTTGCAATTTTTTTTTCTCATAATTATGGCAAGATGATGCCGGTGCTTCAGCTTCATTCTTGTACCTCAGACTTCAGCTGGGTATAGTGCATGCTGATGCTCAGGTGAAATTACTTTAGAACAGACAGAACCATGTGCATATTTCTCATAACTTTCAAGCAAATATTTTTCTCCTTAAAATATAATAACCCCTTCTCAGATAAGTTGAACAGTGAAGTAACTAAAATTAAGATTCTGGGCAACTTTCTGCCAGATGTGTTAAATTTTGTGTTTCTAAATATGCAAACATAAAGGGTTTACATTCAGTATCCCCAAAGTCTATATAACAGCATATTCTATATACATCCTCCCTAACAAAAAAAAAAAAAAAAAAAATCTGATGCATAACATTAATTTTTTCCCTTGAGAATAGTCAACAAAATAAAAAGTTTTAAATGGAGTATATGTTACTGTTTTAAAAGAACATTACCTTTAATAGGCAAATAATAATAGCATTTTATTATACATGCATTTATTTTGAGATCAATAAGTATCAAAATTTTAATAAAAGCATCCATAAAACTTGTGTATTGTGCCATGTAAGATGCTAACCAATTTGAATGTTCTGTTAAAACATTGTTGTAAACAAAATTTCAGGAGGCTTGAACTGCATATTAGCTTTTCATTAGTAATGGGGGGGAAAAAAAAGATTCATTTGCTATATAGTAATCTTTATTTGCCAGATTTCTCAGTAATGGTATATTTAACCAGATCTAGCTTGCTAGATAGTCACAGGGGTTTTTGTTAGGTGTTTTTATGATATAAAAGCAGTTACATCTGACAAAAGGAACTCACTGGTAGTTCTTAATGTTGTCTACTAATTCTAAATAAAGTATTTGCGCATGTTTACTGCTGTGGCTTCGGTTTTTGCCATAGGTAGTTCCAGTTTGTGGTTAACAGAAATCTTCCTATCAGTTTGCTTTTTCCTGCCATGTCTTTTCAAAATGCCTAAACCTAGTGCTGTAACTATGGATGATGAGGGACTGCAGGAGTTAGGCAAGTCACAGTAGAGGTTTGTAACTTCTTTTAATTTGCTAATCCATGCATGGAACAACATTTCCAGCATTACCCAGAGATTAAGCCCCAGGGCCAAGGGCAGGGCCTCAATTTTAGTTTGCTAGTGATAGGCATACTGTGGTTAGAACTAGGTCTCTACTGTGGACAATACCAAGGCTTTTCAATTTAAATTTCAATAACGGGAGCAAAATATTAAACATGGAGAACATGAATTAAAAAACAACTACACAACAAAACAAAAAAAAAAAAAACCCAACAAAACCCCAAAAACAACTGCCCTGTCTCTTCATTCATTCATTCATTCATTCCCCTGGATGAAGTATATGCTGTAACATTGCAGACCTAAAAATTGTTACTTTTCTCAAAAGTGGAAAGACATATAAATGAATACAGTATGTTAATTTTATGCAAAATATTTATTTCTGAGGGTGTGATTATTAATGAGCAAAGAATAAAAGAGATAATGATTTTTGTGTAGATGATTGCATTAATGTTTAGCAATGTAATAAGTACTGCACTTCAATGCAGTTTTTTAATAGTTTTTTGTTTACTCTGATGATTAACTGGTAATTTGTTCACATTAAGTTGGTTGTTTTTAATGTAGGTCACAAGAATGGTAATCGCTTTATTTGTTGATAGTAACTATGAAAATGGAAAGATTTTGGAGCTGTAGATCCAAAATATAACAACATTTTATGTAGTAAATAGAAACAGTTTATTATAATACATCATAAAACCTCTTAAAACTGGAGAAAACTTATCTGATGTGGGATGCCTTTGCTGCAGTGCTCTCCTTTATGGAGTCTTCCCTTTCACATAGGCTCTTCTGTTATTCACATCAAAAGAAACCGACAGCATTAAGCTCGTGTGTGTTTGGTTTGTTTCCTGGCCTTTGAGTTTTGGGACAATGATTGCAGATTTCCTTGTGGACATTTCTAACTTCTTTGGGATTGTTGTCCTCCTAAAGTACTGAACTAGTAGAGGCTCATGGCAAATAGTAGTATTGCTGCTTAGCTCTCAGTACATTGAGGGATGGCAGTTCAGAAAGACTATCCTGGAAGCTGTAAATCTCAATCCTTTGTCCGTTCAGATTCCTTCTTAAAAAATGTTACAAGACAAATCATTTAAAATTACAGTGCAGTTATGATTTTCATGAAGCATAGTGAAAAAGGATGTTTTCCATCATCTTTTTTCTGATAATTGGTTCTATCTTTCATTGCAAATGTAACCCAGCCTTTAATAGGTCTCTGAGCTGGTGGCAAGTGTTATCTTAGGATGTAGAAAAAATAAGGTAATGAGGTACTGCATTTGTTTCTCAGTCCTTGGCATTAATATACACGCTATTGCATGATGTGGTTATCATCCGTATGTCAATTTTTAAGGAGCCTAGGGTAAAGACTTCAAGTTCAAAAAACCCTCAGTGTTTACAGACATTAGCTTTTCCCTGTGATTTTGGGAATAGAGTAGTATTTAACAGTGAAGCAACTGTTTAGAAGAAGAGCGTTTAAAGGAAGATTTATTTAAATAGCTTCTCCTCATGTTAACTGAAGAGAGTTCCACCTCAGTTTGGTGCATTAGTTGGGTGTTAAACCCCTCTGACCAATTCATAACAATTATGGAGTCAGACATATAATAAATAAGTTTAGGTCAGGTTCAGTTGCGACCGTAATAAAACTTGTTTCCTTGCCTTTTAATGTTTGAAAGGTAGTAGTGTGGTATGTGTGTGGTCTGAGATTTTTGCAGACGTGATCTGCATTTAATCTGGGAAAATTAATTCCCTAAGCTGCTGGCAGGCAGCATGTACTTGTTAATTATTCAGGTGGATGACAAATGCAGAGCAGAGGTTCTCGCAAAGACAAAGTTTGTATGATGCATGTTTAGTAACTGATAGGCTTGACATTCTGTGGTGTCTTACTCAGTGCTAATCCTAATAAGCTGCCTGATGAGATGAACGCCTATCCTCCTGTCCTTTAGAGAGAGAAAACAGAGATTTGAAAGAACTTCATTATAGCAATAAATCCCATACTTTCTGTTTTTCCTGGTAAAAAGAGATCTTGTCCGGATGAATAACACATGCACACACACTCACATACATAAAAAAGTCAGAATGATAGTGTAATACAGAGTATTGAAATGAATAGAAAACTTTATTGTAAATGCCTCCACTGTAAAAGTAGCTGCAGTTTAACTTTATCTGTAGGCCAAGTTTATGCAGTTTAATGCCCTTCAAATTCTTTGGCTTTGATCTACAAGTGATATAATCTTATGGATGTATGATTTCACCAAGACTTGCAAGTTGCTAGGGTAATAACTTGAAAAAACATTGTATTTACTGTAGTTGTTTTCCTTCTCTCCATTTTTTGGTAGTGAAGTGCTGTGCTGTGAGTGTTCTGTCAATTAGTTGCACCAGACAGTGGCAAGGTCCGAAGTTACCCATGGACACTGGGAGCATTCATAAACGAGAGGCTGCCAGTGCAAGTGGGTCCTGGATCTTGCCAGATGTTTTTATTCTCAGTTGATGTCTCACGGTTTCTTTCACTCTTCTTTGTATTTTTATTACATTAAGAAGAATAAAAAGAGATTTAACTCCCGCATTGCAGTACAGAGCACCCAGCACCAATCCTGAGTGACATTTCTTAAGTTATTCTAGGGCATAATGACCAAAGGTGCACCTTTTGTCTGTTCACTGCTGTCTTCCATATAACAGGCATTTTTGTGGCTAACTGAAAGAACAAAAGATGGGCTTTTTGAGCTGGAATTTTGCTATAAACTGTAGATACAAGAAATTCAGTTTCAAACACTAACTTTTATACAAAAGCAAACTTTCTACTATATCACTTGAGGTTTTTTCTAAATTTGGGGTAGATGGATGTTGATGGAGGAGTCATGTATTTTAGACTTCTGTGAAACATTTCTGTCTCTTTTCAATGGCATTTAAACATATCCTCTAGCTCAAATGAATGTGAGGGTGGGAAAGAAGAGTCACTAGATCTATGTCAAGATGTTAGTGCTTTAGCTTCTGTCACAATCCTCCTGCTTCTGTGGGTGTGTGGTGGAGGAAGAAGGGGACAGCATAATGGGGTGCCGTAGGTCCAGGTTCTGGTACATTGACAGAGGCCTCTGATAAAAACAGAGTTGTTCCTGCTTTCCAGACTTTCCTAAGTATGGTGGATCCTTAACAGCAATCAGAGAACACCGTTTAAATATTTTGAGAGGAATACTTTGTGGCTCATGAAGGTTAAAGCATTACAGTAATGTAATGCACTTGTTTATCTTTACAAAACACGTTGTGCATTGAATCCTAGCTCTGAGCAATCCTCCTGTCTTGAGGTGAAGGAAAATGTTAACTTAATTTACAAGCTAGCACAGTCCTGGGCCTCTCCAGATTAGGGGCTTTTAATCAAATGAAATTGTAGCTAATAATTGAAACTAGTTTTCTGATGCTAACTGTGAAATTCAGCTGAAATCACCAAACTCATTTCCACAAGGTTTTAAGAGCTGGTTGAAATTAGAGTGTAGCAGGAAAGGGCTTTCGTTTGTTCCACCAATTTATGTATGCTTTTTTATTTTTCTCTTGCACAAATTGTTGGGCATGGTGATTTCAGTTCTGAGACCACCAAACTCACTTCTGCTAAGATTTAAGGTTTGACTGAAATCAGAGCATATAGGGATAAGGTTTTCGTTTGTTCCACTAATTTACGTATCCTCTTTCCCTTTTTCTTGTGCAAATTGTTAGGCATGGTGATTTCATTGCTGAGACTTAATTTTACCTAGCAGAAAAATGCATTATGTACTGTGTAAGTAATTGGTGTCTACAGAGTAATTTCATAAGGTACTTGATGCATAATAGCATGTACTGAGCTATTCATAACAGAAAAAACTTATTTTAGACAGTTTAGCCTCTATGGTTAAGCTCATATTACAAAGGATAGCCCTTCCTCTTTGTGTCATTTCATTTGCAAATATAAAGGAAAGGGATAAACAACACCGCATGTATTTAAATTAGAAATAAAGAAAAGAAATTGTAAGGAAAATAATGAGTTGTAGTGTGCGATTTAGTGAGTATGTGCAGAAACTGTGACTTCCTTTGAACGAAAAAGCAAAACCCTGGTCACAATTCATTAATATAAAGAATCCCTGCCATACTCAAGCAAACCTTGAAAATATCGTACGTTAGCAAAACCTCATTAAACTGTCATATACACACTTCGATAAACTTTACAAAATATAATATTTTAAGAATGCCCCATTAAACTGTCATGTACTTTTTCTGCATTTCCTTTGCTATTATTGCTTGATTACCAAGATATTTGTATGCTAATTGAAGCTTTTTCTTCTTCTTCTAATCAGCCTTCTTCCCTCAGTCATTTAGGGCAGAATCTGAGATGTGCAAGAGAAGCAAAGATTTATCTTGGTTTCTCTGAGGAAACTGTTCTTATCTGTGAGCTTCCAGAAGAGAATTTGCACTGCCTCTAAACAACATAGGCATCAGACCTGCTATTTTCAGAGCCACATGAATTTTACCCATAGGAAATATTTTTCTCCCAATAGATGCACAAATCTGTGACTTCCCAGGGTCAGATGCAGCAGCAGTGGAATGCCCCACACCCTGTCATTCCCTCCATTTTTATGTTTGTACTCACAGCTTCTTATCAAATCAATTTTTGGCAGTGTTTTTATGAGAGGTTTTCTAACATCTTAAATTGTTCTTTAGAACAGCACCTTGGGAAAGTTTTATCTAGTTCCTGGTTGTGTCCTAAAATTGCGTTTTACTTTTAGGCGGTTAATTTTTTGCCTCTTCTTCCCTTTGCAATGACATGGTTATGTTGTTAGCACTCTGAAGTCTTCAGTGAGAAAAAAATGAGCATGGGAAAAGCCAGGAGAGGTAAAAGAAAAGATAATTTCTTCCAGCTCTTCTGATGTTTCAGCTGGAAGCTCAGCTACCTCTGTACACACAGTATAGTTTCTTTTGCAGACCATTCTGGGTAGGAGCATACCTGATCACTTTTCCCTGACAGGATCAGAATGAAACAGGACTGAGTTGGAGCTGGTGTTGTTGCTCCAACTGTTTCTTGACCTGGAACAAAAGCAGGTTAAGAAAGCAGCATTGCTTTATGTGCAAATGAAAAGAAAGTAGAGCCTCATGTAAAGGAACACCTACCTATTGCTTCACCAGCCCCGTCTTTTATTGCAAAACTGAGCCACTTCTGTACCTCTTCTGCTTTTCAGGCTGTGGTTCTTTCTTGCCACATGAATGGCACCAATGAAACTGGTCCCTACAGACAGAGTTAGTTTTAGAAGTAAGGCAAGACTGGAGGACAGCTATCCCAAAGGGGCATACATTAATAGATTTATGGTATGAACACACATTTCACTCTCACCTTCCTGAAATGCAGCTGTGGTTATAATCTTCAGTGCCTTGTTTGCCTGCTCCTCTCAGCAGAGTACAGTGTGAAAGATCAGAACCAAGAAGAATGGACCATAAATGTGGCTTGGACTTCTGGGGCACGCAGCTGTACACTCACATAATTCCCAAGGGATTCCCACTTCCTTTGCACAGGCATACTAGCAGACTAAACCAGAGCTAGGGAACAGCCAAGTCTGCAGGAAGAAAAGAAAGAAAAAGTAAAAACACCAAGCAAGCCCTAAAACCCAAACCCAAACCGACCTGACCACACGCTTTTGCCTAAGTGCATATAAATGTAAAATCATGCTTGCGACATCAATGCCTGCATAAACAAGAACATTTCTATGCCAATAGATTTACATCTCTTCCCCAGACTGCTTGAGAGAGAACAATAGAAAGATAGTATTTTTGCTGCACACAAGTAATGGAGGAAATACCTAGCTGTTGTCACAAACTGCTGCTGTTGATTATTGTGACTTAATGACTGGGTTTTCTTTTCCAGTTATCACTGCAGAATGCCCAGGTCATCACTCCCAGCTGTTGTGGCAGCTTAAGGAGAGGTTGGAAAGGAATTCTGGAAAAAAAATCAGCAGAAGATAAAGAGCTGCTTAGATAGTAATTTTCTAACTTTATTTGTGCCAAACCTTCACTCAAAATTTAAAAAGCCAGAAATTCCTCATCATGTAGCTCTGTCACTGCTGAAGTTAAACATGTCTGTTCTACCAGGCAATCAGTCATTTTTTTTTTACCAAGAGAGTTCTCTACTTAATGGCATTGCCTTTTCATTCTGTTGGTGACGACCACCTTTCCAGTTCAGGTAAACAGGAGTGTAGCCATCTTGCTCCTCTTATGCAGGCCCTTAAAACAATAATGTAAGAAGAAAATCCACAGACTGATTGTCATTCTAACAGCCTCCACTTGTTTTTCAAAACCTTCTTGCCAGCAAGGGCTCCTGTCAGGTAACACACTTCATGAGCTTTCTCATGGGAAAAGTGGAAGGAATCAAGATTCAAATCCATTTCAGGCAAGGAAAGCAAGCTCTGAAGTCAGATACTCAGTTGGGTCAATTCAGAACTATTGCAGTGAGATATTGAAAATATTTGAACAGTAAATTCAAATCCCATAGAAAGGGATAAAAATCATCTGGTGCACTGAAGTAGTTCATGAAGGGACGGGAAAGTAAGTCTTTGTATGTGTTGGACAGGATAAATGAGATGAACACTCCAATTATATCAGATGTCTTCAGGCAAGTTAGCCATTCTTCCTGGGGTAGCAGAGGGGAAGGATTTCAATGCAGAAAGATGTAGAGTATCAGTAACTGCGAGTCATTGAGACCGCAAGGTTTTTTCTAGAACTGCCTACTTTATTACCAAGGAAAGGAATTTCAAGAATAACTCCTGGTTTCAGCTATCCTTTATGGCCGTGTATGAAATTAAGATTAACACAGCTCAACCTATTCCTGCTGTGAAGGGGTTGGAGGTGAGCAGAGTAAGACTCTGCTTGTGGCCTTCAAATAAGCTTGTAATAAAGACTTGTCTTCAGAAGAATATAATTTATCATTTTCAGATAATTCTTAGATTTTGTAGGTGGACTGGGACCCTTTTTCTTTTGCTCACTTTGATTGCAAGCGTTCTTTAATACTCCTATGGTATGTCTCTTGGGATTATGACAGTAATAGTGGCTTTGGGGAACAAGGAAATACACTTATCTCTTCCTAGATAATATTTTTGATCAGATTTCTATACAAATGGGAAGTCTAAACAAATAAAGAACAATAGAGTTTCTTGGATTCACATCAACAGACCCATATGGTGCTAAAATAACCAAACAAGTACTAGAGGAGTTATGTACGATACCACCTTGAAGAAGGTCTTGTCTAAGATGACTGTTAGTATTGTTTGGGAAGACCATGAGCATAAACAGATAGTGTCAGAGAAATAATTTAAAAAAAAAGCCCAAACCCACAATTCCTTTTTGGGGGCCTGTTTTGAGGAAGTTTTATTCCATACATCCATTTACCATTAAAATGTTGTGCAATAGCTACCCAGTAATTATAGCTTGTCTTTCCATACAGTGCCCAGTCTCATTTATGATTTAAGTGTAATTGCATGTTATGTGGTTCTGCTCCACATCTAATAAATGAAGTAAATCAGGGTTGTTCTTTCATTGTATCTCTCGGCTCTTTTTCATTCTGAAGATTGCTTCCTCTCCTCAGATTAGTGTCTAGATGGCAGACAGAAGGGTTATGGCTGTGATTCCCTGTTATCTCTGAGACATGGTCTTATCACTAGGAGACCTGTGTTGACTATGACAGGCAAACATGTGAGGATTCTCTCACAGTAACTGGCAAGAGTAGGATTGATCCTGCTCAAGAAGTTCTGCTGTATCAAAGTGACCTTCCTATCTCAGTCACCCAGGGTGAGGTAAAAACCCACAAATATTCACAGGCCTTAAGTCTGCTTCACGTTATGGTTGCAGTGCTCAGAAGTATCTCATTTATTCGGAATAAATTTGGGCAGGGAAAAAGGAGCATAAGATCTTTCTCCAAAAAATCTTCCTTTCTGATATATAATCTCTCAGTATTTACCAGGCCATAATTCTCATGTTATAGACTTCTGGCTATAAAATGACCCTTGATTTTTCTAAGTCTTTTGTCATATTTGCATGCATACTCAGGTACTTCCAGTTTGTCCAGTTCTGATTGCTGCTTCTGCTGAAAGAAAGCCTCTGTGTCCTAACATTCAAACTTTTGCTGTCTCTTTCCTTGCTTCTTTTATTATTTTTTTTATTTTTTTATTCCCAACCTTACATGCAGATAAAGTCAGTCAATTTCTAACGTGGCTGTATGGATTCTCTAATACAGTTTAGGATACCATTCACCTTCTTTGCTGCAAGGGCATATTGCTGGCTCATGTTCAACTCTGTGTCCACCAGGACCCTTAGGTCCTTTTCTGCCAAGCTGCTTTCCAGCTGGGTGACTCCCAGTATAATATTGGTGCAGAACTTTGCACTTTTCCTTGTTGAACTTAATGAGGTACCTGTCAGCCCATTTCTCCAGCCTGTCGAGGTCCCTCTGGATGGCAGCGTGACCCTCTGGCTTATCAGCCACTCCTCCCAGTTGCAGGGAGTGTCATCAGTCTGTGTCATCAACACACTTGCTGAGGGTACCTTCTGCTTCATCATTGAGATCATTAAGGAAGATGTTAAATGTCTTACGTTCCTTGCCTTTTATATTGGCCATATATCCTTTCCCTTTGAGTCTCTTTCTCTCAAATCTAGTTTTTCAATTGAATGAAGTTCAAACTTTTCATCTCTATCTTTCAGGATCGCCCTAGTTCTTCATCCCTGTACCTATCATTTTCATTCAGTGCTGCCTTCCCTCCTGCCGCTAGTGCAAGCTGAGAACACTTCCTTGTCTCCTCACACAAACACCTCTTGCATGAGGAATTCAGTTCAACGAGTAAGTGCCAAAAAGAGCTGGCACACAGCTGGGATACGGTGATTTACTGACATCTCGGAAAATTGTTGCTGTCGTGGGTAATAGACTGGTGGTGTTTATAACAGTCAAACATGCCTGATAGGGTTTCCATAATAACTGGAAAGAGTGTGATTAACCTTACCAGAGAAATTACGCTGTAGTGAGCAAAGTCTCCTGTCTCGAGCTGGCTCGTGCTAGAGGCGACCACCACAGACAAGATTCTTCTTGAAGCAATCTGAAAAACTCACCTCTTGAAACTTACCCTCAGGGCTCTTTTTTTTTTTGGTACCAACAGATGTTAAGTGCATTTATCCATAAAACGTTGCAGCTATTTAGGCCTTCCAAGAACTGCGTGAGTTCATGTGCGTAACTATCTGATATCAGTCCTTTCGCCGTATTTCTCCTGTGTTCATTGCCCTTCAGACCCATGGTCAGCTATACTCGGCACACAGGCGTTCATGCTTTGATACCGTTATCCCAGAGTTGCATGCATGTGATGATGAAACAATAATGACTGCAGCTTGTACTCTAGCAAGAACTTTGATGTAATAAAGTTCTCTGCTTTAGGGCAGGAGAAAATGCTAGAAGCGAGGCTGCTTCTGTTAAAGGTAACATTAATGCCATTTAGTTGAACGTAAGGGTACCAGGGTTTTCTGTGTGGTGGAGTTTTGTTGGGTTTTTTTTCAGTCTTTAGGGGTGGGAGAAGGTGTTGAAACCACCTGCAGATTTAGTTCTTTTAGGGGGAATTGCCAAAGTACAGAGTGAAGGCAGGCATGAAAATAAACCTATCAGTGCTGCTAAATTCTGATGGCTCCCATTTTAATGAATTTAGCAGGGAACTGAGCCTTCCCTTGCCTTTGTATCTTTTTGATTGGGATTCTGCTTTCTAAAGGATGCCACTTTACACACACTGTTTATTTCTGAATGTCGAAGAAATTATGATTAAAATTTTGAATGCTCACGAGTACAAGAATTTTCACCACATAAGCTTAAACATTTAACTGTATTGAGGAGGAGTGAGAGTACAGGATGTTATTTGTTTGGTGGGTATTTTACACAGAAGCTCTTTGCCTTCAGAAAAAACTTCAAAGGCAGTCAGGGACAAAATGTGACTGGGCAAAGGGAAGTTTTTCTCCGTAGCAATACCATAAAAGCAGGGAGAAAGTGGGGATGAGACAGGTTTGGGATTTCTTTTTGTAAATGAAGGGTATTCATGGCTTCTATGTAATAGTCTCATGCCAGCGCGAGTTTGGCAGCCCTAGGTGATAGGGCAAAGCAGGAGGCTGTACAGAAGGATGCAGGACTTGCCAGAACACTGACAGTGACGTGTTTTTGTTATTGCAGTCCGAGTTTAGCACACAAAACCACAATGGTGTCCTAAAAGCAGGCTGAGAGTATGTATTTTCTTTTTTTTGTGGTAAGCTAAGGATATCTTCAAGTTTCACAAAACTGAAAATGAGATGCATGTAGATGAGGGTACACAGCAGCCACTGAGGGTGGCAAGGAGTAGAAATGCGAAAGCAAAAACTGGTAGCAAAGTAATGGGATATTGTAAACCTGAGAGAGGAATTGTATTTGAACAGCACTCACTGCTGAATATGAGATCCAGTCTGAATTGTTTTAAGGTTATAAAATGCTTCAAGGATAAGAAACACTTCCTGGAAATATCCTTTCCTTAGTAAACAGTGTTGGTTTACAGTAAGACAAGTTTTTGTCAGCTGTTGTACCACCAATTAGGACAGTGACTTTTAAACAAAAACTGGATAATTCCAACAAAGAACATTTAGAATTAATAGAAAAAAGCAGTTGTTCTTTGCTCATTAGGAAAAGAAAACCTCAGAGCAGAGAAATACCTCTTTGTCCCATTGACTTACATTTAGATTATGCTGTGTTATAAAGTGCTCAAAATCAAAGTTTCAAGACTGAATTTAGATCAGGAGGAGCCTTTCAGGAGCCTGCAATGACATGTTCCCTCCTGGAGCTGGTCAGAGTAGTGACCATGATTCAGACCTGCAGATCCCATCCTGCTGACCTGACACCTCTGTTCTCATGAGTTGCCTGGAAGACCATCAGACCTTAACCATCACAATACTTAGTTTCTTTGCTAAACAGCCTATCTCTTTTGGTCCTCTTACAGTAACTCGTTATGCCATCCTGCAGGCAATTCCTCTGAAAGATGTATTTAATTTTGTGTCTGTTGTTTGAAAAGCATCTTCCTTTTGGTTCTAGAATGCTGTCAAAGCAAAGTGCTTCCAGGTGGCTTCCAAACATAGCTTAACTCAGAGTGCAGCAAGTGGTCTGAGTGCTCTCACGAGACTTGGAAGTTTCTCATCTGCCCAGCCATTTTTTAGTGTGCATACTTCCAATTTTACCGCAATGGAATATTTTCCAGCTGGTGTTCAAAAATATTTGCTTCACCTTTTATGGACCCCATTTGCTCTGTCAAACAAATGTGTTTGATTTTTCTGTTGTCACTGATGTTGCGTTATATGTTCAGCAAATGGATGGCGAAAGGAATGCACCATATTGCAAAAATATTTTTTTCATCCTCTTTTTCTTGTCTCTTATCTTTTTAACAGAGAACTCTAACAGCTAAGAATGTTTTCTGTGATGTAAGGAAGTAATGCGTTACATTGTTTCGTTGTGGTTCTTTTTGTTTGGTTGGTTGGTTTTTACAAAAAAAAGCAAACACCTTTTATTTCATGTTAGCTGTCTCTTTCCTGTTTCTGGGCAGGATGCATTGGGTGGACTGCTTTTGGTCTGAACATACAAATTTTTCAGCAAAGTGGAAGCTTGGAAATGTAAACTTGAAATCAGTAAATGTTCTACTTGTTAAATTTGCAAGTCACTCTGTGCGTGAACAATATAGAATATTAATAATGGAATATATTGTGTGAAACCTGTTCCTTTTAATTGTAAGTGGATTTCTAATCATAGTATCTATATTCAACTATGGAAAACAATGGAGATACTTGTATATTTTGTAGTCAAAGTTTTTTTCCCTATGGAAGACACAAACAAGCAAACAGAAACCACCTCTGTAAACATTCTAAGCAGATCTAGCAGGATAAAGTACTCCTGCTACTGTTCTGTTCTTAGTACTGAAAATTGAGTGGGTATACTAATTTGACATTAGTTTTACAAGTCATAGTTAAGGCATTTTGCTAAGATGCTGTGGCTGAATTTCACTTACTACAGCCTGTACTATATGACTGTTTATCAGTGCTGTCCAATATATGTAGTAAGGCAACTTTCATCACTAAATTCAGAACATTAAATAATATTATGTTTCAGATTTCTGTTGACAAAAAAAGGGTGATCTCACAAAATAATTTCTCTACATAATACATAAAGTCTGGATGAGTTGCCAAATCATAGATCTGGCTATAAACTCATTGCATTCTGAAAAAAAATATCTTTTTTCTTGAATAACTGAAAGACAGTTTTAGTTTAAAGATTGTCTTGGGTAAGCCATAAAAATAGTAAGTGACCATATTGCCTCCCAGCTACATTGTACTTGTGCTAATTTCAAGTCCAAATCATCAAGGAGTTCAAAAGCGAGTGACATATTTAATTTCATTTTGACTTGAACGACAATTACAAAGGCAATCTTTTGGTTCTTTTCCAAAAGTATACTACAGTACAGCAAAATAGGGCTGCTATTTCTACAGTTTGGGGAATGCTAGATAGTAACTACGTACATTACTGGACTTGGCAAGAGGTAATTTTCATTAGCTTTCAGTTATTAGACAAGTTGTAAGTTGCTACTATTGACAAAATGCCAATAATGTAGTCATATATCAGGCATCCTTTGTTTAGGGGAATGTCGATCAGAGCCCACTCTGGAAATTACAAAGTGGATGAGAGAGGTTGCTTTTGGATATAATTTGATAAAAATATAACATAGTAATAAGTATTGATTACCTAATCTAATTTTTATTCATTAAAACCTTTAAAAAGTATTTTATTAAAGAGTCAGATTGTTCTTTTGTGTAAAAATCCCGGATGAGGGGTAAGAACCTTTTGAAAGCATCCTTCAGAGACTTCTTGCAGTTTGTTTGCACCAGGAACCATTCAAATCATTCCACACCCTTCTTTCACCTTATCCACCCAAGCCTCGCTGCTTCTTGACAGAGATTTGTAGCATTCATTCTGCTTCTTAGATGACTGATGCCTTAGATGGCTTACATGACTCAAATTCCCTGGCAGCAAACCCTATAGAAGGCTAGGCTGGCAGCGTGTTATTGGCTGTACAGTATTACTGGCTCAATCAGCATTTCTTATTTCGCCAAGCTATTTAGGCAAAGAGGAAAATCTGTGTGTAGTGAGTGGATCTGCAGGAAATGCCCAAGGATGTGACCATTAACAGAGATAGGCTTAATTGGTTTCTAGAATGTATAGTGCTGGCCATTTGTCTTCACAGAAGTTTAGTCACCCGAACTTCAGGCAAATACAAATATTAAAAGGGAAATATATATAGCATTTCCCCTGTTTTGCAATCATGTGCTGAGTTGTTTTTTTCTTTTTTTTTTTCTTTTTTTTTTTTTTGATTGCATCCTTTGTTTCACAATTTAGGAAACTTTTTCAGTGGACTTTGGCCACAAAAACAGTTAAACCTCAATTTAGTAAATCTTTACTGGTTTTCTAATTGACTTAATTGACTATTGACTAGACCATTGACTAGAGAAGAGCAGCTGCATGATTGTGGTTGAACAGGCAAAAAAATATGTAAATCAAGGAATTAATTGCATTTTGTTTGATATTTGATACCATGACCTTTACAGGTCCAGTCATTTTAAAAGGCCACCATTTTGCTTCTTGCTCAGCAAATCCTTCCTGTAGAACAAAGTGTTTTGGGCCGCCACTCCCAGGCAGGACTCCTGCCGCACCAGGCTCCAGTGTGCTCACAGAACTGTAAAATTGGCCCTAATAATCATCTTCAAATGCTATGTCTGCATTCAAAAACTTCTCCAACATTTTGTTCACTCATGTTTTGAAATTATGGAAGTTTAAACCAGCATGTCAATTACTTCAGTTCTTTTTGGGGGGTTGATGTGGGGTTGGATATTTTGTGTGAGACAACTATTTAATCTATATATTTAGTTACTTAAAATGTTTAATCTGTTTTTCTTTTGTTACTGTTTAAATTGCCCACAGTCAGTATGCTCCAGATACTTTGCACTTGCTTGATGTCTTATAACTAACAAGCTACTTCACACGTTATCTGCAAATCAAGTATTCCTACCTCTGTGAAAGAGTGAAATTCATCCTGCATTGGATGGCTTTCCAAAGGCCTGCATATCTTTAAAATCCTGCTTAAGCCCTCAAATAAACTGTAAGCATGTTTTTAGCAAAGCATAGACGCAAACTGTGTACTAGATCTCTGAACACAGTGATTTTAACCTAGACATGTATGAGCTTGCTGCTGTCCTCATTGAAGCCAGAGGCTGAAATTTTTATTAGCTTCTGTAGTTCAGATTCAATTCCTAAATAACTCTTTGCAGAGACAGAATGATTACAAATGTTTCTGAGCTCAACTCGCAGGGCACTGTTGATGCTGGTGCCACGTGCATGACTTCAACGCAGTTTGCTGAGCTTGCACTTTACACTGATATTTCAGAGGTATGTGTGTAACAGTGAAGTTAGGGAAGCTCAGTGCTGCCCACAGGAAGCAGGTAAATCAGTTAATGAGGATCAAGAGAAGCTCTTTCTGTTTTGTTCTTTTTGTTGCTGTCAGTAAAATAAGTATTTATCCCAATTAATTCTTGCAGCTAATCAGACCAACCAGTCTGAAGTGGCTGGATGGAAAGAAAGTTTTAGAGTAGGCTTGATTCCTTTCGAGCTGCCTAGTTTGGCTTTGATGATGATTATTCACACCGATACAGGAGCTAACTAACTAGTCACAGTAAAGACCGAAACAGAGATCCAAGTGTTAATCCTCTGCGATTAAAGCAAAATCTGAGCTTGCAGGTGAATGGCATGTGTGTTTTTGTTGAAGTAGGCAGTGATGAAGGTGTGGTCCCCTTTCTGGGATTTGTTAACGGGAGTCGCAGGGGTCAGGCAGAGCATGGTCACTGAACACTGCACTGTTCTTAAAAGCTTCAAGTGAGATACATGTTTGACAGGAAGTAAACTACATAGTTTCTCTGAAAAGTTAAGAGTTTTTTCAAGCCCTTGATTTGTTATCTTTCTCACTGTGTTTTCCAGTAGCAGGTCATGGGGCATAATTGGCTATTGCTTCCCTTGTGAGCTTCACAGGCAGTTATGCTGACAGCTCTCGAGTTGCCTCTGGGTCTGTCATACAGTAAAGCTGCTGATGGGCTTTCTGTGTTGCTTACCAAGCTACTGTGGATTTAACCGTGCCTCCTCCCGAGCTGTGATGTATGATTGAATTCCCTTATTTAAGTGGAGCACACCAAGATCTTGAGACTTCTGTACTTCCGTCGCATCAGTAGATACAAAAGCAAAGATATTGCTGTACTTAGTGCCACTGCTTTACTTCCAGCATTTCCTAACAGTAGGGATTTTACAGAAAGAAGTGGTTGGAGTTATTAGTGAGCAGGTAAATAGGAATACTGACTCGATTTTTTTACGTTATTAGTAGAGAATAATAAAACACTAGAGCTGCAGATGTCTTAAAAGCAAGATAGTAAAAAGTTATTTACTTGGGAAGAAAAGGGGAAAAAAAAGAAGCAAAAAAATACTTTGTTGAATTTCATTACGCAGGAAGAGCATAAAGTTAAATGGAAGGAAAAAGGAATTAAGTAGTTTGCAAATGCAACTGGTTTTCTGGTATAGAAAATTCTTAAGAGAATTTTGTGATATACAAGAATATAGAAGTCTTGAAAAATCAGGGATTTTAAATAGCTATTAACATGTTTACTGTCTTGTGATGGTAACTTATTTATTTAAGAGCAGTTTCCAACTGTAACAAATCTGCAACAAAGCTACTGAATCTCCAAAAGTAACCTCCGACTGTTGTTTTTTTTCTTTTAAGAAGAAGGTATATTTAAAAAATGCTGTGACAAATCAATATAAAAATGTATTTAAAATTACAAGTACAAATAGAATGTTGTTCTTGACTGGTTTGCTTATATTGAAACTATATTATTTTATGTGAAGTATGTGTAATAGAGCATTAGATTTGAAAACTCTGTGTTGAATATTATTTCTGACAGCCTTTTTTAGGGTCACTAAAATTCCAATAATTCAGTACAGAATTGAAGTCGATTCCAGAGAAAAATTTAATATAGTCTGCTTGCCTGCCAGCTTCAACATAGTTCTTGAGTATTGAAATGGTTTGACACATTGAAATATAAAGTGCATTTGTCATATCTATTGGTGGAGTATTTTATGTGATCACATCTAACAAAACTCAAGTCAGAGTAAAACTTAATGTTAGTCTTCTGTTTTTACCCCCTTCTTCTAAAAAGAAAAAAAATCATTAGGGAATATAACCTATTGTTAGTAATAAAAATACAAAGTTTTATCTGGCAATGTCATATTGATCCTCAACTAATTTCTGTTGTACACTGTTTATTTTAGTGGTTTTATGTAATACAGATAATGTTATGTTGCAGTGATGTACAAGTGTTCTATAAATGTTCATTTATAAAATTTCTGGATCCTCTTTGTTCCTGTACAAGCAATTCTGCATTTTACATGCAAAGGCTTTAATATCCTGAAGAAAGATTAACTTGTGATGACCACTGTAACATAAGTTCATGAAAATTAATATTTTTTCTTTTTTTAAACATTTGATTTACCAATTACCTGCTCAAACAAGAACAAAGAGAGTAAAAGGCAATGGGAATGTACGCTATCCTAATACTTACCAAAACATCTTCATGTTAGCCCAAGGCTTGATTTAATTTCTGTGGACTTTGGGTTAAGCTCATGGTTCATGTGGAGCTGAAGCAAGATGCTTAGGCTAAGACAGGGGTGTAAATGAACAACTCTGAACAGATCAGCCCTAATACTAAGGCAGCAGGAGCCTATGTTAATGGCTTGTCCATATATTTAGTGCATGGAGTCTTTAGAAGGATAACAATGAAGGTGTTTCATAAGTGTAGGTGCCCAGTTTCATGACATTATAGCTGCCTGATGCTAAACATGGATTTAGTGATTACATTAGATTTACAGATGACCTGAAAAGCATGTATAGTGTGTGTTCACACACTATAGTTCATGTCAGTATATAATGGGTTTGGTTGGAAGGAATCTTAAAGATCATCTAGTTCCAACCTCCATGCCACAGGCAGGGACACCTTCCACTAGACCAGGTTGCTCCAAGCCCCAGCCAACCTGGCTTTCAACGCTTCCAGGGTTGGGGCATCCACAGCTTCTCTGGACAAACTGTGCCAGTGTTTCACCACCCTCACAGTAAAAGAATTTCTTCCTAATATCTGATCTAAATCTACCTTCTTTCAGCTGAAAGCCACTCCCCCTTGTCCTATCACTACAGGTCCTACTAAGAATTCTGTCCCCACCTTTCCTGTAAGCCCCCTTTAAGTACTGAGCAATCTCTGTAAGATCTTCCCAGAGCCCTCTTTTCAGGCTGAGCGATCCAACTCTCTCAGCCTGTTGTCATGGCAGAGGTGCTCCAGCCCACCGTTCTTCTTTGTGGCCTTTCTCTGACTTGCTCTGACAGGTCTGTGCCCTTGTGTTGGGGGTCCCAAGGCTGAAAGCAGTACTCCATGTAGGGTCTCATGAGAGCAGAAGGAGAGAATCACCTCCCTCAAGCTGCTGGCCACAATTCTTTTGATGAAGCCCAGGATATGGTTGGCTTTGTGGGCTGCAAGTGCACGTTGTCAGACCATGCTGAATGTCCACCAGCACCCCAAGTCCTTTTCCTCAGGGCTGCTCTCAATCCATTCTGCTGCCTCTGAAAGGTCACAAGGGACAGGAATTTCCCAGGGAGGAGGACAGAGCAAAGTTTCCTTCCTGAAGCTCATGCCTAAGGATAGACTTGATCATAAAATACAGTTTCTTAATTTTTTTTTACCTAACCTTCAGAGGCAAAAATGACAAGGAAAATACCATAACCGCTCCACACTCACACATACGTCCTTTGATAACTTGATGGCATTACTTGCAGTTAAGTTTGCTTATTGTTTGCTAGTTGACGGTATTTTTTTCTACTAGATATTTTAGTGGTCTTCAGACTTCTAAGTATAATATTCCAACTTAAAGCATTCCCATGCAATGCTTCTCAATTACCATTGGAGTCTACTGAAAATGTTTGGGTTTTGTGGTTGTTTGTTTTTTTTTGTTGTGGTTTGTTTTTTTTGTTTTGGTTTGTTTTTTTTTGGTGTGTTTTTTTTTTTTTTTTTTGTTTCTGATTATGAAAGTAGGTCTTTTGGACCAATAATGTATTTGTTGTATAGAAAGATATACACAAATGATCTGACTCAAATATTTTTCCTTGTAATATTACACAAGGATTACTTTCTTTGTGGAGTTTGAAAAGTACACACACTAATAGTGCACCTTAGTACAACCTGGCATACACAAGTTGACATGAATTTGAGGATTCAGGTTGCTTGCCCCATTTTGTGGGGGGGTTGATTAACAAGTTAAAAGCAGAATATACATATTCATTATTAAACATTTCTGTGCAATAATGGAAGCATATTGAAGAGTGAACTGTGTATTTTGGAGGGGCTGGGAACACGACAGGGGAACTTTCAAATAAAACTTGGTGGACCTTTTTGCTGTAAATTTGAAAGTAAGTCCAGAAGGCTGAGCTTAATATAACATGTGACAGGTGGCCTGCATTTGCCTGGAGAATTCCTCTAGGGCAAGACAGCTCAGCAAACACATAAATCCTTTTTTCTCTGTTATCTAGTAGCACATTTAGTTGCCATGGGAATTTTATTTATGCAGCAGATCCTCTGCAGTTCAGTTTGTGCCTAAAGTTTAACTGTACAGCTGTTACCGTAAATACTACATGGCAATATTTTCAAAACACAGCACCTTTGAACAAAAAGAACATGTCTTCTATTATTGATTTTGTTATGTTATCAAAATACCATTTTGATTACACTAGGATAGTGTTTCCCCAAAAGCTTCCTAAGTTGATCCAAAGCGTGCACCTCCTCTACCACCTTGCCTAATAATTATTTATTTACTTACAAAAAGACATCCAGCATTTTATCTGAAGACTGTATTACAGCAAGTGAAATTCGGTAACTTGCAAGAGAGAACTTCATATGAATACAAAGTGCACATATAGCGCTCTGCTCACTTTCAGGCTATTGGTTTGTCTTATTTGCTAGATGTAATAAAATATTAACGTAGATCTTATTTTAGATCTTTTATTTCTGTATTTGTAATTCTGCTTTGTTTGCCAGGGACAAGTGAAGAGTTTTACGTTCATTGGCTCTGGTCTGATTATTAGAAACAAATTAGTTTTAATCCTGATTTGTGCAACAACAAATAAATCACCAGAGTTTTCTTTGTGCAAAACAGCATGGGTTTATGAATGAAAAATAGAACTTGTGCTTTTTTAGGATTGAATGGATTATCCAAGACTGTCTGTATCCTGACTCATTCTCTGTAATCTCTAGATTGCAGAGTATATTAACTAATGGAAATGAAAATAAAGTTACAGTGCCGAGAATTCAGCAGTATCTTGCTATTGATTGGAAAGTATCCCCTGTATATAAATGAAATATTTACTCTTTCAAAAAAACTGTGGACAATTTATTCTAAAGTACTGTTTTATATAAATACAACTGTGATCAAAATACCAAATTCAGGCTTAAAGATGAAATTTTAATGTTAGATTTTAATGCAATTTTTTTGGGCACAAATCATACCAGTTTAATGTCAAACCATGTTCCTGCAGTAACAGTTATTAAACAAGATTCCTGGTATAAGCACACAACTTCCAGGTATTTCCTCTATCAGTATAAACTGTCTGAATATTCAGAAAATAAATTCCAGTAAGATTAATGGAATAAATGTTTTAAAGAACAACAGTTTGGAGATCTTGAGTTTTGCTGTTCAGGTGGTGGTTTTGGTTTCTTCAGCTTGTTTGCCGATAATCTTGATGCTAGAGAACAAAAAAGCAACCTCCACCTGCACAAATTTATTTTGAAACTTACTGTGTGTTAAGCCAGGCTGAATGGCAAATGCATATAACATAAAGAACACTTTTATTCCCTTTTCACTGGTAGTCATTTAAAAGTAGATGAGAGGGGAAAAACGGATGTATTCGCTAGAAGCTTTACTCATTGCCTGTGAGAAAAGGAGTTTATTGTCTGGCTGACTGATGGATGCTGTGTGGACAAAGCCTGGCCAGGAAATTTTCCTGGCCAGGATTTGAGACCTGTTCATTTTTTATTTCCCCACAGTACTACTGGTTGTTAGAAATGTGGTATGGCGAGCTAGGTCATTGGTCCTAGAGGGCTGGAGCTGCAGCTTTGATATCGTGTTGTGAGTGTTTTGGTGGATTTAATGCAAAGACATTTTTGCATGTGTAAGAGCTTACTAAGCTGATATGCAGTCACATATAACCATACCTACTGTAACAGGTACAAATCTCAGTTTCTGAATGTAGCACGTGAGATCATACGGAATACAAGGATAGGCTCTTCTTGCTTTAATATTGACAGAGAAGTTGTCTGTGATCTTCCTTATATCTGAGGTGCTTCTCAGAACTGTCCATGCAAGAATAATTGTGGACGTTACTCAGCAGCAACATTTATAGTAGACTGGAGGATGAAGGATTGCAAGTATCTAAGTGTGCAGGGAGTGAACGCGTTGATTGGTCCTGCCTTTTCATGGCATTAGGACTTCTCTAAAAAGGGCCTTTCTCCTTTTTCAGGTGATGGGGGTTGACAAGATTTTCTGACTTCAAGGAAAACTTATTTATCTGGCAGATCTTATTCAAAGAAGAATGAAAGATACCTTCATTCCCATTGCATAACTACCCTCATGGTGCAAAAGCCTGGGGTGCTGCAGTTACTTTAAAGCAGGGGTCCTCAAACTACAGCCCGTGGGCCAGATACGGCCCCCCAGGGTCCTCAATCTGGCCCCCTGTATTTTCAGAACCCACTCACCCCCCCTCCCGCCAGGGGTTGGGGGGGAAACCAAGCAGCAGCAGATGGCTGCCTGCCACTGCATCCGCACGCCGGCCCCCTGTTTAAAAAGTTTGAGGACCCCTGGTTTAAAAGAACAGACAATGGTAATAGGAATCCCTGGTTGGGAGCTGAAACCTGACCACAGAGAAAGATGGCACTCTTCGGGAATTACTCTGAGAAAATGGTGGGCTTGCCATCTGTAGATATCTTCAAATTTAGATTGGCTGATTTTCTGTAGGATATACGTTAACCAGCTGGTTTCAATAGTTATTGGTTTTAATAGAGCAGTTGAGAAACTGTCAGCTGAAACTCAATGGTGATGTAAGAAGCCAGAAGTAGATAACCTGACAAGTCTTTCTGGTCTTAAATTCTGTTATCAATGAGCTTTTACAGGGGTAAACTAGACTGTTCTTACACACTTGTAGATTTTTCTGAATGTGATCTGAACACAGAAGAGGAGAACCTTTTTCCTTCACATGCCACAGAGGGAACATACTGAATTTCCAATAGTCCATCTCTGAGAAGTGAAGTCTAATTCACATTCTCATGAAATTTCCAGAGGATGAAATACCCAAAGCAAGAGGCATATGTATTATTTTCTCTACATCAAAATGGCATTTTTTTTTCATTAATAATATGGATATGTTTCTCTCATAATTTGGGGCATTTCTTTAATGGAATTCACACATTGAATGGGACACTCAGGAATTAGACACCATTGCTGCTTTCAGTCCATATGCAATAATAACAGCACACAGTTATTGCCAGACAACTTAGTACTTCTTATCTAGAGGTTTTTAATCATAGAAGGATAGAATAGTTTGGGTTGGAAGGGACTTCTAAAGGTCAGCTAGTCCAACTGCCCCCCTGCAATGTGCAGGGATGTCTTCCACTAGTTCAAGAGCCCTGTCCAACCTGAACTTGAAAGTTTTGAGGGATGGTGCATCTACCGTCTCTCTGGGCAACCTGCTTCGTTCTTTCACCACCCCCATCACAAAAATTTTCCTCCTTATATCTAGTCTGAATCCACCCTCTTGCATCATTACCCCTTGCCCTGTTGCAACAGGCCTTGGTAAAAAGTCTGTCCCAGTCTTTGTCATTAAACCCCCTTTAGGTACTGGAAGGCTACAGTAAGGTCTCCCTCGAACCTTCTCTTTTCCAGGCTGAGC